>NC_063342.1:72279180-72303486 GCF_021869965.1 Rhincodon typus
GACCCTTCTTCAGAAAATTTTTCTGAAGAAGGGTCTAGGCCCGAAACGTCAGCCTTCCCGCTCCTCTGATGCTGCTTGGCCTGCTGTGTTCATCCAGCTCTACACCTTGGTATCAAAGATTCAGTGATTTAGTAACAGGAAAACCATTAGCTTTTATCACATAAGACCAAACTGACTGTCACTTTTCCATGGTCATGTTCATGCCCAGGGGCCACTAGAGAGGGACCAATGCTCTCGATGCCTTTAGGTAGACATGGGCAGCACGGGGGCTGCAGCTTCATATACGTTTAATTTCTTGAAACTGGCTATGAACAGTCAATTTTCCAAAGCCTTGGAAAACCAGGCAGTGAAAACCAGGTGAGGATCATCAGAACGAGCTGAAAATGGAAGGGAATTGGGAACCTAGGCAACGTGACAAGGGAAAGAGAAACAGGACAATAATAAAAAAAACAGTAAAATGCGACAATAGATAGGGTTATCAAGGGCACGAGGCAAATAAAGCCACAACACAAAAAAACAGTAAGAATGATTAAAAATAGCAGAAAGGCAAGCCTAAAGGCTTCATAGTCTGAAGCTTCATGCATTAAAATAAGATCCTGACAGCACAGATCAAGGTAAATGGATATGTTATCATAGCCATTACGGAGACATGGCTACAAGGAGATCAGAACTCGGAATTTATTATTTGGGGATATTTGACCTTTCAGAAAGGCAGGAGGAAGGAAATGGCAATGAGGACATGAAATGAGGACAGTTGAGAGAGACAATTTGGACCCAGATGATGTACACCTCATTTGGGTGTATGTAAGAAATAACAAGGATAGATGACATTGGTGGTAGTAGTAGTGTATAGGCTCCGACATTGTAGGAACAGGTATAAAATCAACAAATTTAAGTAGCAGGCAAAAAGAATAGCAATAATTAGGGATAACTTTAAATCTTCACGTTGATCAGGTTAATCAGATTGGAAAGGGTAATTACAACAGATTCACAGTATATTAGGAATGGTTTCCTAGAGCAATGTGTCATGGAGCTAACCAGAGAACAGGCTAAATTGAATCTGGTAATGGATAATGAATCTGGTTTAATAATTGAATTAGAAATCTCAGAGGAGGGAGTGATTACATCAGGAGAGAATTTAACATTCAGTTTCAGAGTGAGAAACTTTGGCCAATAACAACTGTGATTAGTTTAAATAAAGCAAATCACAATGAATTGAGTATTGATGGAACTAAAGTGGACTGGGTGGATAGTTTAGCAGGAAAGACAGTTTAAGCAAGTAGTGGCAGACATTTGAGGAGGTAATTCATGACTCACAACAAAATAGTATCTTTCCTTCTTACCGGGATATAAGAGAGCTAAAACAAAAATGGCTAACCAAGGAAATCAAAGAGAGAATTAAGTCGAAAGAGAAAGCATATATGGAAGGCAGAAGTCAGCGATAACCCTAAAGACTCAAATTCAGACTCCAGCAAAGGAGGACTAAAAGGATAAAAAAAGGTAGAGAAAATAAACTGAGGGCAAACTAGCAAGGAATGTAAAAACTGACAACTAGAGTTTCTTTAAATACATAAAAAGCAAGAGAGAAGCAAAAGTGAACACAAGTCCCTTAGAAAACAAATCTGGGGAAATAGTTATTGAAATAACTCCACAAAGGCCTGTATCCCATCACCCTTTGTTTAAACATGCACAGTACATGACTCTGACTCAGAGCCAGATCTCAGTGAGCAGAACCCCTGACACTCCTGTTTATATCTGTCTGTCAGTCAGGGCTCCCTGACTGGACCAGGTTAACAGCCCCAATCAGGAAACTCATTCGAGAGATGGAGATAGCAAGAACTGCTGGAGTCAGAGTCAATACAATGTGGAGCAGGAGGAACACAGCAGGTCAGGCAGCATTAGGAGCAGGAAAGTGAGGATCCCGACCCAGACTTTCCTGCTCCTCTGATGCTGCCTGGCCTGCTGTGTTCCTCCAGCTCCACACTGTGTTGACTCATTCTATGAGACGCAACTGGTTGACCTTATTCAATCACTACAATTATAGGGGAAGGAAATGGCAGAGGAGTTAAACAGATATTTGATATCAGCCTTTACGGTGGAAGGTATTTTGAACATCCCATTAGTACTAAAAGAATATGGGGAAGGAATTAAGTACCATCACCATCATTAGGGAAGTAGTATTAGACAACCTAAATGAGGCTAAAGGCAGACACACCCCATGGGCCTGACAGCTTGCATCCAAGGATTCTAAGAGAAGTGGCTACACAGATGCATTGGTTGTAATTTTCCAAAAGTCTTTAGACTCTGGAGAAGCAGTGGAAAACTGCCAAGGTAACAACCCTATTCAAAAAGGGAGAGTACAAAAAGTAGGTAACTTATCCTAACATGTATTGTTGGAAAAATGTTGAAATCAATTATTAAGGAAGGAATTTCCACACATTTGTAAAATTATAATCTAATCAAGCAGAGTAATCATGACATCATGAAAAAAAAGAACTCATGTCTGACTACTTTCCTAGTTTCTCAAGGAAGTCTCGAACAGAATGGATAGATGGGAATCAATGTTGTATTTAGACTTCCAGAAGGCATTTCACAAGGTAAGAGCCAATGGTATTAAAGACCGTATATTGATGTCAGTGCAGAATTCTATTGGGCAGGAAACTGCAACTGGGGATTAGGGGTTCTTTTTCAGGTTGGCAACATATAACCAGGGATTCCACAGGGATCAGTGCTGGGACTGCCAAGTACACATTAATGACTTGGAGGAAGGCAGCAAAAGTACTATAGCCAAATTTTCACACAAAAATAAAAAAAAAATATTATCTAACTGGAGAAAAACTGCAGAACACTGCAAAAAAGGTACTTGAGGGTACTTGTGCAGAAAACAGAGAGCTCACACACAGGTGCAGGAGGTAATCAGGGAGGCTAATGGAACGTTGGCCCTTATTTCAAGGGGTTGGAGTTTAAGAGTAGCGAAATCTTACTACAACTGTATAAGGTGCTGGTGAGACTACATCTGAAGTACTGTGAGCAGTACCTTATTTAAGACACGATATTATTCAATTGAAGCATTTCAGAGAAGATTCACTATGATGACTCCCTGGTTTGGAAGGATTGTCCTATGAGCAAATGTTAAACAGGTTGGGATTCTATTCATTGGAATTTAGAAGAACAACAGTTGATCTCATTGAAACCGATCAGATTCTTATGGGACTTGACAGGGTCAATGCAGAGAGGATGTTTCCCCTCATGGGAGAGTCTAGTCTAGACAGCACAGTCTCAGAATAAACGGGCACCAATTTAAGATTGTGATGAGGAGGAATTTCTTCTGAGGATTGACAGTCTTTGGAACTCCTTGCCACAGACAGCTATGGAGGCAGAGTCCTTGTGTATATTTAAGGCTGACATGTACAGATAGATAGACTCTTGATCAGTAGGGATATCAAGGGCTGTAGGGAAAGGAAAAGAAAGTGAATGTATGGAATGTCAGATTAGCTAGGATCCTGAAGAGTGGTGAAGCAAACTCAAGAGGCGAAACACCCTACTCCTGTTTCTATTTCTTATGGTGTTATGGCCTTATGGTTTTACTGTAGGGCTCCTTTAGGGACGTGAAGCAATGCATCAGCTTTCTAAGGGTCTGCTCAAATGATGTCTTGTTTTGGAGTATGGCTCAAATTATAGGCAAGGTGCCCATAGGTGTTTGAGTTGCACATTACAGTTATGATCAAGTAGTCAGTATTCGGTTCAATGTAGCAGCTCAGATACGGATGGAAAAATGGTCTGGCACAGACAAAATACATAGCTGTTCTGAAGATAGTATGATTTCACTGAAATACTGAGCATGACCACAAATCAACTGTAGGAGTGGACAATATGTCTTAGCATTGTAATCATCACATCCTAAATGCAACACATACGCAGTCAATAACACTCCGCTTTTCATGGATCATTCTCTACTTTTCTGGTCACAAATAATGAAACATAAGGTATAAAAACTGTCAATAAGAATGAAATAGGCCAAAGTAAGCTTTATGGCTCCTCAGGCACCTCCACCAAATCAATAAGATCCTGTCCATTCCCCATTACCCTTGACTCTTGAACCCCGATAGTTCTTACTTTTAGAACCTAATGACTTCAGTGCAACTGCTTGCAACTGTAAAGAATTCCCAAGGTTTGACAGAAGAAATTTCTCCTCTTCCACTTCTTAAATGGGCAACCCCATATTTTGAAACTGTGTCCCCAGCTCTAGGTTCACACAAAGGGAAAATATATCTACCCTGTCAAATCTCCTCAAAAATCTTATCTGTTTCAATTAAACCACCTATTCTTTATGATAATAAAGCCCTCCTCCGACAAACGGCTTGAGGGTGTTTTCTCTTGTCTATCTCTGTACTCAAACAAGGCCTCAATGCATGGGTATCCAAGCTCCAACATTTTGCTCCACGACAGAGATTAAAAAAAGGTCCTTAAAGAGATTTATACTACTACCAGCAATATCCTGAAGGCAGAACTCTTCTATATACTGGGACGTTTCAACACAAGGGTGCAAACTATTAGGCATGGCCCTCTGGCCTCAGACATCATGGCCTGGAAATGATGATTGGTTCAAGGCTAAAATCACTGTGATGGAACCGGTCATTGAAGCAAAGCAGTCTAACCTCAAATCACAAGAGAAATCTGAGTGAAAAGGCTTAAATAACTTTATGTTATGGTATGTATTTCTAAAGGGTTTTTTTCCTACTCCCTTTAATACAAATTGTAGTGATGAGTTGTATTATAAGTCATCACAGGTAGCTCCTGCCCCAGAGTCAGGAACACGGGTAGGTCGCAGCCCAGAGTCAGGGATACAGTACAATTACAGGGTTGATTAGTTCATTACTTACTTTAAGTGATTTTGACTCCAGTTATAGTGAGAGGACAGTACCATCCCTCCACCAAAAAAGTTTAAACCTGTGATTAACCGGTCTTTGAAACACCTTCAGTTCCTGTGACACTGAACACCAGCTGTTATTTAATCTCCTTGTAACCGAGAGCGAAGTTGCTCTTCCAAAACACACCTGTCATTTTCCTCAGTCGCAGCCACATTTCAGTAATATTCTTGCACAACAAGGAAATACGGTTACTGGTCATCATAGTCAAATCATAAAATAAACAGCCATCCAGGTGCGTGGTTGCCCATCCCACGAGTAATTATGTACGCGAGCAGCAGCCAGACTAATAGCTCACCCTACACAGCAGTCAGAAGGATGTTGCACGAAACACGGACCAGCGTCCGGATAGGATCTCTCAGCTGTGACCCGAATGCAGTGGGCTCTTCTCACACTATGCAAGTGAATCTGCTTGGACACATTAACAGGCCACAATTTCACACGCCAAATGCGCTCAGAATTGCAAATACTTTAAAGCAAGAGAATCTTATTTTAGATAACAAGTAAAACAGATCAAAGACAAAGTACGTCCCTTTATGTCGATAGTTTGAAACCTCCCTAGGGGCCCCCAGGCGACAGCTTTGATGGAGTCAGGTGATACCGTTCAGCCTGAAAAAGGATTAACAGCCAACGTGTCTTCTATTTGTGAATTCGAGTGCTGTCACCTTTCAGTTAGGTACATTCTGAAATCCTTTGCCAGTGCCTCAAGAGAAAACTAGCTAGGCCAGCAGAATTCAGAATTAGGAAGTATTAAAACAACCCAATCAATTTTCTTATGAACGAGCTATATTTCATCGTTTTTTTTAAAGATTTGGGAATAGAATAATTATCCTACAAAAACTATTTCAGTACAAAATTAGAATTTTGCACAACAGGATATGGAAACCTAAATCACACGTCATACTGCAAACAAGATAAGGTATCGAGGGCCGAAGGGCCTGTACTGCGCTGTAATGTTCCATGTATGGAACTGAACCTTATTTGTTACCACAGGTCTGTTTCCCAACAGTAACAACACTTTAAAAGTTTTTAATTGCCTGTAAAATGTTTTGAAATATCCAAAGGTCTTGAGAGGTGTTGTATAATTGCAAATTCTAGCATTTTTCCCCTTATTCATCCATTCAAACTGTAAACTGAATGATGCTACAATTCACAGTAGACAACTGAAATAGCTTCTTGCAATATCTTGCTGTAGAGCTGGATGAACACAGCAGGCCAAGCAGCATCATAGGAGCAGGAAGGCTGACGTTTTGGGCCTAGACCGTGGGCTCTACACCTTGTTATCTCAGATTCTCCAGCATCTGCAGTTCCTACTATCTCTTGCAATATCTTGTTGATTATCAGTTGCTGCTCCCAGGAATACTACCCAGATTACATAAAGGGACACATATTCATTCCTTTGGTGCTGACATTTCCCCAATGTCTTGGAATGGTTGAAACTGCTTTAGGGAGGTACAAGGGGCAAAAAGTGTCCTAAAATGTTGAGTCTGGAGACTTTAAGTAAGATTTAACAAATGTGGCAGCTAAGACTGCTTCATGTTTCAATTCTGTCCTTAAGGGCAGTGTTTCTGGAAATAATAGTCAAAAACCAGTACTTTGGAATTCCAATCTCCAAAAGCACAGCAATATTATTGGCAGATGTTTACTAATTCTGAGCTGTTGCTAACTGAATCATGAATGGTAGATTTATTATTAAATAATGAGCCCACAATCTCAAAGAACCTCAAGCCCCTACCTATTGCTCTCCTGGGCTCTAGTAATGATCCTTGCAGTACCCCAATAGTTTTAAATTTATTCACAGCATGTGACAGTCTTCTGGCTAGGCCAGAATTTACTGCCCCTAATTGCCCAGAGGCCAGTTGAGAGTCACATGTAGGCCAGACCAGATGCCTAAACAATGTTAGTGAACCAGATGGGTTTTTTTTCCCCCATCAATTGACAATGGCTTCATGGTCATCATTAGATTCTTTATTGAATTAAAATTTCACAATCTGCCATGGCAGGATTTGAGCCCAGGTTCCCAAAACATTAGCTGAGTTTCTGGATTATTAGTCTAGCAATAATACCAGTAGGTCATAGCCTCCCCAATAAGCCACAGCCTTACAACCAATTACTCATTTATTCTTATTCTGTTCTCTGTCCATCACACAATTGTCAATCCATGCCAATGTTTTACACCAAACCCCATTTGCTTTAAAATAAAAAACAGTGAATTCTGGAGATTTGAAACAAAAACAGAAATTGCTGGAGAAATTCAGCAGTTCTGGCAAGTCTGTAGGAAGAAAGCAAGTTAAAATTTTGAGTTTGAAGGTTCTGATGAAGAGTCAATGTGCTTTAATTATGCTTATTAATCTATGTGAGACTTCATCAAAAGCCTTCTGAAAATCCATATACGCCACAATCTGAGTTTTGACCTATTTCTGTATTCTGTTAGTTATGATCTAAACATGGTTTCCAACCTTCATTTTCATCTCATAAATCCATGTTGACTATCCAGTCTGACCATTATTTTCTAAGCGTTCAATTATCACATTCTTTTTAAGAAATTGTGACTTTATTAGCCTGAAATCAGAGGAACAATGTAAATATAGGACTAGAATTTATGCACTCCACTGAGTGTACTTTCAGCAAGGGCACTGAGATGGATCAGATGGCTAGCCTATTACCTTCTAACCCACAACTGAGCTTACCCCATAATTCATTAGCTGGGCAGGCATCAAAATTGCCCACCTAATCCTAGGGATTGCCCATCCTAGGGATATATAATTAACTGAACAATAGGAAACAGCAGGTACTTGTTAGAGGAGTTTCAGCCTTCTCTGTTCAGCTGTAACTTTTATTAAATGATAATGGCATATATTTTGCAATCTAATTGAAATTGGTCCAGTTTGCAAATCATATTCAATTTGGTATGACAACAGTGTTTGTCAAACCAGTGCAAAACATCACACAATGACCAGAGGAAATGGAGCTTCTGTAAATACAGGTTGATAGAACTGCTGAAAAATCAGTAAAGTGCAAAGACAGGCCATTCCACCTGATATATCTGCACCAGCTCTTGAAATGAGCATCATGCCTACTGCCATTTTCCTACCTTCTCTCTGTAATTCTGCATATTCTTCCTTTTCAGACAAACATCTAACTCCCTTCTGAACACCTCAATTGAATCCTTCTCCTCCTCCACACTCCAGACAGTGAATTCCAGAGCCTAAAACACTTGCTGCAAGAAGAGGTTGTTCACTCCAGGCAGTGCGTTCCAGAGCCTAATATCGTATCGTTTTTGCTTATTCTGAAAATTACTTCAAATCTATGCCCACACTTTCTCATTCATTTCACATGTAGGATTTTTTTCTCTCAATTTGCTTTGTCCAGCTGTCCCATGATTTTGAGTACTTCAAATCAGATCTCCTCCCTTCTCCAATGAGAACAATTCCAGGTTTTACATACCATCTTCATTATTGACGTTCCTCATCCCTAAAACCATTCTCATAAACCTCTTCTGCATTCTTTCAAATGTCTTCATATCCTTACTAAAATACGGTGCTCTGAACTGGATGTAATGCTGAAGGTGGAGCTGACCTAATGTCCTCTTTGGTTATACAGTCACAGTTGTACAACACAGAAACAGACCCTTTGATCCAACTAGTCTGCACAACCAGCTATCCTAAACTGATCTAGTTCCATTGCCAGCATTTGACCCAAATCCCTCTAAATCCTTCCTATTGACGTACCCATTCAGGTGCCTTTTAAAGGTTGTTAATTGTACCAGCCTCCACACTTCCTCTCACAGCTCGTTCCATACATACACCACTCTCTGCAGGGAGAAGCTGCCCCTCAGGTCCCTTTTAAATCTTTCCCCTCTCAACCTAAACCTATGCCCTCTGGTTTTAGATTCTGGTACCCTGGGGAGAAAGACTTTGGCTATTCACCGTATCCATGCCCCTCATGATTTTATAAACCTCTATAAAGTTACCCCTCAGCCTCTGACACTCCAGGGAAAATAGCCCCAGCCTTTTCAGCCTCTTCCTATAGCTCAAACCTTCCAATCCCAGCATCATCCTTGTAAATCTTTTCTGAACCCTTTCAAGTTTAACAATATCTTTCCTATAGTAGGGAAGACATAATTGAATGCAGTATTCTAAAACTGCCCTCACCAATGTCCTGCACAGCTGCAATATGACCCGTGCCCTTGTTAATAAAGCCTAGAGTACTGGAGGCTTTATTAACTGCTATCTCAACCTGTTCTACCACCTCTAATGAATTATGACTTGATACAAAAAGTTAATGTTAAAAGCCATCCTGCCCATATGCCCTTGTTTGAATGAAGAGTCATTGGATTTTTCCACTAACCATATCTGTTTTGAGATCTTTGAGTTTAAGGATGTAAAGTCTTATATTGTTAAGAAACTACTGGTAACCGGTACAACTGAAAGAATTTACAGCACAATTAAAGACAAATTATTTAATATTGGTTTACTCAGATGGTGAATTATTACTAATTCAAAATGCTTATTTCGAAAATCTATTTTTATTCATCAAATTACACAGTTACCACTCAAACATATCAAGGAATATTTTATAAAGCAATTTTTAAGTCGCTCCAAAACCACTGTCTAATTGCGTTGGTTTACAGGAGATTTGACTTTTTGGCAAGATGGAAATTCATTTGAGCGGAATCTTAGGAAAACACTTTTCAAAACTAGCACAATTTTGGGTGCACTTCACGCCCAATCAAGTTTGCATCTTAAATAGAAATGTTACTGCCTAAATTTATTATCCAGTCATGCAATAATACAGGCCAACTGTTATGACAATGTTATAATTCAACAAGTGGCCTATAATGGACAATTCTGGTCACCCTTCTATAGGAAGAAAGTTGTTAAACTTGAGAGTGCACAAAAAAGATTTACAAGGATGTTGCCAGGTCAGGAAGGTTTGAATTAAAGGGAGAGGCTGAATAGGCCTGGCTTTTTAATCCCCCCAGAGCATCGGAGGCCGAGGGATGGCCTTACAGGAGTTTGATTTTGTCTTGATTTGATTTATTGTTGTCACATGTACCAAGAAACATTGAAGAGTGTTGTTTTGCATGCTTCTAGGCAGACTGTACCATACAAAGTGCATCAGGTAGCAGAACAGAGTGCAAAGTGCAGTGTTACAGCCACAAAAAAAGAGAAAAACAGATCAACATTAAAATTGGAGAGGTCCGTTCAAAAGTCTGATAAAAGCAGGAAAGAAGCTGTTCTTAAATCTGTTCATACGTGTATTCAAACATTTATATCTTCTGCCTGACAGAAGTGGGTGGAAGAAAGTATAACCAGGCTGGGAGGGGTCTTTGATTACATTGGTTGCTTTCCCAAGGCAGAGGGAAGTAGAGATGGAGACAGTAGATGGAAGGCTGGTGTGTGTGATGGAGTGGGCTAAAAGACCTCTTTCTATGTCATCTATGGTTCTATGGTCCTGTTAAAGGATTTAATAGACAAAGTAGAAATAACTTTTTCAATTCTGAATAAGGGGACATACCATTAGACTATTCACAGGTAACATCAAGAAAAACTCCTTTACACAAAGGACAATGGAAGTTGCACTATCGTGAATAGGTCTGTTCAAGAGTCAGAGTCATACAGCACAGAAACAGACCCTTCGGTCTAACCAGTCCATGCTGATCATAATCCCAAACTAAACTAGTCCCACCTGCCTGCACTTGGCCCCTATCCCTCTAAACATTTCTTGTTCATGTACTTATCCAAATGTCTTTTAAACGTTGTAACTGTACCCACATCCACCATTTCCTCTGAAGTATACCCCCCACATGAACTACTGTGTGAAAAATTTATCCCCATGTCTTTAAATCTTTCTGCTCTCACCTTAAAAAAAAATGCCCCCTAGGTCTTGAAATCTCCAAGATGAAACCAAATGAAGAAGAATCAAATCCGACTTGAGAAGTTAATTCTGTTTCTGTCTCCACAGATATTTCTAGAGCTGCTGAGCTTCTCTAGCATTTCCTGTGTTTGTTTCAGAATTTCAGCATTCACAATATTTTGCTTTTACATGTAAAAGCCATGATCTAAATTAATGGTAGAACAGCTTTAGGAGCTGAATGGCTTATCCCATTCGTATATACCTGGGTGAAGGAAGTGGATGTTCAAGGTGGTGAAGAAGCTGCTTTGTCCTAGATGGTGTCAAGCTTCTTGAGCATTGTTAGAGCTGCACACATTTGGGCAAGTGCAGGGTTTTCCATCAATACTCCTAACTTGTGCCTTGTTGATCGTGGGCAGTGTGTGTTGGGAAGATGGAAGGTGTTATTTGCTGCAGAATGTCCAGCAGCTCTTGGAGCCAAGATATTTCTGTGGTTGGTGCAGTACAGTTCATGGTCAATGGTGACCCACAGAATGTTGATAGTGGAGGATTCAAGGATGGTGATGCCACTGGGTGTGATCATCTTCTGTAACATTCATTCTTGGAGATGGTCATTGCGTGACACTTAAATGGCAAGTGACATTTGTGCCACACATAAGCACAAGGCTAGATGTTGTCCCAGGCCTTGTTACATTTGGACATGAACTGCTTCAATATTAGATGGATGGTGAATAATGTAGAACGTTTTGCAATCATCGTAAACATTCATTCTTCTGACCTCATGACAGAGATGATTTACCTCTAACAATGACGACCATCCTTCCTTGTGTTAAGAATGACTCCAATCAGTCAGTGAAGAGGTAACCACCCCCAACCCTGATTCCTATTAACTCCAGTTTTCCTGGGGCTTCTTGATGCCATACTCAGTCAAATGCTGCCTTGACGTCAAGGGTAACCCATTTCACCTTGCCTCTGGTCATCAGCTCTTTTGTGCATATTTGGGCCAAGACTCCAATGAGCTCCGGAGCTAAATAGCCGGAGTTGAACCCAAAATAGTGTCAAACAGTATGTTATTGCTCAGTAAGTGCCATTTGATAGCACTGTCAAAGACCTCTTCCCTCACTTTGCTAATGATTACAAGTAAATATACAGCATGATAATTGACCAGGTTGGATTGGTTTGTTTTCGTGCAATGTCATGCTCCAGCAATTTTCCACATTGCTGGTAAATGCCAAACTTACATTTGTACTGGAACAACTTGCTCAGAGAGATTGGACTAGTTTTGGAGAACAAGTCATCATGTATTCCAGTATATCTAGTGTCTTCGGCAGTTTCTTGACATGACATGCAGCGAATGTAAAAACCTGAAGACTGTTATGTGTGATGAGCTAGAGCTCCCAGAAGGTGAGTGCAAAATGCTTAAAGCCTTGTCGTTTGCAATGATGTGGTGGGTTTTCCTCATCACTGAGAGTGGGGTTATTCATGAAGCCTCCTCCTATTGCTACAAGTTTAATTATCCACTACCATTCTTGACTGGATCTGGCAGGATGATACATCTGAGGTCTGATCCATTGATATTGTGGGATCACTTAGTCTTGTTTATTGCATGCTGAATCTGCCGTGTGGCATGTAAGTAGGCCTGTATTGTACCATCATCAGGTTGACACTTCATTTTTATGTCTGTCAGTTGCTGTTTCTGACACTTTTTTTCCTTTGACCCAAGGTTGGTCCTCCACTTGATAATACAGTCGACAGGATTGTTGCATTCCAGCGCAACATCGCATTATAGAGAATCGCACTATAAAAATAACAGGGACTATGGGAAAAATGGGGTTAGAGGCAGACCACCAAAAAAAAACACTCAAAAGCCTAATACAAAAGATGGCAGAGTTTGAATAAATGTTTAATTCATATTTAATAATGAAATAAAAGTAAATTTAAACACCTTACCTTGCAAAAATGTGTGTCATGATGACTTGATGGGGAGGAGGTTGAGAGGTTACTCTATTGTTAATGCAGGGGCTGAGGGTCATCATCACCACCACCATCTTCAGGTGCAGTTGTGTTTGCATGGTTAGGGCAAAAATCCAGAAGTGAATGGCTGTGGTTCATTGTCTTCTGACTGTTTTTTGGAGGTTGTCTTAAAAAAACAGGACATCCAGTTTTTGTTGCTTTGCCTGTTTTCATCTTTCAAGAAGCTGCCAAATAAGATCTTATTCCACGAACTGCTATCCTGCTGTGTTTTGTATTGTAATTGTTGTCCTCTAAGAGCTGAAACTGCTTCTCAATTTCCCTCAGGATGGAAGGCAAAACAGAAGTGGAAAGGTCTAGTATTGCTGCATCCTGGACTTCTTCATTTTCATCTCCATCTCCCACTTCCCCCTCAGCAACAAGTTGTTGTCTATCAGCTGTAGAGAGGTCTTCACAGTGGGACCCAAGCAGCTCTTCAACATCCTCACTCTCCACTTCAAATCCAACTTGCTTTGCAAGATCAACACAATGTTCTTTGATTCTTAGGAGCTCCTCTGATGGCTCAAAGCCTTTAAAATCTTGGGAAAAAAAAATCTGGGAGAAGCTTCCACCAAAGTGAATGCAAACAGTCCTTACCTACATCACCCCAGGCCTCCACAATAATGTCAATTGATGCTAAAGTTCTTCCTAAATTGAAGAACACTGTCCTTATCCCCCTCAGTGGCTGCAGTCAGCCTCTTAAATGTGCGCCTTAAATAACAAGCTTTAAAAGCTGCCATTGCACCCTGGTCCATGGGCTGAAGGAGAGAGGTTGTGTTTGGAGGTAGAAAAAGCACTTTGATGTTTTCAGAAAGCTCAAAAAGGTGAGGGGCTGGCTTGGCGCATTATCCAATTTGAGGAGAATCTTGAAATCCACAGTTTATTTTCCCTGCAATACATTGAGTACTGATGGAATTGCATTATAGCCAACACAAGTTTGTATTTTAGAACTAGCGTTCCCCTATTCGTCAGTCACGTTACAGCCAATTTGCGTTATAGCAGAACTGGCTGTATTGATTATATGCTCCGAGACAAGCGCTACTTGTAAAAACCTCAAGAGGACTACAAGTGGAGTCGATGTGGATTTACTC
Organism: Rhincodon typus; assembly: GCF_021869965.1. NCBI lineage: Eukaryota > Metazoa > Chordata > Chondrichthyes > Orectolobiformes > Rhincodontidae > Rhincodon > Rhincodon typus. The sequence continues at coordinate 72,293,066 of NC_063342.1, forward strand.
ATTGTGGCCAATTAAATGGCAAATTTGAATTTAGAACCCAAACCTAACAAAATTCGGTGCGGCACAGTGGCTCAGTGGTTAGCACTGTTACCTCACAGTGCAGCGCTAGGGACCTGGGTTCGATTCCACACTCGGGCAACTGTCTGTGTGGAGTTTGCACATTCTCCCCATGTCTGCGTGGGTTTCATCCGGGGACTCCAGTTTCCTCCCACAGTCCAAAGATGTGCAGGTTAGGTGGATTGGCCATGCTAAATTGCCTGTAGTGTTCAGGGATGTGTAGATTAGGTGGGTTATAGGGGATGGTTCTGAGTGGGATGCTCCGAGGGTCAATGTGGACATGTTGGGCTGAAGAACCTGTTTCCACACTGTAGGGATTCTATGATTAAAATTCAGCAATTCAACTTCAGAACCCACTCAAGTCATAATGTAGGAGGTTACCTCACAAGCACTCAAAGGACTATTTATCATCTTAGAAATAAGATTTATCAAAGTATCAGAAGTGTTTGTACCTTTTGCTGTCATAGCGCATTAGCCCTCACTGAATTAGCAAGCACATCCTTTCTAAAAAAACTGTCGCAATCAAATGAGGAGTGGGAAAAAGTAAGGGAGACACTTCCTCCTTGTTGGATTGTAACAGGTTTTAATTAAACAAATTAGCAAAAAGTATATCGACTAGTTGAACCAGAATCTGTATTACATAACTTTAAGATTATCTAAAGGATAAGGGAAAAAACATTAGGGGAATTTTGTTTACACCGGGGACTGGTAGGAAAACAACAATTTGTATTCATATTGTGCTATAAAATAGAAAATCATCCAAAAGGTACTTCATAAAGCTGAATCAAAAAAAAATGGATGCCAAGCCAAGAAAGAAGATGGCCAAACATTTGATCAATGTAGTGAGTTTCAAGCAATTATCTGAAAGAGAAGGAAGATTAATAGGCAGATAGTTTGGGAAAGGAAATTCCAAAAAGTGTCACAGATAGCCTGTGCGAAATAAATGCAGAGGGCCAAAAAGTCAAATAAACAATCTCACTATTTCGTTGCCCATACTCAGGGAAGACTCGTGCATGAGCCCACAAGAAATTAAAAGTGAACAACAGGAAATTCATTGTTTTCCTGTTTCTTTTGCTAATCTTCACAGAAGGAAGAATGATCCCCAAGGAAGTGAGAGACAAGGAATCAGCAGTAGCATCTTTAGAATTGCCAGTGCTAAATAGCATTCCCCATTATGCATTCACTAATTCAGATATGTTAACATGGGCTAATACAAACACGATGTATCTCAGAAAAGTCAACATTGAGTGATTCTCACCTCATAAAGGAGAACATGTTGGATGTTAAGAGTCACATCAAATCTTGTTTATGCATTTATATAATGATCTCCACAAAAAGGTTCTCTAAAAAGAGTTAGTACAGGAAACTTTCTCTGCAATTTTGATGTTAGATTGATCAGTAGTTCTTGAAAGTTATCAGACACTGTCTTCACACGCACAGCTGCATGGATATATTGGAGGAATAATCTCCTGAAGCCATACTGCTGACTAGGCACTATGCACTTGAACATCCACTGTGAAGGTGCCTAATAACAGGAGGCAATGACCTAAGTGGTGTTATCGTTGGACTTCTAATCCAGCAACCCAGTTAATGTTCTGGGGGTCGAGTTCAAATCCTGGCACGGCAGATGGTGGAATCTGAATTCAATAAAAATCTGGAATTAAGGATCTAATGATGACCATGAATCCATTGTTGCTTGTCAGGAAAAACCCATCTGGTTCACTAATGTCCTTTAAAGGAAAGCAACTGTCATCCTTACCTGCTCTGGCCACATGTGACTCCAGATCCACGGACGTTTGGTCGACTCTTAACTGCCCTCAGGGCAATTAGAGATGGGCAATAAATGCTGGCCTAGCCTATGATGCCTTCTTCCTGTGAATGAATATTAAAAAATGGCCAGACTTGCCTGCTGTCCATCCTCCTGTTCCACTCACAAGTAAATGATTAAAGGGAGAATCTGCATGGACGAAAAATATTCTGCAGCATTCCTCTTAATTTTATAGATAAATTGAATCTTCACAATGGGTGTGTCACATCAAGATTGTGGAATGTCCCACATCTACACCATTAACCCTAACATGATAATAATGGTTCCTTTACTGTACTCATACATTGCAGTATCTGTGAAGGAGAAAACAAGAGTTAAATTTTGGGTTCTGAGCTTTCTGAGGAAGGGTCACTGGACCCGAAATGTTAACTCTGTTTTCTCTTTCACAGGTGCTGCCAAACCTGAGCTTTTCCAGCAACTTTGTTTTTGTTCCTGATTTACAGCATCCGCAGTTCTTTCAGTTTTTATACATTGCAGCGATGGCTTACATAACCTAAAAAAATTCTCTATTTACCCACATAAATTATTGCACTAAACTAGGTTTATACTTACTAACATGTTCTGCTATGACTATGCCTGCAATGAATTAATTCTCTACATCCACACAAGGTACAATCAATTAACACTTTATATATAGATGTGTGTTCTACACACAGGAAGCATTCTCAACAGCATTCCCTTTGTTTCTCAAAGAGCACATGACCTGATTAGTGATATATAAAACAATGTCGTGTTCAAACCTAAAATCAAAATATAACCAATAAATAAGGATGTAACTCAAACCTGAATACGATACATATTACCTTCAGTATCTCCATGTAGTTTCAGAGTATCTGTTTCCCTTTAAGTAATACTGGTTTCCTATGACATTTAAATATAAACTACTCTCTTTAGTATTTGTTCTTTATCTTTTTAAGACCACAAATAAATTGAAATGTATGCAGAGGAAAATTACAAATCTTATCATGTTCCTGTATCAGAAAATGTTGATATTCCAAAGGCAAAAGACCTAGTAGTGGTCTCCAGCTCTGGTGAAATATGTCTGCTAAAGCTAAGAAACAGTTTGGTTGGTTTTAAAGGTATAGGCAGAACTGAAATGTATTTCCAACATTTTGTTGCTTTTAGAGCTCAATTGACAGAGGAGGTCGATGGCACAACCTACTCTAAATCATGATCAGAGTCTACAAAATAAAAACAGACCTTTACAATACCCTCCTACTCATTCCGTCATTACTGCATTTCTTGGTTTAAATGGTTTAATCATCATGATCCACAAAATGTCACCATCAACTGATACATTGGTGAAATTTTCGTTTCTTGACGCTGTATGGATGCATCCTAATAATGGGAGGAGTACGTCGTGATTTCTCACGCAGTGACACTCTTCTTGACTTATTGCAAATTCATTGCCTTAAAAAGTCAAACTTATGGGTAGAAATCTCTTATGTCCACTCGGCTCTTCAGTGTTCCAATACCCAGGTGTCATATTTGAAAGGCAATCGCACAGCATCCACTCTCTGCAACTCTGGAACATCACTCAAACTGTGCTCACAACCCTCACCCACCCCTGGAGACGTCAGAACAGGCACCATGGCTTAATGATGCCTCTATGGAGGTTGTCCTGAAGGCTGTTTTTTTTGGGGGGGGATGAGGAGGAAAGTTCTTTTCCCTGTGGATGGCAACAAGAGGCCATCCTGACTGACAAAGGCAGCCTAGACAGGAGAGATCAGCATCCATTGGTGGATTAAGAGAACTTCGCTTAAGTACTGCAAGAACATCAATGATGTTCTGCACTGTCAGGTGTGTACCACTGTCCACACAATGCTTCGTGCTTCGATGAGTGTGAATTAGCCACTGCAGAGACTGTCACACAGGAGGTTGGTTGCCAGGCATCTCCATGAAATGTTTCATGGTCAGTCAATATCTGTCACTTCATTGCAGCTGCAAATGTAGCACCAATAACATAGTGCTACTGCCTCTCATATATCTGCCATGGTTCATACTTAAAAGAAGATACAACACTGAGCAGCTCACATGCCATCAGAATGGAGTATGCTGCACATCTGATAGCTTTTCACCAAACGCTTGCACTGGACAAGGACACAACCACAACAGATGGCCTTGTTTGTTGAGCCTCCTTCAAGTTTAGCCTCACTTCCCAGATTTGCTGGTGTCAGCCAATGTGGCTGTCTTCCTGACAGGCTTATTGACCCTCGTCCTCACGTACCACCCCACCAACCTCCGGATCCAACGCATCATCCTCCGACACTTCCGCCATCTGCAATCCGACCCCACCACCAAAGACATCTTTCCCTCCCCACCTTTATCTGCTTTCCGGAGGGACAACTCTCTCCGTGACTCCCTTGTCCGCTCCACACTCCCCTCCAGCTCCACCACACCCGGCACTTTTCCCTGCAACCGCAGGAAGTGCTACACCTGCCCCCATACCTCCTCCCTCACCCCCATCCCAGGCCCCAAGAAGACTTTCCACATCAAGCAGATGTTCACCTGCACATCTGCCAATGTGGTATACTGCATCCGCTGTACCCGGTGTGGCTTCCTCTACATCGGGGAAACCAAGCGGAGACTCGGGGACCGCTTTGCAGAACACCTACGCTCGGTTCGCAACAAACAACTGCACCTCCCAGTCGCGAACCATTTCAACTCCCCCTCCCATTCCTCAGACGACATGTCCATCCTGGGCCTCCTGCAGTGCCACAACGATGCCACCCGAAGGTTGCAGGAACAGCAACTCATATTCCGCTTGGGAACCCTGCAGCCCAATGGTATCAATGTGGATTTCACAAGTTTCAAAATCTCCCCTCCCCCCACCGCATCCCAAAACCAGTCCAACTCGTCCCTGCCTCCCTAACCTGTTCTTCCTCCCACCTATCCCCTCCTCCCACCCCAAGCCGCACCTCCATCTCCTACCGACCAACCTCATCCCACCCCCTTGACCTGTCCGTCCTCCCTGGACTGACCTATCCCCTTCCTAACTCCCTACCTACACTCACCTTTCCTGGCCCCATCCCCGCCTCTTCGACCTGTTTGTTTCCTCTCCACCTATCCTCTCCTCTATCCCTCTTCTATCCGCCTCCCACTCTCTCCCTATTTATTTCAAAACCCCCTTCCCCTCCCCCTTTTCTGATGAAGGGTCTAGGCCCGAAACGTCAGCCTCTCTGCTCCTATGATGCTGCTTGGCCTGCTGTGTTCATCCAGCCCTGCACCTTGTTGTCTAGGCTTATTGACCTTATCAGGCTTCACTTTGAACTCTAAGCATTTAACAACAACAAGCCTGGGAGCAGAGACAATGAAGTTGCTAAGTAACTGAAGACATTTGCACTCACCTGAGATTGAAGGAAAATGTCTACTCCACCAGGTACACACCAGATAAATATTGGACTTATAAACACATGCCTTTCCCATTTTTAAATTAACAAGATTGCACCCTGAATATAATTCCAGTGGGCTAAGGAGAAAGTAAATATTCAGGACATGTAAATTAATGTATAACAGACAACTGACCCTCCTGCAAAGATTCTGAAAACTTGACAGCAATATTTTAATCTGTTGTCCAAATTTTAAAACATTGCCACCCAATCTCAGTATGCTGTCAATTCTAATTTGTCTTAATTCAACTAATTAAAATAGTAGAATATATTTTCAAAATAGTGGTAGCACTCTACCCTATGAATAAGTGATTGTTATGAAAACATACTGGATTGAGTCAGAGAGATTTTGCAGCACAGAAAATAGCCCTTCAGCCCATTATGCCAACACTGGTCATCAATTTATTCTCAGCAGATTTCCCAACACAGTATTCCCTCTCTGCTTAAGCCACCCCAACCCATATTCAACAGTGACAGCGTAGTGCAAGTCCTTTAGCCAAGTCAAAGTTGCTATAGTTCCAGAGGCCCATAAAGTGCTCTTGCATTGGAGTGAGGCACACTCTGCTGCTAGTGCATTTAACTTGAGAGCCACCAACTCAGAAAAGGAGTGACATTTGAGAAGATAGGGCCTTCACAGTGACTTGTCAATGAGTATTGAACTCACATGTTGGATATGTACACTACAAACCTGTCATCCAGCCAACTGAACTACCAGAGTAGATATACGGTATTGACTCTGGTTGGAGTGTAGAGGTTACCATTTTCCAATAATGGCCATTGATCTTCTTTTGCAGAAGAGCTCCTGGGAAACTGACTTTTGCCTACTATCCACCCTTCTTAAAGTTGCAGACAGGCACTCAAAATACCACCCAGTATTTTATTAAGTTGTTATATCTTGGAAAAATCTTGAACTGATCTGTGTGCTAATGTTAAAACATATTTCAGTTTAAGACTGTACCAGACCTACTAGTCTTCATGAAACATGCACCGCATTAAAAAAAAGATAACATTTAGGATTCAATTTTCCAGTTATAATTGTAGGGGTTAAGGATAGTCTCTGTTGGATATTGCTTCGATTATATCACTAACAGCAATGACACAGAAAATAGCCATTGCAAGAATAACAGCATGTTATTGGAATTACAAGAGGGGGCAGAGAAATCAAAGGCAAACAGCAGCTAACATTAATTTGTATAAATGTTATATCACTTGAATGAAGAGCTCACCAGACCATCTCCCTTTTTGATACCTCTTCGTATTTGCTTTGGAGGTGAGCTGAGCACTGCCGAAGTCAGGTTTTAAAGAATGAGATCGATTAGTGTGGAGATCTTGTCGTAAGGTTTGTGTTCTTCCTTCACTCTTACAGAGATTTTCATGCATCAGACTAAGAAATTCCCCATAATCTTAAATTCTTCATTAACTGATTTCCATCTGTCACAAAAGACCGGCTTGCAGAAGCAATCATCTACTGAGATAATCCGAATAGAGGAGAGCTTTCAAGGGCAAATCTGTAATCGAAAATAAATAGAGTAACTCTTAGATCACCAGTGCGATTACTGCAAATCTCTTTGCTCGAAACAAACTGCATTGTGCAGAGCTGATAACCATTATTCCTTTTCGTCAGTCAATGGAGGCGGCTGCTTTTGCGCTACTTACATTTTGTGCTAAATGCAGCACTTCTAAGCATATGACACAGCAAGAATTCTTAATAGTTTGCAGCATGTAGTAGCAGAGTTCACCAAGTCCATTAACTGAATCATTTTCTTCATAAAGTTTATCACGTGAAAAAAATCAGCTTCATTTTCCTGTCTCTTAGCGAATAGAAAGAATGTGCTTTCTTCAAATACTCTCTCAATGTGTTTACCAACAGAAACTATGGAACTCAGTAAGATAAAAGGAGTGCATATTTAGTAGTTTATATAAAAGTGTTTCTTGAATTACTAAGACATAAATCGAATGATAGCATTTAATGAACAGATAAGCAATAGCTAATTTGCAACACAAACAGAAACTAAGTAATGCTCCCAACTGAGGACTTGTTTACCAGCACTTGTGCATCATTAAATGTTTTTGCGTTGATTATGATTTCCACTTACCATGACCCACTGGTGCTGCAGTGTCTAATAGTATACAGAAATGTTATGCCTCTAGAGGCCAGTCATTTAATGGACTGCTCAAATCAGCGCTGAGATATGCTGCTGTATGTTGCTGACTCATGTTCTACTGTTCTTTACTTGCTGTAAAAAACATGTATTTCACCAGCAAGTCAGGACACATCAATAACACACAAGTGTTTCAATACATTGAGAAGCTTATAGTTTTCCAGTTTCTAAAATCACGCCTTCTGGTTTCTTTCTGCTTGGAACTTGTCAAGGGGTCTGTCGGGTCGTCAAAATAAACTTCAACACTAAAGAGAAGGAGGCAGGAAGGAAGGAACCACAAAGTCTCACCATGTTGTTTTAGACTTGCACAGAGAAGCTAATTAGTTTTAGGAATGGCTGTTTACATAAAGATTATTAGCTAGACGTATAGCAGTACATTTCCTACTGAATCACATTCACATTATTGAGAGATTTGCAGAAATCACATTCCTGGAAAGGTTCAGGCTTTTAATTAGTCCATCTTGTGACACCAGTTACTAGAGAAAGTTTATAACAACATAATCCCATTGCATGCATCAACATTGTTTATTTAATTTCAGATGTTCTGCATCCAAATAACAGATGTCGATTTCCAAGAAGAGTTTCCCAGGCAACCCTTTTGTAATTGAGCACACTGTGCATAATACAGTTAGCAACAACTCTGCAGGTCAAGGTCAAAAACCAATTTCTCCTAGACTAACAGTATAGATATCACAGCTTCAACAGCATATCAGATAGAGCAACTAGTGATTATAGAAACATGAAAATGACTGCACAGAAATAGGTCCTGCATGCTTATGACAATGATTGCTTTCACTCAATCAATTTCATCTAATTTCGATTTCCTCAATTCTTCTGCATTTTCTCTTGTAACAAGGTGATCCGATCTACTCATTAATAATCTTACATCTGAATGCATTTACCATCTGCATCATTGTTCTTATCCTTTTGTCACAATTTTCAATATTTCCACATTTTAAACTCTCCTTATTTACAATGTGCTTTGTTTATGTAAATTTGTCATCATTTGTATTTCTATAATTAGACCACTGTGTGGGCTTGGTAAACCAAATTCCTGAACTGTTTTTGCCATTCAGACACTGAGCAGGAATTTGGCTTTTGGGTTAGTACCCTGATTTGGAGTCAAGTGGAAGTCACCCTGCTCATTGTATCACCTGATGGTAGTTTTTTCAGAATTGGCAAATTAATGGTCAGAAGACAGGCCAGTCTTTCAATTGCAGTGCTGTATCAAAACTGGATGGTTAGTAGGAGCCCCTCCAGCTCAGAAGCTTCTACCTCCCCAGTGAAGGTCCACTATTTCGGTATTATGGGAAGCAAGAATGATTGTTCCAAGCAAAGGTCGCCGCCAGATACTAGCCCAACTCTACCAGGATCATGCAGGCTTTCCAAAATGAAGATGTTGGCGAGACGTTATGTCTGGTGGCCAGGATTGGATGCCAATGTAGCCGTGTCGGTGGGGCAGTGCCCAGAATGCCAACAAGGACAAAAATTACCACCAGCAGGTCCCCCACATTCGTGGGAATGGCTGGGTAAACCCTGAATTCGGTTACACATCGACCATGCCAGTCCTCTATATTTTTGGTCATTGTGGATGCCCATTCAAAGTGGCTGGACATGCATAGAGTTCATTCGCCAAACACGGGGACAACGATTGAAAAGTTGAGAGTATCTTTTGCAACACATGGACTCCAGGAAGTGTTGGTCACAGACAACGGGCCATCATTTACCAGCAGGGAATTCGACTATTTCTTAAGGTCGAATGGCATTCAGCGTGTAAGGACAGCTCCATAGCATCCAACATCCAATGGTCTGGTGGAAAGAGCAGTCCAAACTTTGAAGGCAAATTTAAAGAAGCAGCCAACAGTTTCACTCGATACCAAACTGTCCCAGTTCCTGTCTGATCATTGGATCATTCCTCACACAACTACAGGGACAGCTCCAGCAGACTTACTAATGGGGAGAAGACTCAGCTCCGGGTTAAACCTGATCTTCCCGGACCTGGGTGGGAGGGTGAAACTGCATCAGAAACGCCAGTGCCAGGGACGAGATTCCTCGAAGTGAGAGAGGCACTTTGCTTCCAGAGGTGAAGTTTGGTGTCAAAACCACAGAAATGGCCCTGTATGGGTAAGAGGCATGGTCAGTTCCTCCCTCTCACTGGACCATGTCCCCCAACATTTTTGGGACACTAGCTTTCACAAAAGGAGGACATAAATAAACTCAGTTTTATATTAAACTATGTATTATATTAAGTAAAAACTGAAAGAACTGCGAATGCTGTAAATCTGGAACAAAAACAAAGTTGCTGGAAAAGCTCAGCAGGTCTGGCAGCATCTGTGAAGGAAAAATCGGAGTTAACATTTCGGGTCTGTGAGGAAGGGTCACCGGACCTGAAACGTTAACTCTGTTTATTCTTTCACAGATGCTGCCAGACCTGCTGTGCTTTTCCAGCAACTTCCGGTTTTTATTCTTGATTTACAGCATCCGCAGTTCTTTTGGTTTTTATCCATGTATTCTAATCCCATTTTCCAGCATTTGGCCCATAGCCTCGTATGCTATGGCATTTCAAGTGTTCATCAAAATAGTTCTTCAAATATCTTGTGGGTCCACGCCTCTAACTGCCTCTTTTTAGGCAGTTAGTTTCAGATACCCACAACCCTCTGGGCAAAAAAAAAATTCCTCAATCCCTCCCAAGCCTCCTGTTCTTACCTTAAAACTGTGCTGTCTAATTATTGACCCCTCTACTAAGGGGAAAGGTTTCTTCCTATCTACCCTGCCTATGCACCTCAGATTTTTGCACATTTCAAGCAGATCCCCCATGGCTTTCTCTGCTCTTAGGTAAACAACCCCAGCCTTTCTAGTCTCTCTTCACACCTGAGGTATGTTAGCCTTTATTTCAAAGGGAATGGACTATAAAAGTAGGGAAGTTTTGCTAAAACTGTGCAAAACACTGCCCATACAACAGCTGAAATTTTGTAAACAGTTTTC
>NC_063342.1:72328486-72352871 GCF_021869965.1 Rhincodon typus
GCCCCTCTCACCAACCACCATGCCCCCCTCCTTCTGGCCAAACCCCTTTCAGTATTGGGACCTGCCCCTGTAACCAACAGCCCTCCCCCCACTTTGCTGCTGAGACCTACCCCTGCAACTATTTCTATCCCCACCCCAGTACTCAAACCTGCCCTCCCTACTGTATGTTTAGCAGTCCAGTCAGTTCCATTCCCCTGCTTTAAACCTGTAGCCAGGCAACTTTCTTATCTCAAGTGCCCATTCAGATTACCTTTGGTCAATTTTTCTGTGACAATTCCTGTTATAAAACATCTTGGTCTTCTGTAGCGTTGTGTAGGTGCTATATAAATTCATCTTGTCACACTTGATGTTCGTACTGTCTGTATTTTAAGAGCTGATTCCATAAGCTGATTTGATTGTTTTTCTGATGTTTTATTTGGTTTGAAACTTGCTTTTGTTGATGGTGTATGGTTTCTGATAGCTAGTTGCTTTTACTGGAATAAACCTGCTGATTGGCATGTATTGTGCCACATTGTTGATTTACTTTAGGGTTGAATATCAGCTTCCTGGTTTTTATCCTAGTCTAAAATGGCACACAATTCTTTACAGATTAGTCAATCCAGTTAAGTGTCGCTATAATAATAGCGCACAACATAGTCTTGCAAACAGCAGTCAGTATGTTATGAAGGAACCTGATGTATAATGTTGGTTAAGGGCTAAACATTGGCCAGAACGTCAATGAGAAAGCCCCTGTTCTTATTTGATATAATGCCCTGGGATTTTTTTAACATCATCTGAGGACAGCCAGATGCTTGGTTTTAATATCTCACCCAAAGAGCATTCTGACTGCAGTACTCAGTACTGTGAATGTCAACCTGAATTATGGGCTGACGTTTGTATAATGGAGCTTGAAGCCACAATCTTCTGGCTCAGTCAATCCTGCTACTATTGAGTCAAGACTGACATTGTGTGATGTTTTTGATGAGCTGTGCTGCACAGCGTGACACGTCATACCTGGTATCACACTTTGCATTTTGATGTTTTAAGGTAGGTTTTTTCAGTTTCTTTTATTCATTTCTTGGGATATGGGTGTCACTGACAAGGCCAATGTGTATTGTCCATCCATGGTTGTTGTTGAGAAGGTGGTGGTGAGCTGCCTTCGTGAATTGTTAAAGTCAATTTATTGTAGGCGGCCCTGCAATGCTTTAGGGAGAGAGTTCCAGAATTTTGACAGTACAGACAGGATAGCTCTATATTTCCAAGTCAGGATGGTGAGCAGTTGGATAGGAACTTGTAGGAGGTGCAGTTCCCATATATCTTCTGCCATTGTTTTCTGGATGGTAGTACTCATGGGTTTTGAAAGTGCTGTCTAAGGAACCTTTAGTAAATTTCTGCAGTGCATCTTATAGATGGTACACACTGCTGCTACTGAACTTAGGAGGAGAGAGTAGATGTTTGTGGATGTGGTGTTAATCATGTGGGCTGCTTTGTCCTGGATGGCGTCCAGCTTCTTGGATGTTGTTGGAGCTGCACATCCAGGCAAGTGGGGAGCATTCCACTGCCCTCCTGACTTGATGAAGGTCAGACTTTAGGGAGTCAGAAGGTGAGTTACTCCCTATGGGATTCCTCACCTCTGACCTACTTTTGTGGTTGCTGTATTTAAATAGCTAGTCCAATTCAATTTCTGGTCAATGGTAAACTCCCAGAATATTGATTAGTGGGGGAATCAGTGATAATGCCATTGAATGTCAAAGTGCATGGTTAGATTCTATCTTATTGGAAAAGACTTGGCACTTGTGGGACACAAAGATACTTGCCATTTGTCAGCCCAAACCTAGATATTGTCCAGGTCTTGCTGCATTTGGACATGGACTGTTTCAATATCTGAGGACTTGCGAATGGTACTGAACGTTGTGCAATCATCAGTGAACATTCCCATTTCTGACCTTATGATGGAGGGAACATCATTGATGAAGCACCTGAAGATATCTGGGCCTAGGACACTATCCTGATGAACTCCTGCAGAGATGCCTTGGAGTTGAGATGACAGACCTCCAACAACAGCAGCCATCTTTCATTGTGCCAGGTATAACTCCAACCACTGGAAAGTTTGCCCTCCATTTGTGACGACAAATACATCAAATCAAATCAAAAAATTTTGTTGAAGGACTGTGACTCTGTCCTCACCTCCTGGAGTTCAGCTCTTTTGACCATGTTGAAATGAAGGTTGATATGAGGTCAGAAGCTGAGTGGCCCTGGCAGAATCCAAACTGAGCATCACTGAGCAGGTTATTGCCAAGCAAGTGCTGCTCGATAGCACTGTTGATGACCCCTTCCATCACGTTACTGATGTTTGCAAGTGAACTGTTGGGGTGGTAATTGTTCGGGTTTGAATTGTCCAGCTTTTGTGTTCAGAACATAGCAAGGCAATTTTTTATTTGTGTTGTCGCTGCCTTGGAACAGCTTTGCTTGGGGTGAGGCATGTTCTGGCAGTTTTACGGTACAGTAGTTTTCCAGTGCCTCATACCAGATGGAATTGATTGAATTGGCATCTGTGATGCTGGGGATCTCTGGAGGAGGCCGAGATAATCATTTGCTTGGCTCTTCTGGCTGAAGATTGTTATAAGTGCTTCAGCCCTATCTTTTCTACTGTTGTGGCAGGATCCCTCCTCAGTGAGGATGAGGATATTTGTCAGGCTACCTCTTCTAGTGAGTTATTTGCTTTTCCACCACCATTCTCAACTTGATATGGTAGGATTGCAGAATTTAGATCTGATCTCTTTGTGGAATGGCTTAGTTCTGTCTGTCTCACTCTCTGTGCTGCTTATGCTGTTTGGCACGCAGCTAGTTCTGTGTTTAGCTTCATTTTGATATGTGCCCGATCCTGCTCCTGCCATGCCGTTCTGCAGTCTTCATTTGAGCCTGGGTTGATTTCCTGGCTTGATGGTAGTAAGAGTGGGGATATGCCAGGCCATGAGGATGCTGATTGTATTAGAGTAAAATTCTGCCGATGGCGCTCAGCATCATGTGGATGCCCAGTCTTGAGATGCTCAATTTGTTTGCACCCTGTTCCCATTTAGCACAGTAATGGTGCCATAGAAAGTGATGGAGATAGCCTCAATTTGAAGATAGGACGTCGTCTCCAATAGCACTGTGCAGTGTTCACTTTTACTGATGGTTACATCTGCAGCAGGTGGATTAGTGAGGATGAGCCCAAGTATGGTTTTCCCTTTTGCTGGTTGCCTCACCAACTGCTGCCTGTCCAGCCAAGCAGTTGTGTCCCTTGGGACTCAACCAGCAACAGTGATGCCTCTGGTAATTCATTGTGGTCTGTGCCTCCTTATCCCATGCTTGTGGAGTGGACTGTTCAAACCATGCACAACCAAGACTCCCACTTTTAATGGAGAGAGATGCCTGTGGTCCTCCTGGTAGGTTTACAGTAGGTTCACAGAAGTTCCTCAAATGTTGTCCTCCTTTCGAAAGAGATTTCTGTCAAACTACCTCAACATAATATTTACCCATTTCTCACATTGTGAAACGTGACAGTGAGTGAGCCTGGGAGGGGTGGGTGCTGCTCTCCCAGATACGCTGAGCACTTAGAAGCTCTGAATTGCACAACCTGTGCTCCTTTTCCCATGTTTATCATCTTGACCCATGTATTCACCCAAAGAACATCTGATAGCTTAAAGACAATTCCTACTAACTTGTTGCACTTCTTCAAGAAAAGCAAGCAAAACCATCATCTTTGCAGCTGACCTCTAATTGCCCATGAGCGGTGTTGGTGACCCACCTCCATGAAGAGCTGTAATCTGTGTTGTATGTTTGCCTGCAGCATTGTTACAGGGGGAGTCTTAGGTTTTTGAGCAATAGTTAAGGAGCCAAAATTGTTCCAACTTGGGATGATGTGTGGTCTGGAGTGGATTTTGCAATTGCTGATGTTCACGTATATCTGTTGCCCTTGTTCTTCTAGATATCCTATTTTATACTATGTTCACTACACAGAGCAGAATTAGCAACCTAGAGCTGTTCAAAATCTTTCTTTGTAAACCCTTCTGGCACTTGCTATATATCACCAGACTGAGGTATATCCACTAAATGACCATACCAAAATCAAAGACCTAAACACAAGTACACATAAGGTGTAACTAATGCATGTATCTTAGCTTAACTTGTTATTGCCAATCCTTGCCTCTGAGGATTCTTATTCTGTCTGGCCTGACTCATCTGTATCTTTCTGGTACCTTAATGTCTTATCCACTGGGAGCTTGGAGCAAGTCTGTACCAATTATATTTAACAATGTTAGCTTTATATTCAAAGGTGCTTTCATTCTATTTTCATTCATGCTTTGACTCTGAGGAAAATGCCTAAAGATTAAGATGAGGTGTGCTTCATTAGATGTCAAGTACAGTAATATAATCAAAAACTATTCTGAAGATTCAAGGTTCGGAGGAGATGTGAAAAGGCAATCAGATTTTTGATCAGTAAGGGAATTGAGTTAGAGGAAAAAGGCAGGAAAGTGGATTTGAGGATTACTATATCTGCCATGATCTCATCGGATGGTGGAGCAGACACAATGCGCTAAATGGCCAAATTCTGTTGCTATGTCCAATAATCTTATGGTCGTATAGATTTTTATGATACCTTCTTAAATAGTAACATTAAGTGCCTTGAGGCATTTTACCAAACAAAATATGACACTTAGCCATGTTAGTTAGTCGACCAAAAGCTTAGTCGGAGATTAAATTTCAAGGAACATCTTTAAAGGAGTGGGGAGAGGTAAAGCGACTGAGAAGTTTAAAGTGCATATTCCATTGTTTGGGACTGAGGCAGCAGAAAACAGGCCCCAGTCGCGCAGCACTTAAGGATGTGCAAAAGGTGGGAGTTGGAAGAGTGCCAAAATCTTGGAAGATTAGAAAGTTGGAGAATGTTAGAGATGGAGAGGTGAAGCGTATCAAATTCAAGGCATTGCCCATAAAGGTCATCAAGCAGAGTTAATGTGACTGAGACAGAGAGAGAAAGTTTAAAATGTATGCTGCATTGTTGGATGAGCTTACGTTTATGGAAGGTGCAGTGTGACCCCTGGCCAAATAGGTATTGGAATAAAGTTTTTGTGAAGATTTGTAGCTCGGGTTGTGGATGAGGTTGTAGACATGTTTGCCGAGCCATTGGTTTTGGTTGTAAACGTTTCGTTATCCTGTTAGGTAACATCATCAGGCACCTCCAGTGAAGTGTCGGTGTTCTGTCTCGCTGGTTATTTTATATGCCTGTTTGTTGGGGTGGTTGGTATTACTTCCCGTTTTATTTTTCAGTGGTTTGTACACAGGGTCTAATTCAATGTGTTTGTTGATGGAGTTCCAGCTGGAATGCCAGGCCTCCAGGAATTCCCTGGTGTGTCTCTGTATGGCTTGTCCGATTATCGATGTGTTGTCCTAGTCAAATTCGTGTCCCTCATTGTCCGTGTGTACTGAGACAAGTGGGAATTGGTCATGTCTCTTGGTGGCTAGTTGGTGTTCATGTATCCAGAAAGTCAATTTTCTTCCGGTTTGGCCTATGTAGTGTTTCTCACAGTCCTTGCATGGTATTTTGTACATTACCCCAGTTTTGCTGGTTTTGGATATGGGGTCCTTTTATGTTCATCAGTAGCTGTCATAGGGTGGTTGTCGGTTTGTGGGCTACTCTAATACCTAGGGGTCTGAGTAGTCTTGTGGTCATCTCTGAAATGTCCTTGATGTATACTAGGGTGATAAGTAATTCAGGTCATGCTATATCTTCCTGTTGTTGTTTGTCTCAGAGGTAACGGCGGATTGTGCTTTTTGGGCAGCCGTTTCTCTTGAAGACTCAGTATAAGTGTTGCTGTTCTGCTTTGCATAGTTCCAGGTTGCTGCACACTTGTCTCAGTACAAACGGACAATGAGGGACACAAATTCAAATGGGACAATACATCGATAATCGCACAAACCATACAGAGACATGCCAGGGAATTCCTGGAGGCCTGGTGTTTCAACCGGAACTCCCATCAACAAACACCTTGAATTAGACCCTGTGTACAAACCACTGAGAAACAAAACCAGAAGTAATACTAACCACCCCAGCAAACCGAGGCATATAAATAAAAAGTGGGACAGAACACCGATGCTTCATTGGAGGCGCGCTGATGGTGTTACCTTGCAGATGTTTTGTCACCCTGCTATCAAACACACCAGTTCGGCGAGCATGTATTAGAATAGTTGAGTCTAGAGGTAAAGAGGGATGGATGAGGGTTTCAGCAGCAGATTTTTAGAATTAGGCGTTTAACTAGGCAAAATTAATTGGTCTTGGTACTGGAGAGAATAAGCTGTCCATCAACACTGAAAGGTAGGCTATGGAAGTGCCTGATCTGTGAAACTTAGTAATGGCTAGTGGTCAAAGCAAAGCAAATAAAAATGCTAATAAATCAGTATGTGGCGGTGCTGGTGTTGGACTGGGGTGAACAAGGTCAGAAGTGGCATAACGTCAGGTTATAGTCCAACAGGAGCCTCAATCCTCCTTCAGGTGTTAGCGAGAGAGGTGGTATCCGATGCAGAAGTAAAAGAAGAAAAGGTCACACCGTTGAGGATGTATTAAACAAACCTAAGGTGCTATTAAATCTTTAATCAGTTGGAAAGTTTTAATTGGTTAATATGTATATGTAAATCCCTGAATTTCTTTCAAGTCACTGCCCTGAGAGAACTAAAGGTTTTATCAGTGTAAAGAAGAGTTGTCATTTTAGATCAGACAATGCATGTGAGTCTTGTTTAGAATCTGTTTGTGTTTTGGTTTGGAATCAGACTGGTTTTATTACTAAAGTAGGAATTTATAAAATGCCACATTGACTGTCTATAAATTGTGTGCTTTTTGAACCAAATTGAATGTATCTGCAAATACAAATTTGCCCCATAGATTGGTGTGTGTGTGTGTGAGAGTTTATCGTCACGTACTGCAGTACAGAAGTACAGTGAAAAGTTTTACAGCGTTGCCTCTTATGGTGCTATCTTTAGGTACAAGTACCTAGGTACAAATTTTAGATACAAAAGAGGAATAAAAAGAAAAGTAGTTGCGTTACTTTACAGCTTTTAAAGAATATGTTAGCAATAAGACCTAGTCAAAGGATTGACATGACAGTCAGATTTAAAAAAAATTCCAAATACACGTTACATTGCAGCAGCTCAGCGCAGGGTCTTCCCCACATGGTCTGACTGCCGCATCATGGTACGGGCCCTCTGCTACTTCAAGGTAAGTTTCCGGACTGCTTTCTTCACATTGGCCGCTGCTGCAGGACTGCTTCACCCATGCTGGCTGCTGTTCCCAGGAATCGCCTCACCCTCTCCATCCACCACTTGAGGATTCGCCATGTCCGCTGCTCGGATTTGTCTCGGTGACTCGCCAACTTCTCCATTCCCCTAATGCAGAAGGTGGAAAGAAAAGAGAGAACAAAAGGAAAAGAATACGTGGAGCTCCGCTGGAGTGTCTTACGGTGCCGCCATCTTGCTGGAGAAAAATCCATGGCATTTCCAGGTTTTACAAAAAGTTATTGGTCTGAAATGTTAACTCTGTTTCTCTCAAGTGCTGTCTGAGTATTCACCGTTGTGCTGTTTTTATTTCAGATTCCCAGTGTCTGTATATTGCTTTTTTTTATTTATTTGTGATTGACGTTATTTCAGTTGAGATTTAAAGTTATATAATTGGTCAGATTTTTAATCAGAGCTGAATCTCCTAATTCAACCTATGCCATCAACAGTAAAGCTTGTTTTTTAATCGAGTATTTCAGGAAGTGAATCAAGACATTCAATGAATATTTGTCTCCTTACCTGAAAAAATAAACATGTAAGTGCATAAAGTCATGTGCACTGTAAAAGAGATACTAACTCAATTTTCTGTCTACTGCAGTCTCTTTCCACACTAAGAAATGAATAGTGATATTTAATGGGCCAAACATAGTTCTGTGGTTGTGCCACTAAAGACTTGTAAGGGGTTTTTGAAGGTGGGGGAGGCGAAGATTCTTGAGAAATATTTTCTAGTGAGTAGAACACAAGCACTTTTATATGCTCATAGCTATTTTTCCAGAAGTCTTTTAAAGTGTAAATCCAATTGCTAATTAGATCAAGTCTGCTACCCCATCCAAATATATTTTCGCATAGGTTTGCAGCTCTTTTATGTAAACAAAGTATTTTCTGTGTGAGTACTGATAGTCACTTTAGAGGGATTTGCCTTGTGGTTTTTGTTGAACTCAGCTGCATAAAGGAGCTGAGGGCAAGGGCTTTAAATGCACCAGCATTTGATCTGCATACAAACATCTTTGAAAAAGAAATCCACTTCAATGGATAATAATATCTTGTACAAATTTTAAGAATTGGTTTAAATGCTAAATATTGACTGTAAAGAAATAAAACATCCCCATGATCAGGGGGAAAAAAGGCTTTCTGTAGCCTGCTAATGAATGCGATTTGTGTTTCACATTTTAACTACTTGCTTTTATTCCCATGACAGTGAAACGCTACATCAGGAAAGGAATTCCAAATGAATATCGTAGCCTTATCTGGATGACTGTTAGTGGAGCCCAAGCACAGATGGAAAAAAATCCAGCTTACTATAAGAAGCTACTGGAAATGGAAGAAGATCCAAAGTTGGTTGATGCTGTTAAAACAGGTAATACTCTTCCATCTAAGCG
This sequence comes from Rhincodon typus, assembly GCF_021869965.1. NCBI lineage: Eukaryota > Metazoa > Chordata > Chondrichthyes > Orectolobiformes > Rhincodontidae > Rhincodon > Rhincodon typus. The sequence goes on from NC_063342.1 coordinate 72,337,153, forward strand.
ATACTAACTCAGACATTTAATTTCACTGCTGATGGTTAATTGACACATGTTACAACTTATCTAATTTTTTTCTCAAAAACGTATTTTGGATGTTGGAAAATGGCAAAATATTTCAGATTGGTAGGCACCTGACAACCAGACTTTACATTTTGAATGATGTTTACATGTTTTTCACATAAATTTATACCCCTCAATTTAAAATAGAGAGAAGAATTTTCACCTCTGGAAGCTGTGGGTGCAGGCAGGAAGTATGTGTAAATGTACACATTACACGTGCTCAATGCTAGAGTTCAATGATTAGTTAGCAAATACAAATTATCTGTCTGCCGTATTCATGATACTATTTCTCTCAATCTCTCTTTCCTGTAGTGGTTGTTTTCCTATTGTGATGAATTAAGAAAGTCTATTTGTCATTCTAATTTTGATTTTCTTCCCTAAAAATAAGTTGAAGTTTGAAAGCAAAGCTCTTGAGGGTAACCAATACTAAAGAGTCAAAATATTGGGCTAGGAATGGTGGAAAATAAGTTGAGGGATGGATGGAAGGGAGGAAGTGGTTAAGCAGCTAGATGAAAGAGGCAAGAATCAGGGCAGTGACTGGGCCAGAAGCTGGGTTACAAAACCACATTTGTCCTCCAACATTCCCAGCTCATTTGTGGCCTGGAGAAATTAGTGCCAACAGTTATCCTCCAACCATAACCCTATTGCACCAGAATAAGCAGGGAGAGAGAAACAGAGTCATAGGGAGAAAATGGGAGTGGGAATAATTGGCAAGAGACAGAAATGTGAAAACAATAGGAGCAAGGATCATAGAACCCCAAAACTTTGTTACACATAAAGCCACTCATTCCATTGTTTCTAGCTTATAATTTTTCTAAATCTTCTTCCTCTACACACATGTTCTGAGCCTGTGCCTATTGCCTGATAAGTGCCAGAGACCTTGGAATAAACTTTTAAAAATCTTCATGGAAGTACCAACAATTTGGTGTCATAGCTTAAAGGGATCTTAATTGTTGACAACACAAAAGCCTTTCCTTTTCAGTTCAAGCAGGAATCTACGGAGAAGAATGTTTGTTTGGTTCAGTATAGAGGTAGGTCAGGGCTGTCATTATTCCTTGATAAAAGTTTACCTTGCCGTTTGAGTTTCTGGCGTACTTTTGCTGCAATCTCTACCTAGAAATTTCTCTCCATACAGATTGTGGCCTACCTTGCTAAATTCTTAACGTTTTTCTGTTTTTATTCCAAAATTCTCCCTTTGGATCAAACGTATTTTAATTATTTTTAGATCTTTTGTGATTTTATTGCTACATTGAGAAAGTTCTGAGTTTCTAAGTACTCTCTAGAAGAAATGTTTTGCTTCCTCATATGAAATGGTTAACTTAAATTGGAGTAGTTATTGTTATTAAAGTAGATTTCTTCTCTAATCAAATTCTAAAAGCGACTGTTTGGGATTTTATGTGGTGAAATGTTCTAGTTAGAAAGCACTGCCTGAAAAGCAGGTGGATACAGATATAATCTCTTTCAAAAGAGAACTGAAAAATTGCTTGAAGGGAAATGTTTCCAGGCCAAAGGGAGTGGGGCTATTTTAATTGCTCTTTCAAAGGACTGACCTGACTCCTCTATTTCAACAGTGCATTCCAGACCCAAACACTGGTTTCTCGTTCCTCATAGAATCATACAATCCCTACCGTGTGGAAGCAGACCATTTGTCCATACCGACCCTACGAAGAGCATTCCACCCCCTGCTCTATAACCCTGCATTTACCATGGCCAATCCATCTAACCTGCACATCCTTGGACTGTTTCGGAAACCAGGGCACTCAGCAGAAACCCAAACAGACACGGAGAATGTGCAAACTTGACACAGACAGTAGCCTGAGGCAGGGAATCTAACCTGGGTCCCTGGCATTGAGAGGCAGTGATGCTAACCCCTGAGCCACAATGCCACCTCTCTTAACCAAGATTTCTAATTTCTCTTTATGTGGCTTAGGTGTCAGACTGTGGCTGGTAGCGTTCCTTTAGAGAATGGTGAAACATTGTACTATGCTAAGCTTGCGTGTACGGAAGAGTTATACTTAGATCAAAAAAAACTTTTGGGTGCAAAGCGTTTCTGGATTATTTGATATGATATTAAACAAATCTAAATTTATTCTTTCTACTCTCCAATGTATCTTTTTGACAGTCCCCTTAAATTGTGCGCCTATCGTTCTTGATCCTTCCGTTAATGGCTTGGTTGAAGTCCAAATCTACCCTCAACTTCTCTTCTAGTAACCAACCCCAGCTTGTTTGATCTAACTATTTAACCGAAGTTCCTCATCTCTGGAGTTAATCTTGAGAATCTTTTCTGCATTTTGTCTACTACTTTCATACCCTTCCTTAAGTGTAGAGCCCAGGAATGGATGCAAAATTCCAGTTATGGTTGAACCAGGGTGCAATTATAAACATATGAGGAGGACACTAGAAAAATATGTTTGGTAGACAGTCAATGGATAATATTTTACACTTAGTTTTCATAACACATGGATTCCTTTTAAGGCAAAAGTCCCCAACAGACAGAGAGCTGTGGCTAACAAGGCAAGTTAATAAGATCAAAGGAAAAGAATTATGAAGTTGCCAAAAAAGTAGTTGTAAACCTGAGAAATGGGAGGATTTTAGAAATAAACAAAGAAGGATCAAGAAATTGATATGGAAAATAGAATATGAATATGGAATAGCTAAAAACAGGTTACATAAGGTTAGAGATATTTTAAAGAAGGATTAAATTAACAAAAACAAATCTGTATCCATTACAGGCAGATGGGAGAAATTATAACAGGAAATTAAGCAACAACTGAAGCTAAATAAGTGCTTTAGCTTCTGTGAGGAAGACACAAAGTTTCCCTGAAATAATCAAGATCCAAGGTTCTAGTGATACTGTGGAACTGAAAGATCTTAGCATTAGTTAAAAGTAATATTGGTAAAGTTGACTAATCCCTAATGACTTTCATCCTAGATCATTTGAAAGAGATGGCTACAGATGTTAGAGATTGATGATCATCTTTTAAAACTCTTAATTCTGCAATGATGCTTGCAGATTGGAAGGATGCAAATGTGACTTCACATTTTAAGAAAGTAAGAGAGAAAACAGGGAACTTCAGATCTGTTAGCCTGACATGGACAGAGTCATCATAGATTTATGAAGGGAAATGATACTTGACAGACCTGAGATCTTTATTTTTTAGGATGTTCCTGGCAAAGTCAATAAGATGGAACAAGTGGATGTGTATATTCGGATTTTTGGAAGGTTTTTTGATTAAAATCCATGCTGGAGGTTAAAAATCAAAATTAAAATGCATGAGATCAACGATAATAATATACGAGCATGGTTTGAGGACTAGTTAACAGAAAGAAAGCAGAAAATAGGAATAAGTGAGACATTCTCAGGTTGGCAGTCTGTAACCAGTGAGATCCTGCCAGGGCCTAGCCCTTTTTCTTGGGGCCCAAGCTATTTGCCATCTGTATCAATGATTTGGATTTGGATTTGGATTTGGATTTAGGAGTCAACTGTAACGTTTCCAAGTTTGCAGATGATGTAAAACTTGGGAATGAGAGTTGAGGGAGTTGCAAAAAGACTGTGTATTTAGGCAGGTTAAGTGAGTGGACAAGAGCATGGCAGATAGCCTCACACATTCAAATTGTGTCCTATCCACCTCTGTAGGGGAAAGAAATGTACAGAGTATTTCTTAAATGATGGGAGATAGGAAAATGTTTGTGACCAAAAGATCTAGGTATCCTTGTTCATAATACAATGAAAGCTAGCATGCAGGTGCAGCAAGTAATTCAGAAGGCAAACTGTATGTTTGTCTTTTTCACGAGAGAATGTGAGTACAGAAGTCTTGGTAAGACTGCACCTGTTTGTGAGAATATTGTCTGCAGTTCTTCAACCCTTGGCCAAGGAAGGGCATACTTGCCATAGAGGAACAACTGTGGAGGTTTGCCAGACTGATTCCGGGAATAGTGGCACTGTCCTCGGAGGTGAGATTGAGAAGACTGGGCCTGTATTTTCTACAGTTTAGTTGAATGAGAGGTGATCTCATAGCAACTTATGAAATTCTTTAAGGAATAGATATAGATGCAGAAAGGAAATATTCCCTGGCTGTGGAATCTAGAACCAGAGACAGTTTGAAAATAAAAGTTTCAATTGTATCAATCCTTTTGATTACCTGCGTTGCATAAGTGTTAATTCATAGAGTCATAAAGATCCTCAGCTTAGAGAAAGGCTCTTTGGCCCATAGTGCCTATGCCAATCAAAAACTACCACCTAAATATTCTAATCCCATTTTCCAACACTTAGTCCTTAGTCTTGTATGCCTTGGCATCACAAGCACACATCTGAATACTACTTAAATTTTGAGGGTTTCTGCCTCTCCCTTACAGGCAGTGATTGTAGATTGCTACCACCCTCCAGGTGAAAAGGTTTTTGTTCGCATCTCCTCTGAACGTCTGTGCCTTACGTTAAATCTGTGCCCCTTGGTGTGTCATCCCTCCATCAGGGGAGCAAACATTCTTCCTGTCTACCCTAGCTGTTACCTCAGAGACCTGTTTAGAAGGCTGGGAGGGAGAGCCTGTGAGATTGCTACTGAAGTGAGTGAACAAACTTGGCAGTTTCTGCCTTTGTTAGTCACTAATTTTTCATCTGGTAAATATTAGTCAAAAGGACTTTAGAAATAATTAATAACTTACTGGAACAATTGCAGCCATTGCAAGCAACTCTACACAATAACCACTACTGTTACACATTGCACCACTGTCTCGAAATACTAAATATTTATTGTGCCAGTGAAGAGTGAGATGTTCCCAGGTGTAAAATAAGATTTTAACTTTCATAGACTATGATGCAGCATAAAACCCTAGGTCCAGTTCTCAGCCCCAGAAGCAATACTGTGTGCAGGAAAATTGTCACACTGTGGAAAGAAGCACCGTGGATTTACCACATAGCTGATTTGTTTATTTCTTGTATGTTTCATTATTGTGGGTTTTAAGTTGTCATTGATGCAAAAATCAACCTCCAACTGAAGGAAGTTGGAGAAAATAACTTCCATGTGACTCGGTGAAATTTGAGTGAGATTAAATGGAATAATTTTAATTGGGTTTGTGCTGTTCTTTGTTTTGTATTTGAATCACATTTAGTTTATCACATGTTTAGGCAAATTAATGGTGTGCAGAATGAAAGACCTTTAATTACTTTTGACAATAAAGTGCTCAGTTTTGGCTTTGTCAGCTTTATGTAAACTGAGACTGTTGAACATGTAGACACCATTTTATATTACCAATGTATTTTACCTGCTACATTTTGTAGGGGATGGACGTGTGGAAAGATGGAATGAATATTGCTTGTGATTGTAAGGGTGGTACTGAGGTAAGTACCTCAGTGGCCCTTTATGATAAAATATTCTCTGCCCTAACAGTCTACTGTGTGCAATGAAGTAGAAATTTGGAGGCGGTGGTAGGAGGCTTTTTAAAAAAGAAACATACGTGGTGTTTAACTGTAGTCAGTAAGTCGTGGGATGAAGCTGATAAATTGATTTGTCAGTATTTTTAAATCTGGAATTATGATGCAATACTTTCTTTCAACGATGCGTTGTGAAGTTGGGTAGAGTACTTGTGGATTGGAAGGCAGGAAGTTGGAATTTGATGTTTGTCAGATGGGAGTGGGAGAAAGCATTGTGTGGTGCTTTTCCGAGCTGAGAGATTTAAAATTGATATCTGTGAGCAGCAGATACACGGAGAGTACCCGAATTGAAACATTTGTATTGAAAGACTGTACAGTTAGGAGGCCAAGCAGCATTTTTTAACAAGGCAACAGGTTTTGAATTTAGCCAATCAATTTGAACTAGATACCTAGATGCTAAAAACTTATTACATTTAAGTCTAATGGTTTTGTCAACATAGGACCAATCCTACTGAATGAAATATTGATATGTCATCAAGGGTATAAAAAGACGGGGGCAGTTGGACAAAGCCTGAGAGCTAATGGCCCTCCGCTCGAGAGAGAATCACCAGTTCTCACAGCCTCCTCTATGTTTTAGAGAAAGCACCATCTAAATAACAACAACAGTACCAACGGCACAACTAGTTAATATTCCTGACAGAAGAATCGACGGAGAAGGCACAGAACATTCGGGAGGACACATTACCTGGCTGTAATTTCGAGAGTAACTTTTTTTTTTAATCTATATATCTATATGTGTGGCTTGTATTTATTGGAACAACATACCATTAGAATCTTGCTTTTATTTGGGAATAGTTAGTAGTTAGAATGGATTTATTCAGTTCGTTAATGGTTCAGTTCATTAATGGTTCAGTTTATTTGTTCACTTAGAGTTAGATAAATAATTGTTACTTATTGATTTTAAAGTGAGTGTCAGGGATTTTGTTTTACTTAATAACAATGAGTTGCTGAAAAGCAGGTTACACCACTTTTGACACTCCTTTTAACTGATTATAGGGCAAGGTGCTCCTCTTTGGGTGTTTTGGTTTTAGTTCTCAAAAGGGGGTGGGGGGTTAACCTCCGCTTTATGACAATTTCTTCAATAAATAGATTTTAAATTTGTTATTCCCAACTTTGCAACTCGCACTGAAATTTCTTTTTAGGTTAAAGATCCAAGCAAGCCAAAAGGATCAACAAGTATGTTTTAACTCCTCACTGCCCAAGCCTGCACATTTACTCTCCATCATGGTACTTGTTGATTTTAACCATTTAACTTGCAAACAATCTCTGAATTCACAACTTGGCTCTCAGTAAGATCATTTAGTAACTAATTCCATATGGTTTTAATTTGAAGTCTTGTGATCTGAAGTTTCAGTGACTCGTGTCCTGCGTCCCATTCTCAATTAAATTTTATTCCGTAGTCAACCAAGCCAACTTGTAATGTTTTGGTGTTTAGATGTCCTGTGAAAAGGTGCTTTAAGTCCTCATTCACAAAATCTTCTATCATTCTTACATTAAGAGAGTTTTATACAGCTCAATAGACTAGGAGTAGAGGACAAGTAAAATATAAATTTTAAAAAGTCATCTGACACCGCATTTACAAGCTGCCTTTAGGCACAGAAGCTACAAAATAGAAATAAGCCATTCAAATCAACTAGTTCTGGTCTGTTCACCCTTCATGTAAGTAAATAGTTTGCATTATGTTACCCATATTGTTCTGAAATCCTTTCACCGTTCCCTTTCCTTCCTTCCTAATTGTCCAATATAACTTGAAAAGTGATCTAACAATTGCCAGTAATCCAAAAAGGTAGAAGTCATAGGTTCTCAATTGTCTGTGAAAAGGTTTCTCTATTTGTGTTCTAAATAAGAATACAAGCCAATGAGCTAATAGTGGGGCACTCTGTTACAGGAACCAGGAATGAGAGAGTGTTGCATATAAGGAAACAGCTTTCTGCTTTGTCAATGTTACACAATTAATGTCAAAATACTTACAAAATTAAGTCAAGTATTTGGGGATGCACAATGGTTAGCACTGATGCTTCACAGCACCAGGGACCCAGGTTCGATTCCAGCCTTGGGCAACTGCCTGTGTTGAGTTTGCACATTCTCCTGTGTCTGCATGGGTTTCTTCTGGGTGCTCTGGTTTCCCCCCTCAGTCCAAAGATGTGCAGGTTAGGTGAATTGGCCATGACAAATTGCCCGTTGTGTCTCAGGTGGGAAATGCAGGGTTATGCAGGGGGTGGGTCTGGGTGGGATGCTGTTCGGAGGGTCGGTGAAGACTCAATGGGCTGAATGGCCTGCTTCCACACTGTAGGGATTCTATGATGGTTTGTCAAACATTGTTACACTATCAATACACACCCTGATGTATAAGTGCCAAGATACCTGCTGCCTGTGCATGCACAGATGGCACAGGTTATGTCATATCACTTGACAGAGATTGTATTTGCACATAAGTGGATGTAGCTGTTGTTCAAGGAACCCACGTCTCCCTAACTCCAGTCAGCTCTTGTCCACAACCAGCACCACTCAGTTCTGAAAGTCGTTGGGCAGTGAGTGGCACCCCCTGCAGCTGTAGCAATAAACACAACCAATATATAATTAGTACATATGGTTATTAATTTGCAGCACACAAGTAAGCTTTATCTATGTTTGTTAACTAGCTTACTATTTATTCTGCTGTTTCTTCTCTGATTCTACCTGTTTTGGCCACAAATCATGAGCCTACCAAATGAAAGGCCTTTTGAAACTCCATGTACGGTCTTATCTACTTTTCCAGTTACTTCATTGTTTAATACAGTTGACTGGTCAGGAATCACTTTTGCTTTTGAATTCCAATAACTTTTAAAGCCACTAATGTTGTGATAACTGGTCCATGCTTCCCTGGATTATTTCCTATATTTGAAAAAAAAAAAGTGATGGAATAACATTAGCTTTTCCTTGGCACTTTACCCTTTTGTAGACTCTGCCATTTCTTACTGAGTGCTGGGGTTAAAGGGTAGAAGGGGTTGGACTACTTAGCCCCATAACTTAAAATGTTGAGTGAAAACTGAGATCAAGAAAACCTCACCCCACAACAATAATATGCATAGGATGGAGAAGGAAACTGCAGGGGATGGGCACAATTGAAATGTGGAGCTTGTTCAAGGAACAGCTACTGCGTGTCCTTGAGAAGTATGTACCTATCAGGCAGGGAGGAAGTGGTCGAGCGAGGGAACCGTGGTTTACTAAAGAAGTTGAATTTCTTGTCAAGAGGAAGAAGGAGGCTTATGTAGAGATGAGGTGTGAAGGCTCAGTGAGGGCGCTTGAGAGTTACAAGTTAGCCAGGAAGGACCTAAAGAGAGAGCTAAGAAGAGCCAGGAGGGGACATGAGAAGTCTTTAGGGTTTTCCTTGATCCTACCTGCTAAAGCTTTCTATAGGTATGTCAGGAATAAAAGAATGACTAGAGTAAGATTGGGGCCGGTCAAAGACAGTAGTGGGAAGTTGTGCGTGGAGTCCGAAGAGATAGGAGAGGTGCTAAATGAATATTTTTCATCAGTATTCACGCAGGCAAAAGACAATGTAGTCAAGGAGAATACTGAGATACAGACTATTAGACTAGACTGGATTGAGGTTCATAAGGAGGAGGTGTTAGCAATCCTGGAAGGTGTGAAAATAGATAAGTCCCCTGGGCTGGATGGGATTTATCCTAGGATTCTCTGGGAAGCTAGAGAGGAGATTGCAGAGCCTTTGGCTTTGATCTTTGTCGTCATTGTCTTCAGGAATAGTGCCAGAAGACTGGAGACTAGCAAATGTTGTCCCCTTGTTCAAGAAGGGGAGTAGAGACAACCCTGGTAATTATAGACCAGTGAGCCTTACTTTGGTTGTGGGTGAAGTGTTGGAAAGGATTATAAGAGATAGGATTTATAATCCTCTAGAAAGGAATAATTTGATTAGGGATAGTCAACACGGTTTTGTGAAGGGTAGGTCGTGCCTCACAAACCTTATTGAGTTCTTCGAGAAGGTGACCAAACAGGTGGATGAGGGTAAAGCGGTTGATGTGGTGTATTTGAATTTCAGTAAAGTGTTTGATAAGGTTCCCCATAGTAGACTATTGCAGAAAATACGGAGGCATGGGATTGAGGGTGATTTAGCGGTTTGGATCAGAAATTGGCTAGCTGTAAGAAGACAGAGGGTGGTGGTTGATGGGAAATGTTCATCCTGGAGTTCAGTTACTAGTGGTGTACCTCAAGGATCTGTTTTGGGGCCACTGCTGTTTGTCATTTTTATAAATGACCTGGATGAGGGCGTAGAAGGATGGGTTAGTAAATTTGCGGATGACACCAAAGTCGGTGGAGTTGTAAATAGTGCAGAAGGATGTTGTAGGTTACAGAGGGACATAGATAAGCTGCAGAGCTGGGCTGAGAGGCGGCAAATGGAGTTTAATGCGGAAAAGTGTGAGGTGATTCACTTTGGAAGGAGTAACAGGAATACAGAGTACTGGGCTAATGGTAAGATTCGTGGTAGTGTGGATGAGCAGAAAGATCTCGGTGTCCATGTGCATAGATCACTGAAAGTTGCCACCCAGGTTGATAGCGTTGTTAAGAAGGCGTACAGTATGTTAGGTTTTATTGGTAGAGGGATTGAGTTTCGGAACCATGAGGTCATGTTGCAGCTGTACAAAACTCTGGTGCGGCCGCACTTGGAGTATTGCGTACAGTTCTGGTCACCGCATCATAGGAAGGATGTGGAAGCATTGGAAAGGGTGTAGAGGAGATTTACCAGGATATTGCCTGGTATGGAGGGAAGGTCTTATGAGGAAAGGCTGAGGGTTTTGAGGCTGTTTTCGTTAGAGAGAAGAAGGTTAAGAGGTGACTTGATAGAGACATACAAGATGATCAGAGGATTAGATAGGGTGGACAGTGGGAGCCTTTTTCCTCGGATGGTGATGGCTAGCCCGAGGGGACATAGCTTTAAATTGAGGGGTGATAGATATAGGACAGATGTCAGAGGTAGGTTCTTTACTCAGAGTAGTAAGGGCGTGGAATGCCCTGCCTGCAAAAATAGTAGACTCGCCCACTTTAAGGGCATTTAAATGGTCATTGGATAAACATATGGATGATAATGGAATAGTTTAGGTTAGATGGGCTTCAGATTGGTTTCACAGGTCGGCGCAACATCGAGGGCCGAAGGGCCTGTACTGCGCTGTAATGTTCTATGTTCTAATAAGACACTGTAAGTGATGTTACCAAGGACAGAATGAGACTTCTGCCCTTTTACAGGGAAAGGGATCATGCCCCTGGAAGCAGCCAGCCAAACTGACTGGTCTGCAGCACAACCAGAGGGTAAAATGTGCTTATTTAGGAAGGTATATCAGGCTTATGAGGTTGGAGATCTGGTGCGACCAGGCTAGGCCAAGGCATGTGGATTTGTAGACAGACACAAGGATTTTAAATGTAGTGTTAATGAGCAGTCTTTAACTCAATTGAGATTGGGTGCTAAATGTGTAGGACTAAGTATAGCCCAGGATATGTGCCAGAAAGTGTAAGACATTGGAATTTATGGTTGAGCGTGGGAGGCCTGCAAGGAAACTGCCAATCAATTGAGTCTGGGGTAATCAGGGCATCTATAAGGCGCACAAGCTATATAATGGATAGGAATGGGGAGTTTAAGGCTTAATTTAGAATAAAACTGGGGGGATAAGATTTTGAAGTTTGATTCTTGTGTGAAAGCAGCCAGGTTGGATCTACAGCATGAGGTACCTTTCCTTACATAGTCTACAACAGTTCAAGTGAAAGGCACATCTTTCTGAAGACAAGTAGAATTGGCTGCTGTGCAACAAGTGCTGACCTTCCCATAAATTCCCACGTCAGGGGAATGAATGAAAACATGCAGAGCAATGATTACACTTTGATTTAAATTCTGGCCATGCCATTGTCTGTATCAAATTCTGCGAGACACAATGGTAGAAGCGAAGCAGATTAATTGAGAAATACTGCAGAGCTGGCTTGTGAAGTGGTTTTGCAAGTGTCGGGGTTTTCTTATTTCAATAAATTTCAGTCCAACCAACAAAGAAGGATAGTGCTAATCCACTAGGTTGAACACGTGGATGGTGAAATTAGCTGTAAGAGAGTGAGACCAACAACAAATTCTTTGCAAGTTGATCAAAGGTGACTGTTGATTACTCACTAGGTGTCGTGTTATTGGTTAAGTTTATCTTGTATTATTCCAAGTCTGAAATCATGTTCCAACCTAAAATCATCATGGAGCAGAGCAGACATGGTAACAGCCAGTCTGACTTTGTGCATTTCTCTGGATATCTAGGCCACCCCTTTTGGAGATGGAAATCCCCTTTTTGATATGGTCCTTCATTACCTTTGTGGGAGGCAAGATGCCAATAAGAATGGTTAACAGTCGACGATGATGTGCGTAAAAAATGCAGAATTCCATTAACGATCAAACTCATTGACAGTGACAAAATTAACTGGGAAAATGGACCAGTGAAGGCATTTAAAAGTTATGCCCTTAACTCTTGGATACAGAAATGCCTGGAGTATTTTTTAAATCGTTTCTTGCTATTTTGCCCTGATTATTGACATAAGTCTGAATTACTGCTGCATGAATAGATGCAGAACCAATGATAATTTACAATGGGGTGTATGCCATTTCACACTTGTTTTACAGTTCTAAGTGCTTATGGACTGTTTGACGTGTGACTATAAATTAACTCCAATGAATTGCTCTAGATGTACGAATGAAATATTTTGTTGTTAAGAGATTTTACCTAGTTGAAGTGTGTGTAATTTTCATTTTCTGAATTAGTGTTTTCTTTCAATATAGTGAAGTCACAATGGACATATAGAAACCAACACAAAATTCTGGAGAAACGTAGCAAGTCTGGGAGCATCTATGGGGAGAGAAACCGAATTCATGTTTGGAGTCTAAGAAGACTCTTCAAAACCTTGATTGTTATGATGATCATTATGATGTGTGTCCTATTCTCTAAACCCATGTCAGGATGGGCCTCAGCTGGGATTGTTCCTTCCAAAATGAAGGAAATCTTTAAGATTGATTGATTAACCTTTATAGATCCCATATGTGTTTGGATGATCTAGAATCTTAAGGTGGATCTCTAGAAATGATGGATTTGCTGCATCTTCAGGTGAAATTGGTTTGTTCTTTCTTTCATAAGATGTCCTCCCAGATGGGCTCCTGTTTTTGTTTATGGAGGGTTGGTTTTGTATATTACAATAGCAGCAGCTAGCTATTGTTTACTGGTAGAGGAGCTGACCATCTTGTTGGAACAAGCAGTGAAACTGTGTTGCAGCGATGATTCCAAAGTCTGTGGCAGTGTTCCTCATGAGCTCTAGTCCTCTGACAGCACTTATGCAAAGCCATAACCACCTCTTCCCAAGTGCAGTGTTTGAAATAGTTTTCTGTGCCCATCCTATAGTATTTGTTTGCTTTCCAAGGTACATTGGGAGAGGCGGGTGGAAATAGTTTGATAAAGATAGATTCTCCCTACATTAGGACTGAACACACTTTTTTTTGAAAAAGTTCTTACTTGACTAAAACACATTGAGACATCCAATGGTCATCTAAATGGAAGTTTTCTTCCTTCATTTATTTCATTCTTTCTCTCTATTCTCACTGTGTCATATAAATTATAGTCATATCATTCAGTTCAGTGAGTTTAGTTCTACACAAGCGTCCTCCCAGCCTATTTAATTTCTCCCTATCAGCACATCCTTCTGTTGTTTGTTTTTCCCTCATGCGCTTATCTAATTTCCCCATATATGCATGAAGTCAGCACAGTTAGTTGACTGACATAGTTAAAAAAATCCCAGCCATTAATTCCCACATGTTTCTCTTCGTTGTTGTCTGTAGTTTGATCTTGTTTTGCATGAAGTGTAATGATTGTGTATGTCATGAGTGATTCACTTGATATAAATTCTGACAAAGCTAAATGATGTCCAGGACATGTTTGTCCTGAAGCCACAGTCTTTTGATTGAGATGTAAACTTGGCTATTAAAAAATGTTTGTCATAAACTAGGGTGGAGAATTTGTGAACAAGTATTGCAGAGACTGAACTGTGTAATCCAAATACTTGCATCTGAATATTCCAAGTCTTGATGTAACCATGAAAGATTCATGTTAGAGAAAGGTGATTTTAAACTGGAATTGTTAAGACTACAGCATTCAATGATGTGACAGGGCATTTGCACCATTTCATGTTGAGATTTAAAAGTGAAATTTGTTTGCTTTAATTTCCAGACATTAACAGAACATTTCCTGACAATGTACAGTTTCGCAAGACTGCAAACCCCTCCTTACAAGATGCACTCTTCAACATTTTAGTGGCATATGGAAACCACAATAAAATAATTGGTTATTGCCAGGTACGTAATTTCTTTAAAATGTTTTTGTTTCATGGTACATGGGTGCAACTGGCTAAGCTGGCCATTTGTTGCCCATCCCTAATTGCCTTTTAATAAATGACTGGCTCACTTGGCCATTTCAGAGGGCAGTTAAGAATGAACCACATTTCTGTGGGAGGCTCATATGAGCCAGATCAAGTAAGGATCGCAGAATTACCTTGCTGACTGTCATTAGTGAACGAGGTGGGTTTTTACAACAATTGCTGATAGTTTTATGGCCACCAAGAGTGAGGCAAGCATTTGATTCCAGATTGAATTAATTGAATTTTGGTTCCATGAGCTGATGTGTAACCAGTGCCCCACAGCATTGCCCTGGGCCCCTGGATTCGTCCAGTGACATTACCACTACACCACCACCACCTTCTCAATTGTACAGGTCTTATGACCTGACTTGTGTACAAGCTAGATGCCTTTGTGGTACAGGCCCATCCTCAACACTTTTTTCTCTCAGATGTGATAGTGTCCACAAACTCGGATCTGATGTTTTTAAAAAAAAAGTAATGTGTGATCAATACGTAGAGAATGGAAGCACAAACTTGAGCCATCAATGATGCAGTTGGAAGTTGAGTGTCTATGAAACGTGAACAGGCTGAATGTGATCCTATTACCACTACAGATTTGTCTGTTGTAGAATTGGTATCAAATTTCTGAAGATTGGTTACATTGGACAGCTTAGCACATGGCTAAATAATTCATGTAATGCAGAAAATGCCCGACACGTCTCTTCAGTCCATGCTTGCCCCTCATTCTTTTTTTTTTTTGCTCTCTTGCATTGTCCTTTTACCTATCACTTGCCTGCTCCTGTCCCTTTGCCCTTGTCTTTCTGTAAGTTGGACATGCATGCATTTGCCTGTCTTTCTGATTTACTTTGCTTCTCCTTTTTCTGTTTTCCCATTTCTGTCCAGCAGTTTGTGTCTACTTTGTGTTCATTCTTCATACATGCCATGTCTCTATTTTCAGCTGAAATCCCACTAATAGACAACATGAGGTGGAAGTGTTAAACAAGTGAAAAACATATGCAAACTTGGCGGATAAAGCATATAATTGTGCAAAAATGGCTGTCGAGCCAGATGGTAAAGAATGGGAAGAGTGATTAAAGGTTCATCGGACAGAGAAATGAGAATGAGAGGAAGCTAGCTGAAACTGTACGCACAGATTGCAACAGTTTCTATATGTATTTAAAAAAGAATAAGTAAAGTGTTGTCCTCTAGAGAGTGAGAATGTGGAATTAATGGTAATTGGTTAGGAAATTGAATAAAATGAGAGGGTTTTGCTGCTTCCTTCACTATTAAGAATGCAAAAATATTTCCAGAATCAGCTATAAATCAAGAGGTGGTAGGGAGATTTGATCAAATTACAATAACTACTGAAGCAGTACTGAACAAACTAATGGTGTTGTGGGCTAATAAGTTGACAGGTCCTGATAAACTCCATCTGATGATGGCTATAATTTTTCAAGATTCACTTGTTTCTGGAAAGGCTGGATCAGTCTGGAACGTAGCAAGTGTAACTCCTCAAAAGGGAGGACCAGTTATCTTGACGTGTATTGTGGGGAAGTTGTTGAAATCTATCATTAAGGAATTATAGCTGGGTACATGGGAAAAAAACTCCATGTAATTGGATAGAATCAGCACAGCTTTATTGAAGATCATGTTTAACCAAATTTTGGAGTTCTTTGAAACCATAACATGTCCTATGGATAAAAGGGAACCTGTTGATATACTATGGTGCAGAGCTGGATGAACACAGCAGGCCAAGCAGCATCATAGGAGCGGAAAGGCTGACGTTTCGGGCCTAGACCCTTCATCAGAAAGGGTCTAGGCCCGAAACGTC
>NC_063342.1:72353271-72385479 GCF_021869965.1 Rhincodon typus
GGCAATTTCCTTCCTTAAGGGACATTAGTGAACCAGATGGGATTTTCCAACAATTGGCAATGAATTCACAGTCATCATTAGATTTCAATTCCAGATATTTATTGAATTCAAACTTCACCATCTGCCATGGTGGGATTCGAACCCAGGTCCCCAGAACATTATCTGGGTCTCTGGATTAACAGTCCAGCGATTAATACCACTAGGCCATTGCCTCCCCATATCTGTGCTCCTCATAATTTTATACATCTTAATCATGCTCCCTGCCTTGGTCTTCTCTACTCCAAGAAGAACAACCCCAGTCTGTCCAATTTCTCTTCAAAACTGAATCTCCCAGCCCAGGCAACATCCTGGTAAATCTCCTCTCCAAAGCTATCACTTCACGCATAATGCGAACTGAGCACAATACTGTAGCTGTGGCCTAACCAACATTTTGTACAGTTCCAGTATAACCTCCCTGTTTGTAAACCATATGAATTGACTAATAAAAGCAGGTATCTCGTTGTGCTGCCCTAACCACTTTATCTACCTGATAGATCATTAATGTCCCACTATCTTAAGGGGCTGGAGAACATGCAACTGAGGTCCCTCTGATCCTGTGTTTCCAAGGGTCCTACTGTTCACTGTGTATTCCCTTGCCGTGTTTGTTGTGCCAATGTGCATCACCTCACACTTAATCAGATTGAAATCCATTTGCCATTGATCAGTTTGTTGACCAACCTATCTATATCCACCTGTAATCTAATGCTATCCTTCTCGCTATTTATCACCCCACCCATTTTCATGTCATCCACAAACTTGTTGAACAACCATCCTACAATCAAGACTACATGGTTTATATTTACAATAAACTGCAAGAGCCCCAACACTGATCCTTGTGGAACCCTACTGGACACAGATTTCCGATCAGAAAAACACCCTTCTGCCTCCTTGCGCTCAGTCAACTGTGGACCCATTCAGCCCAACTTCCTTGGATCCCATGGACTCTTATCTTGGCTCTCAATCCACCCCATGTGGGGGGCTCTCAATCCGCCCCATGTGGGGGGCTATCAAAAGCCTTGCTGAAGTCCAAGTAGACTGCGTCAAATGCGTTGCCCTCATCTTCTCATCAGGTCATCTTTTCAAAAAGGAATTCACTTGAGTTGGTCAGAGATGACCTCCCTTTAACAAAACCATACCGACTGTTCTTGATTTAATCTCTGCCTCTCCAAATGCAGAATTGCTTCCCCATTACTGAAGTTATACTGACTGGCCTGTAGATCCCTGATTTATCACTTGCTGGCTTCTTGAATAACAGTAGCACATTGGCTGTCCTGTAGTCCTCTGGACCCTCTCCAGTGGCCACAAAGCAATTGAAAATTTTTGCCAGTGCCCCTGCTATTTCCTCCCTTAACTGACTCAACAGTCTCGGATACACAATGGATGTAGAAAGATTGTTTCCTTTTGTGGGTGAATCCAGAAATGGGGATGTTTTCAAAATTAGGCTGTCCCTTTTAGGATGCAGATGAGAATGACTTTGACTTTTTCTCAGAGGGTTGTACAACTTTGGAAATCTCTGCCTTGGGAGGCAGTGGAGGTAGTAGGATCATTGAATATTTATGAAGTAGAGGTAAATTCTCAAAAACAAAAAGTGCTGGAGAAACTCTGCAGGTCTGGTAGCATCTGTGCAGGGGAAAACAGTGTTAATGTTTGGAGTCCTGTGACCCTCAGTCAGAACAAGGTAAATGGATTCTTGTCGGGCAAGGGCATCAAAAGTATCAGCAGTCAATTGGAATCTGGTAATCAAACTCAAACTGCTCAGTTATGCCCTTTATTAAATGGTGGAAGAGGCTTGACGGAAAATGGCTAACTTCTTGTCCTAGTTCATACAGTCGTGTGTATTTTCTGAATGAACATCTGCAGCCTTGTCCTTGACACATTGAAGCCTGCCGTATTGTTTTCAAGCGAGCCCTCTGGGGTACATAGCTCTAGGCTACGGTGCAGATTTAAAAAGTTTCCTCTGAGCTCCAAATACTGAGCAAGTAGGCAATGGGTCTGTACAGTTCCCAGTCTGCAAGGAAATGCCTATTCTACATTTTTCCCTGAGACAGGACACATGAACGAAATTTGAGGAAAAAAGAGGTGATAGAAATTGTCACCATCCTCCATCCTTCTGAGATCAGATTCTCTGACCAGGTTTCTATACCATCTGGTCTTTGTAACACCTGATGAGTAGACAGGTCTGGTAAGGCTGATACATTGCCCTTAGACTTTAAGCTTTAATGAGCAGTTACTGGCCTTCAGCATAGTCTCTGTGCTGGTGGAAAGTATTTTAGTTTACTTGTGTTGTGATTATCACTTCAGCACATTAGTTGGAACGTGCCACTAGTATTATCGCACTTCCTTTTCCTGTCAAATTTATAGTGCATCTTCAGCATCACTTAAGCTGACCATTGCCAGATCTATCAGCAGTGACGAACTTAACTCATTAAGTTCTGGGCCATGAGAAGTAGAATTGGGACAATGACGTGTGACAAAACTGTTGTTTCTGTTTTTCAGCTGCA
This sequence comes from Rhincodon typus, assembly GCF_021869965.1. NCBI lineage: Eukaryota > Metazoa > Chordata > Chondrichthyes > Orectolobiformes > Rhincodontidae > Rhincodon > Rhincodon typus. The sequence continues at coordinate 72,355,812 of NC_063342.1, forward strand.
AGTTCAATCCAGGTCCCATTTGCGCTCCTGGGGAGGCATAAAAGATCCCATGCCCAATTTTGGAGAAATAATTAAGTTCTCTCTCGTGCTTTTGACCATATAGGTCATCACTGTAACCAGTTTATTTATCTTGCTGTTGTGTGAACTGCCTATGTGCAGTTTGGCAGCTGCACTTCCCAATGTTACAGCAGCATACTGTAGAATGTCCTGAGGTCCTGCAACGTGGTATATAAATATATCATTGTTTCAATTGTTTCTTCTCTTTTTCCTTCCTCCTTCCTCTCTCTCTTTATCTTTATCTTTTCTCTCCCTCAATGCTTCCCCACCTCTCCTTTCATCCTCTCGTGCTACCTTACCCTTCCAACCCACCTCTCTTTCCCTTCCGAACTCTCCTCTTTGCCTTCCGAATCCGGCCCCCCCTCTCTCTTTCCCTTCTGACCCCCAACTCCTGCCTGCTCCCTCCCTTTTCCTTCTGCTGCCCACTCCCTCTTTCTTTCTAACTTGATTTGGAAACTTTGTGCCTCCCTGCCCCCCAAGGATTCCTGAGTTATTGCTATGATTAGTTTATAGCTAATTTACATTGCTGTGTACAGCTTAAATCCCTTTATTTAAGGAAGAATGTAAATGTGCTGGAGGCAGTTCAGAGGAGTTTTACTAAACTGATACCTGGAATGAACAGGTGCACAGACTGGCCTGTTCACTGGAATTTAGAAGGGTGTGGGTGGCGGGATTAGAGTGTATGAGAACCTCAATGTGGCAAGGTTGTCTCCTATTAAGGATGTGCCCAGTACTACGGGGCACCGTTTAGTGGTTGTCCTTTTAGCACATAGGACAGGCCCTTCGGCCCGCGATGTTGTGTCGAACTTTTACCCTAATCCTAAGGTCTATCTAACCTCCACCCCTACCTTATACTATCATGCATATGCCTATCTAATAGCCGCTTAAATGCCCCTAATGAGGCCGACTTCACTACCCTCTCCGGCAATGCATTCCACACCCCTACCACTCTCTGAGTAAAGAACCTACCTCCGACGTCTCCCCTATATCTACTTCCACTCACTTTAAAACTATGCCGCCTCGTACCTAGGAAAAAATCTCTGGCTCTCCTCTCTGTCTATACCTCTGATCATTTTGTGCACCTCTATCAAGTCACCTCTCATCCTTCATCCTTCTAAAGAGAAAAGCCTGAGCGCTGTCAACCTTTCCTCCGTTCCAGGCAACATCCTGGTAAATGTCCTCCGCACCTTTTCCAATGCTTCCACATCTTTCCTGTAATGAGGCGACCAGAACTGGACAGAATACTCCAGTTGTGGCCGAACCAGGCTTTTGTATAGCTGGAGCATAACTTCACGGCTCTTGAACTCAATCCCTCTATTAATGAAAGCTAACACACCATACACCTTCTTAACAACTGTATCCACCTGGGTGGCAGCTTTCAGGGAACTGTGGACACGAACCTCGAGATCCCTCTCAAATGAGTTTTTTTTATTCTCAGGATTATGTGACATTGGAAGCCTCTGCTTCAGTAAGCAGCCAAGGTGGGTGATTGAATACTTTTAAGGTCGACAGATTCTTATTAGGCAAGGAAATTTCTCTTTTGACATGAGTAATGAAGGGAAATATTTTCTCTAAGGGTTGTGCAACTTTTGAATTTTGCTTCGGGGATGGTGAAGCCAGGGTTTTCTCTTTAAACACTTTTAAGGAGGAGCTAGATAAGTTCTTGTTAGGTGAGGGAATCAAAAGGAAGTACGTAGATGAGAATGTTGAATTTGAAACAAAGCCGGAGCTATCATGATTTATTGCATGGCAGTGCAAGCTCCAGGGCCTGAATGGCTTCCTCTGTTCCTAATTCATATGTTTGTATATCTTTCAAATGAATTTTAATATGTCAACAGCACAAAAGGAGACGATTGGACCTGATGTGCCAATCTCTGCAAGAGCAACTTCAGCTATTCTGTAGCCATACATGCTTTTTTTCCTGTGGGCTTATCCAGTTCTCTTTAGAAAGCCAAGATTGATTTTTTTTTTTTTTTTTTTTTTCCTTCTATCGCGCTCTCAGGCAGTGCACTCTACCTTCTCAACATTTACTAAGTTTTTTTGAAAATACTGGCAAAAGAACAGACTGCATCCACCTTTTAAAATGGTGCTAACTGAATGGAATGGAATAAAACATGACATACCATCTGGTCTTGACCTTGGCAGCAGAAATGACAATGGTAAGCTCATCCCTGGCCACTTCAGAGCCTTCTTTACTAACATAAGAGTCATAGAGATCTGCAGCACAGGTAAAGGTCCTTCAGTGAATTGAGTCTGTGTCAGTCAAAAACAACCCCCTAACTACTCTAATCCCATTTTCTAACATGACGTGCACATTTGATTACTACTTGGATGTTATGGGAGATTTTGCCTCTACGACCCTTACAGGCAGAGTCTTGCCAGTTCTTGCCATTCTCTGGATGAAAAAGATTTTCCCTTCGGATTTAAGTCTGTAGTCCTGCCCCATCCAGTCATGAATGTAGGAGACAATTAATGAACTTATTGGAGGAGGAGACTCCAGAAACATCCCCATTCACGATAATCCATCTCTGTCTCCTCTGGTGTTCTCCAGCATCACAGATGCCAGTATTCTGCTAATTCACTTTGCATCACATGTTATAAAGAAATGGCTGAAGGCACTGAATACTACAAAGGCTATGAGGCCTGATAATATTCCAATTATAGTACTGAAGATGTGCTCCAAAACTTGTTGATCTCCCCGCCACCTGCGCCCCCGCCCCCCCCCCCCAGCTAAACAACTTCAGCATAACTATAATAGTAGCATCAATGTGACAATGTGAAAAATTGCCCACATATGTCCTGTGCACAACAAGCAGAACAAATCCAACCTAGCCAATTACCAACCCAGCAGTCTGCTGTTGATACTCAGTAAAACAAAGGAAGAGGTCATCAACTGTGCTATCCAGTAGCTCTTGCTTAGCAATAACCTGCTCACTGAAGCTCAGTTTGGCTTCTGCCAGGCATGTTCAGGCTGCAAACAGCTCAGGAGCTTTGTTCACATAGGGAATAAAAAGTCCCAAGGGGCCATGAGAGTGATGACCCTTGACATCGGGGCTACATTTGACCAAGTGTGGCATCAAGGAGCCCTAGAAAATTGAGAATCAACAAGAATCGGGGAAAACTCTCCAATGTTTGTCGTATACCTGACACAAAGGTGATGATTGTGATTGTTGGATGTCAGTCATCTTTGGTTCCAAGATAGCTCTATAGGAGTTGCTCAGAAGAGTTTCCAAGGCCCCACCATCTTAAGCTGCTTCTTCAGTGACCTTCCCTCTATCATAAGGTCAGAAGTTGGGATATTCACTGTGCGATGTTCAGCATCATTCATGACTCCTCAGATACTCCGATACAGTCCATGCCCAAATGCAGCAAGATATCCAGGTTTAAGCTGACAAGTGGCAAGTAACATTTACACCACATAGCTGCCAGGCAACGACCACCTCCAATGAGACAACCTAACAGTCACCCCTTCGTGTTCAATTTCATTATCCTTGCTGACAATCCCACTCTCAAAATCCTGGATGTTACTTTTAACTAGAAACTGAACTGAATTAGCCATATAACTATTGTGGCTACTAAAAAAGATCAGAGGCTAGGGATTCCTGCAGAGTGTAATTCATCTCCTCACTCCTAAAACCACCACAACAAGGCACAAGACATTAGTGCAGTAATTTATGTTTATGTTGAAATATTTCAGTAGGACTTCCCACTTGTCTGTTTCCACACTCTAGGATGACACCATCCAGGACAAAGCAACCCACCTGATTGATACCACGTCCTCAAACATTGACTCCCTCCAGCACCATTGCTCAGTTGCAGCAGTGTGTACTATCTGTAAGATGATTGAAATTTACCAAGGCTGTTTAGACAGCATCATCCAAACACATGACTGTTATCTAGATACATGGGTACACCGCCATTGCAAGGTCCCTCCAAGCCACTCGCCATCCTGACTTGGAAATATACTGTCATTCCTTCAGTGTCACTTGGTCAATATTCTGGAACTCCTTCCCTAATGGCATTGTGGGTGAACCTACACCAAATGGACTGCAGCAGTTAAAGAAGGTAGCTCTACAAGACATTCCATTCTAAAGGGGCAATTAGGGATAGGCAATAACTGCTGGTCCAACCAGCAATGCTCACATCACCCGAATGAATTAAAAGATGCTGGTCCTTCACTCTTGTACCAATGGCAGCAGCTCCTCTTTATCTGATTTTGAACACCTCTGTCAAATCTCTTAAACAGTCCCTGAGAAGGGCAAGCCCAGTTTCTTTAATTTATCCATGTAACTGAAGATTTTAAACTCTAGAAACATTCTTCTCAATCATTTCAGCAACTTATCCAAAGCCTTCACATTCTTCATGAAGTATGGTGCCCAGAATTGGTCAAATTGAAGTCAAACTAAGAGTTATATAGGTTTGCTTTTATACTGAACTGCCTCGATTTCTGCCATGACAGAGAGCCTGTCTATTGTGGCAATAGTTCTGGACATGCCCAGAATTTGCAAGGCACATTCAAAACATGGCAGTTCCCATTTTCATGAGATCCAGTCATATTTTGTGCATGTGTGGTTCATGCAGGCAGCTGACTATTTAATTCATCAGCTGCTTCTACTGAAGTAGATTTTTGTGTACCAGGAGTATGAAGCCTAAGTGTGCTGGGTAGACCTGGTAAAAGTCTGAACTTTCCTTGGATTAAGATGTTGTTCGCCAAGCTGGCTTGTTTTTGTTCAGACGTTTCGTCACCATGCTAGGTGACATCATCAGTGGAGCCTCCGATGAAGTGATGTTGTTCTACTCCGCTTGGAATTTATACTGTCCGGTCCATTATGGTGAGTACCGTCATTTCTGGTTTTGATCTGTATGGGTTTGTATATGTATATACAAACGGACCGGACTGTATTAATTCCAAGCTGAGTAGAATAACATCGCTTCACCGGAAGCTCCACTGATGATGTCACCTAGCATGGTGATGAAACATCTGAACAAAAACCAGCCAGCTCGGCAAACAAGTCAACAACCTCATCCACTATCCAAGCTACAGATCTTTTGCCAAGACCTTTCCTTGGATTAGTTTCCTTGGATAGTCAGGATGTCCTTTTTGGAGAGGTAAGGTAATCCATTGGATATGATCCTTAGTCCTGTTTGGGGTAAGATAAGGTGCCCTTTGGAATTGTTAAAAGTAGGCATTGATATGCATAAACTCACTAACTATCAAGCTGATTGGAACTGTCAACACATCTGTCAACTCAGCTATCAGAGTGATCAAGAGGACGTGTCAAACAGAACCCTTGGGTATCTAAAAGTCTTGTAATTTAAACAAAATATGGTGTGTTCTTAACCTACATTTTTAAAACTACATCATAGTTTGCTATTTCACTCTGACATAAATCTCACACTTTCTATCAGTGGATTATACTGTAGTATACTATGGGAAAATGTGAACTTGTCCACTTTGGCAAGAAGAATAGTGTAGTGATTGGAACCAGGTTGACCTTGTTGACTACGAGGCCGTTGGTCCAGGTTAACAACCCCAATCAATCGGGAAAGCCCTAGCTGACCAATATAACCAGGAGATTAGAATCTCCTCTGTTCAGGTGGCTGACCACAGCCATTGTATTGTGCACAAGTAAATAAAGGGTGACTTGGTGACGGGATACCGGCTTCTGTGCAGTTACTTCAGCGGCAACAGGAGAAAACAGGAAGTGACTGAAGAACATTTGCTTGCAACAGTTATCTTGAAGTTGGGGGTAAGTATTTCTGGCATCATGCCTTTATTTGGAAAGCTTGACTCCTTTGATCCTGCTGTTGAAGACTGGGCCCAGTATGCAGAAAGAGTGTGATTTTTTTTTTTTTTTTTTTCTCTGGGCAAATGATATTGGGGCAGATGAAAAGCAACAAGTAATCCTTCTGACTCCTTGCAGACCCATAGCATTCATAGTTATCAGGAGCTTAACTTGCCCAGAGGCACCAGACACTAAAACCTTCTGAGACTTGGAGTTGGTTAAGGAATATTACAACTCCAAACCTCCCCTAATTCTGAGATGCTATTGATTTTGTCCAGCTGTTACAGATTCCCCTGGTTCTCTGTTGGAATTTTTTACAAGGTTATGACTACTGGCAGAAGCATGAGATTTTGGATTAACACGAATGAGATGCTGAGACATGGTTTGGTATGTGGGATTAATGACGTGACCATGCGGAAGCACCTACTTGCTGCAGCCCAACTAGACTTAAAACAGGCACTACAACTGGTGTTGTCTCTGGAAAATGCGGCAAATGGATCACGGGAACTACAGGGCATTCCAGTGGAACTGAACTCCCTCACCCCTCTGGCTGAGCTTGAGGGACACCACTTGAGTGTAGGCAATGGCCCAGCCTCATGCACGGCATATCCTGAGCCCAGACAACCTAGGCCAGCCCACAGAAGAACCCCACAACAAAGCCAAGCCTCAGTCATGTATCTAAAAAGTTCTTCAAGCTCAGTCAAAGAGGTGAAGGAGTCCACTTCCATTGGGATACCTTGTAGGTCCCTTGCTCCACTGAAATAACTGCACAGAAGCTGGTATCCAATCACCAAGTCACCCTTTATTTACTTGTGCACAGTACACTGGCTGTGGCCAGCCAGCTCAGAGTCAGTCGCCTGAAATGAGAAGATTCTAATCTCCTTGTTATATTGGTCAGCCAGGGCTTTCCTGATTGACTAGGATTATCAACCTGGTTCCAATTACTACACCCCTCCCCCACTAAGTCTGGGGATGTTGGCCTGGTCTTTGGCTTGTAGGTTTTCTTGCGACGTTTTCACTCTAGGTCCAAGTCCTCTGAATTGGACTCTGACACAGGCAGCATGTACCAGACCGTAGCCTGCCTCTTGTGTCTGGATCGTTGAGGGAGAGCTTCCTCTTCTGATGGTAACCGTATCAAGGCTGCATCTATCTTGGACTCTGAGGCTTGCTTGACACTAGACAGAGGGGGAGAATGTATTGTTTCCGACAGGCCTTCAGGCTGTTCTGAGGGGCCAGGTATGTTTTGCTCCTGCCCCGTTTGTGAGGTAACAGCTTTCAGTGATCCACGTGTTTGTTCAGGACTGTATCACCCACCCGAACTTTGTAAGTCACAGGACCTGACCTCACGTCAGTCTCTCCTCATACCTGTACTCCGCTATTTCCATGGTTCCAGCACCAAACTTTGTCCCCTGAATTAACTTGTCTCTCTCGCTTGGAGACAGCATGTGGCTGGCATTGATGTTCCTGCTGCCATTTCAAATAGTGAATCGGGCTGTTAATTAAATGGAGATATTGCAGAGCCCTGTTCAAACAAATCCTAGCAAGTTAGCATACTTGTGTACTGCAAGTAATTAGGAAAGCAAATGGCGTGGTATTTCCTCAATGAGAATGGAATATAAACGTCAGTATAGTAAAACTAAGAGCTGCGTACGCTGAGAGTGTGAAACAAACAAATTGCTGGAGAAACCCCGTAGATCTGGAAACATCTGGAGAGAAAGTAAAGTTAATGTTTTGAGTTCAGTGGCTCCTCTTCAGAACTGATAGTAGGAAAAGGTGATACTTATGCTGATGACGGTGTGAGGGGGCAAGAGGAATGAGTGAATAGGTGGCGACAGAGCCCAGAAAGAGTGTGTTAGGCTAACAAAGGGATGGTTGAAAGTAAGTTGGGGGAAGGAGAAAAGCTGATATTGGGGACAGTGAGCAGCTGAAGATGAGTTGGTTGTGCTGAAAATAGCCCATGTGATGACAGAGTTTGGTGTGTGGGGTTTGGTAAAGACATGGAAGCAGGTGTTCAGACCCTAACATGTCTGAACTGAACATTGAGTCCAGAAGGCTGTAGGATCCCCAAGTGAAAAATGAAACACTGTTCTTCCAGCTTGCACTCAGCTTCGCTGTAGCGCTGCAGTGGCTCGAGACAGATGTAGGCCAGGGAGCTTGGTGATGTGCTGACCTGACAGGCAGTTGGAAACCTGGGGTCATTTTTCACATTCAGAAGTGTTCTGCAAAGCATTCACCCAATCTGCGTTTCATTTCCCCAGCGTAGAGGATACCACACTATGTGCAGCTTTGCGTGCACTATGTGAATAAAGTAGACTAGATTGAGTGAAGTGCAGGCAAATTGTTGCTTCACCCGGAAGGTGTGACAATAGCCTTGGATAGTGAGGAGGGAGAAGTTAAATGGGTAAGTGTTGCACCTTCTACAATTGCAAGGGAAGATGCTGTGGGGATGTGGGTACGTGTTATGAGTGAAGGAGAAGTGGACCCAGGATGTCCTGAAGGGAATGGTCCCTGTAACACGGTAGACGGGAGGGGAATGTGTCTGGCGGTGGCATCCTGCTGGAAGTGGTGTAAGTGGCAACTTATGATCCTTTGGACGTGGACGCTGAAAGAGTCGAAAGTGAGGACTGGGGTAGTCTGTCTGTGTTGTGGGAGGGAAGAGAAGGTGGCAGCAGTGCGGGAAATGGGGCTAACACAGCTAAGGGCCCTGCCAACCAGAGTGGTGGGGAACTGTCCATTGAGGAAAAATGTAGATGTTTCTGAGGCCCCCTGCATGAGGTGGCATTATCAGAACAGATGCGATGAAGACAGAAAATCAGCGAGAACGGAATGGAGTCTTTACAGGAAGAAAGGTGCGAAGATGTAAAGTCCAGGGAACTGTGTGAGTCAGTGGACTTGTGGTGGATATTGGTGGCCAACCTATTCCCAGGTTTTGGAGTAGATTTGTGGCTCGGGTTGTGGGTGTTGAGGTTGGTTGGCTCGCCGAGCTGGTTTATTGTTCCACAGACGTTTCGTTACCCTGCTGGGTAACATCCTCCGTGCAGCCTCCGATGAAGCATCGGTGTGTTTTCCCGTCTGGTTTTTAAACTCGGGTCCGTTGAGCTGGATTGCCTGACTTCCGGTTTTCCTTCGTAGTGGAGTGTATATGGGGTCGGGTTCTGTGTGTTTATTAATGGCTTTCTTCGTGGAGTGCCAGGCTTCCAGGAATTCCCGTGCCTGTCTCTGCTTAGCTTGTCCCAGGATTTTGGTGTTGTCCCAGTCGAATTGGTGGTTCTCCTTATCCATGTGGATTGAGATGAGTGAAACACTACATCAGACAAACAGGAAGAAAACGCACAACAAGGGTACACAAACACCAACTGGCTACAACAAGACACGACCAATACTCACTCATCTCAATCCACATGGATAAGGAGAACCACCAATTCGACTGGGACAACACCAAAATCCTGGGACAAGCTAAGCAGAGACAGGCACGGGAATTCCTGGAAACCTGGCACTCCACGAAGAAAGCCATTAATAAACACACAGAACTCGACCCCATTTACACTCCACTACGAAGGAAAACCGGCAGTCAGGCAATCCAGCTCAACGGACTCCAGAGTTTAAAAACCAGGCGGGAAAACACACCGATGCTTCGTCGGAGGCTGCACTGAGGACGTTACCCAGCAGGGTAATGAAACGTCTGCGGAACAACAAACCAGCTCGGCGAGCCAACCAACCTCAACTACTCCCACAATGGAAACAGATGTCGAAGAAGGAAATGGAGGAGTCCGATTATGGACCAGGTGAAGGTGAGAGTGGAGTGGAAATTGGAAGTGAAATTGATAAATTCTTCCAATTCTGAATTACTTAGCAGAGGACAAAAAACTAATAGCTTAACAAATCCAGCATCCATAGATCCCTGAAGGCAGTAGGACATGTAAATAAGGTGGTTGAGAGGGCATATGGGTTACTTGCTTTTATTAGTCAAGGCATTCAATACAAGAGCAAAGAGATTTATGATAGAGCTGTATATGTCAGTTAGGCCACTACAGGAGAACTCTGTGCAGTTCTGGTCACCATGTCCTTCCCATAGAACAGATGCACTGAAGATAATGAAAAGGAGATTCACCAGGATATTGCTGGTGCTGCACCAATTCAACTACGAAGAGAGACTAGATAGACTGGGCTTGTTTTGCCTAGAACAGAGGAAAGCGGAAGGCGTGATCTGATTGATTGATTGAAGTGTACAAACGTTTGAGGGACAAAGATGGGGAGAAACGATTCTCCTTAGCAAAGGGGTCAATAACCAGGGGGGTAAGGTTTTAAGGTGAGGAGCAAAAGGTTTTGAGGGAATTGAGGAGCATTTTTCACCAAAAGGGTTATAGCTCTCAGGAACCCCAAAGTCTAAAGGGGTGGTGGGGTCAGGAACCATCAAGACATTTAAGAAGTATTTAGAGGAGCACTTGAAGCATACATGCCAAGTGCTCTAAATGGGATTAGAATAGATGCTCTTTTGAGTGCAGACATGATGGCCCAAAGGGCCATTTTTCCATGCTGTAAAAATTATATGACTAAGGAAAGGTGAAAGAACCCAAGATTCTTCAGAAAAGCCAGTAGGGAAGTTATGGAAGTTTTCATGTCTGTCTGAGATCGATGAACTGAACCTAAAAATGTGTTTGAGGTTGACCCATATTTGAGGAGGTGGTCTCACTCTCCAAAGAGAGAAGGGCACAGTCAGTTCAGATTAAGAGCAAATTTGGAAGATTTCAGAGGAGAATTGGAAATGATATTAGGAATAGTATACACAGCTTGCATTAGTTCATTTATTGATGTTTGTGAATAATTTGAATCTTGAATTAAATTCTTCAACTGAAATCTCTTGTTTTGACTCTATCTCGTCTATTCCTCTGAGGGAAAATAACCCTCTTCTGATTCATTATTTTTCTTCCATTTTCCAGGGGATGAATTTCATTGCTGGTTATTTACTTATAGTGACCAAGGATGAAGAGAAGTCCTTCTGGTTGTTAGATGCCCTGATTGCAAAGATAGTACCGGGTATGTCAGCTGTGAATTTGTTGTTGTACGTTGCAATGATGCAGGTATTCCTGAAGCAGTATCTCTCTGTACTTTACATATGTTACAGCTACTTTGGAACCCTGTTTAAATGCTTTCATGGGTCAGTTAGGCAATATAGTAAAGAAGTCTTCCCCTCTGGCACCATAACATTGCATAACTTACATTGTACCCAAAATGAACTCGGAACGGGAAGAGGTGAAAGGAAATATATGGCATTGTTTTTTCAGTTTGCAGTTTGCTTTAGCTGTTTGAGATTTCATTTTCTATATCCATCTCCTACTGGGGGCTGGATATTTACACTGCAACAGCTGAGTTCCTATGTCAGTGCCTGAAAAGCGAGGCCAACAGCTCCGCTGTCCCGAGTTTACAGACTGTACAATGTTGAAAGGAAATGCAACCCAAGCCACTGAATATCATTTAATGTAGATGAGAGTAAAGTCATGAGTTTGGATTACATAATAAACAGTGGCCATTTGGAAGAGTATGGGTGGGCACAATCTTAAAATAACAGGCAATCATTTAGGACTGAGATGAGGAGCAATTATTTAATTATGAATCTCTGGAATTCTCTACCCCAGAGGGTTGTGGATGCTTCACCATTGAATACTTTTAAGTTTGGGATAGACAGAATCTTACCATTTATTTTGTATTACCTTCCCTATATATTCCCTCACCAAATGTATGTTCTGACACTTCTCCAAACTGAAATGCATTTGCCAATTGTCCATTGATAGTTTCCTGCAGTTTACAGTTTTCTTCCTCTTTGACAACCATGTGGAACATCGGTAACAATGGGACTTAAGGTTATTAGGGGAATTGGGAACTTATCCAGTACAAACTGGGATTAAAGTTGATTTGATCAAGGCCAATACACTGTAAGGTATTTGCATGCAATGACTGATTGGAGCCCATGTCACAGGGTATTGCAACCTCTTTCATTCACAATTGATGTAATACTCAAGTTATTTCCATAGTACATGACTAAAATTAGCAGCAGCAGCAGAAGGTTTTCCAAATCCACGGCTGTAAGAAAGACTAGGAACTATGAAAGTCCAAAAGATTGATGGGTATTGTACCCAATTGCTCTTTGTGTGTAACAGGAACCCAAACAACTGTATTACGCTAATGTCAAATGGGGTGGTGCGGGAGGAGGTCTCACTTTATAAATATTGGAGGTTGGATGCTGTTCCATATTTCACTGTAATATCTATTAAAAATATTCCCTGCAGATGGTCCTGGGTATGTGCATGAATTATGTCCTTGTGTGTCTGTCAGCATGGACAACTTGGACTGAAAGGCCTGTTCCTGTGCTGTACATCTGTGACTCTGACTCTGAGTCTATGAATAAATAAGATTCACCTTTTGTAATGCTTTTTAGACATGATCTTAAACTTGTCTGACAGGTGTGTTGGAGATGATCTTGCTCAATTCATATGAGATAGTGATCAAGAGAAAAAACTCAAAATGATTACCTCTTTTAATTAGTTCAGGATTATTGAAACCCCTTTCAGTATCTTGACTGTTAGCTCAACATAGACTTGGTAAAGGACCAGGACTATGGATGGAAGCAGTACTTTTCATTAATATTCAGTAAATATGATGAATACCCCTGCATGCCACATCATTGAGTACTTTGACCAAGATTGTTTAACCATACTTCCATATATGTGTTTCTAGGGGAATGTTGTTTACTTTGTGGATCATGTAGTTTATGTCATGTTGTGTAGGTTAGTAAAGACTTGTGTGCATTGCACAAGAGGGAGCTTCTACTTCTAAAGAAATTTTCCTGATTCTATGACAAATTGATTAAACTCGGACATATAATGTATACTAAAAATAATGAAAGAAATGGCAGAAACATTGAACAGGTATTTTGTGTATGTCTTCACTGAGAGAAGACTTAGAAAACTGGTCGAAGGTAATTGAAGATTAAGACTGTAAGGCAGGGAGAAACTTCAAACAACTGTCATCTTCAGGAAAAGGTATTAGAAATATTTGAAGGCTGACAAGTCTCCAGGACCAATGACCTGCATTCTAGAGTCTTAAGAGAAGTGGCTGCAAATGTAGTGTAGGCATTGGTAATAATCTTCCGAAATTATTTAGATCTGGAAGGGTCCCAGCAGATTGGAAAATGACAAATGTAACCGCTTTATTGAAGAAAGAAGGGAGACCGAAGCAAAATACCATAGGCCCACTAGCCAACACGTCATGTGGAAATTTCTAATTTCCATTATTAAGGAGGTTAATCATAGTAGATCAGGAAAAGTGAGGATGGTTTTATGAAAAGGAATTTGTTTGATTAATTTATTGGAGTTATTTGAGGAAGAAACAAGTGCTGTGGATAAAGGGGAAACTGCAATGTGGTGACCTAGGATTACCAAAAGAGATTTAATAAGTTGTTGCACCTAAGGTTACTTTTTACATCAGAATAAAATGATTAGACAAGTAGGCTGCAACATACTGTATGAATAAAGCACAAAGGAAGCAGAAACTAAGCAGGAACAGAACTTTTTAGGGTTGGCAAACTGTGTAGCCAATAAAATACTACTGGAATCAATGCTAAGACCTCAGCTATTTATGATCTTCATTAATAAATTGAATGAAGGGACCAGATATAGACCAGAGTAACTAAATGTGTTCATGACACCAACATTGGTACAAAATTAAGTCATCAAGAGCAAGTAGAGTATATGCAAAGGGATATAGGTAGGTTAAGTGAGTGGACAAAAATTTGGCTGATAAAGTTTAATGTGGGAAAATACTGACTTGTCCACTTGGACAGGATAAATCAAAAAACTGTTAAAGTGAAGAGAGATTGCAGAACTCAGTGGTACAGAGGGTTCTGAGTGCCCTGGTACACAAATCTCAAAGTTAGAATTGAGACACAGCAAGTGAATAGGAAGGCAGATGGAATGTTGGCATTTATTCCAAGAGGAATGAAATATAAAAGTAGGGTAGTTTTGTTGCAGCTGTAGAGGGCCTTTGCTGAGATCACATCTGTTATATTATGTACAATGTTGGTGTTCTTATTTGAAAAAAGGTTATAATTAGAATAGAAGTGGTTCTGAGAAAGTTCCCCTCCACTTATTCATGGGATGAATGGTTTATCTTTTGTGAAGAAAAGTTGAGTTTACATCTGTTTAAGTTTAGAAGAATTGGAGCTGATCTTGTTGAAACATAGAAGATCCTCAGGGCAATTGATAGGATGGATACCAGCAGGACAGATACAATCATAGAATCCCTACAGTTTGGAAACAAGCCTCTGAAGAGTGTCCCAGCCAGACTCCATTCCCCTACTCTTTCCCTGTGACCCTGCAATTCCCATGGCTAACGCACCTAATATACACATCCCTGAACACTATGGGCAATTTAACATGGCCAATCCATGTAGCCTGCACATCTTTGGACTGAGAGGAAACCAGAGCACCTGGCGGAAACCCATGCAGACACTGGGAGAACATGCAACCTCCACATAGACAGTCGCCTGAGGATGGAATCGAATCTGGGTCCCTGGCACTGTGGGGCAGCAGTGCTAACCACTGTGCCGCCCCCTTCTTGTGGGGTAAGTTAGAACTAGGAGACATAAGAACAATCATAGGCCAATCAGATTTCCCCCCCCCCACCCCAGGCAATGGGCCTGCTCAACCATTCAATGAGATCATGGCTAATGTGATCTAACTCCATATACCTGCCTTTGGCCTGTATCCCTCAAAATTTTTGCTTAACAAGAATTTGTTTATCTCCGGACTTAAAATTAACAACTAATCTAGCTTCAACTGCCGTTTGTCGAACAGAGTTCCAAAACTCTACCATCCTTTGTGTGTAGAAATGCCTTCTAAACATCACTCTTGAATGTCTGGCCCTAATTTCGAAGACTATGCCCCTGAGTTCTAGAGTCTCCAACCAGTAGAAATTAGTTTATCTCAACTACCTTGTCTTTTCCTGTTAATGTCTTGAAGACCAGATCACTCTTTTAACCTCCTAAATTCTAGAGAAAACAACCCTAATTTGAATAGTCTCTCCCTATAAATTAACTCCTACATTGCACTCCCTCCAAGCTTAATATACCCTTCCTAATGTGTGGTACCCAGATCTGCTCTCAGTACTCCAAGTGGGGTTTAACCAGGGGATACAGTTTAAGAGCAATTTTAAGACCGATAAGACTTTTTCTTGAGGATTGTTAGTCTGTGCAAACTTTTTTTTCTAGAAACCAATGCTGGCTGAATCTTTTGAATTTATCCAAGGCAGAGTTAGGTAGACTTTTGAATGACAAGGGAGTCGAGAGAATGGAGGGGCAGAGAGGAATGTGAGGTTGAGACCACACCTCACATGTTGGAGTGGACTTGAATGGCTGAATGGACTAACCTTGTTCATAAGTCCTGTGTTGCTGACACTTCAATGTACTAAGGCTGAGGATTTCAAAGATTGAAAACATATGAGCATACAAATTAGGAGCAGACCACTCAGCCCCTCGACTTTCTCTGCTATTTAGTGAAATTATGTCTGATCTGATTACTTCACACTCCCCACCAATCCCTGAAAACATTTTGATGATAATCAAGTGCAAAAAACTGCTTAAGATCCCACTTTGCATTTTGGAGCACTGAGAAGTCATGATCCCATTAAGCTGACTTGGCTTGAAGGGCCACTCCTATTTCTATGTTCCTTCCACTTTTGTGTACTTTATTACAGGGAATGTTCCCCTTGACCTCTAAGTACCATGTTGACATGCTGCTGTACTACTAACAGTATCCTAGGTTTATTTTGCAGCTGCTGTAGCTGAAAACACATGGATTAGTTGAATCTGCTGTGAGTATGGACTAACTGACTGCCCTGACTCAGCCGATAACTGCTCAGTAAATCTTGCCCCAATTAGATCTGACAGACCTTGACCTGATTCCTTGGAGTTACGTGGCAGTAAGTAGTTAAGTCGTCTAAGCAAAACTGCAAACAGATTCTCTTAGATCATTTGAAGTACATACCAAAAGCTTAAAAAAAAAACTAACCACAGAAGTGGTACTCTGTCACTTCCAGCTATTGAAATCATTTCTTTGAATTGGCGAAAATATTTTATCACTTGCTTTCTATATTTTATCACTGCACATCAGTTGCAACATTTCTGCAGCTTAAATTTGTCAAGTTGACCTACAAAGATCAGGGACAGTGAGACTTCTCAGTTGCACTAAAATAAACAACAGTAATGAAGGGAGTTCCCATAGTCATGGAGGGATGGGCAGAGTCCCTCTTGGAAGAATCTTGAAATTCAGGTGCTACCATATAGAAATCAATGGGGCATTGAAAGTTCCTCCGATTCAGTTTCAGAAATGTACCAATAGGAGATTTATTGTGTAGCTTTCCACCAGGATTTAGATTCTAGCCAATTTGCTGCAGTTTGTAGGAGTGCATCTCTGGCTGGGAGCTAAACTCTCTTTTTGAATTCTATCGGTAACAGCTCGATCAACGTATTTTCATCAGTTCAAGAACACAGGCTATTCAGCTCCTTGAGCCTTATTATTCATTTACCTCACCAACATTTATGTAACTCTGTTCTTCATCCTTTAATAATTTCACCTAAATAAGTACTCAAGTCTCTGTGCTGAAAACCTGGACTGGAAGATGGTGAAGAACAGGAAACAGAGTGCAATTGAAACTTGTTTGCAAGTCTCAATGCCCCTCAACCCTGTAGCAGCTCTTTCGCTGAAGTCAAATGGTACAGGGCTAACAGGTGAAGAGGAATAGTGATGGGACAACTAAGCTCAGATGCAGACATGACTCTGCAGTCAAGTGACAAGGCACCACAGCACCTGTGGTTAAAGTGAGAATGCTGCTATAGATAGATTATTCTCTCTCACAGTCTATTGCACATGGGTGATCGCAACTATCTTGCAAAGAGGCAACGTGTGTTTTGGGCCACAGCAGACCCATTGTCACTTGATGTGTCAGGTTTATGCAAAATGCTAGCTACAGAAAGTCTGTTTCTCCATTGAAACATAAAGAACCCCTTCCACTTAGAAAATGCCTTTCACAATCTCCGGGAATCCCAAGTGATTTAAGCTTTACTCAATTAAGTATTTTAAAGTATATTCACTGTTATAATGTAGGAAACAAGGAAGCCAATTCGGTCACAGCAAGGTCTCTCAAACAGTAATGCAAAAATAATCTGATGGCCTGTTTCAGTTGGTTAGTTATTGGCCAAGGCATTGAGGGGTAGTCCCCTTCCTTCTCTTTGGAAAGCACCATGGAACTCTCATTCATATCTAGTGGCATTATCTATCATTTCATCCCAACCCAGTTGATCATCCATGTAAGTGACAGTGCTCAATGAATCTTCTTCCACAGCTTTGTATAGCTAGCACTAAGGTCACATTCTTTCCATCTGTGTAATCTTTATCTCCAGATGATCTAATTAATACCTGGCAAGGATTATCATAATCAGTGCTCGCTGGTGAAGAAATTGCATAACTCAATTTATTATTGCACTGTTTAACACTAATCCATCCTGGCTTGGTGAGATAGAAGACCTTATCTCTCCTGTCTGCACAGGTTCCCTATTAAACAGTTGTGGGTTGTATGCATTTTTGATGTTAGCGAATGTGCCATACACTTGTGGACGTTAAATTCTATCAGTCTCTGTTTTTTCTTTGCCCCAATCCCATTGCAATTTTCTTTATTCAAAACAAGTCAGTATATTACTTTTTTTTGTTATTGTTGTAAATTCTGACTCCATCTATGGGGATCTAGCAGCTTATTTAATAGGCTTTATCTCAGTCTATCTATTTCATGAGTAGAGAAATGTCAAGGTGGAAGTTCTGCTTTTTAATGAGGTT
Source organism: Rhincodon typus (assembly GCF_021869965.1). Classification (NCBI taxonomy): domain Eukaryota; kingdom Metazoa; phylum Chordata; class Chondrichthyes; order Orectolobiformes; family Rhincodontidae; genus Rhincodon; species Rhincodon typus. The sequence goes on from NC_063342.1 coordinate 72,373,540, forward strand.
TCTGTTGGGCAAATGTGAGACAGTCATACTTTTTCTGTCATAACTGTGTCTCCATAAAAAAATTAGGTGGAGTGTAGTCTGTTATATATTTAGCATGTACCCTCTGCATTTTGAAGTCCAGCATTTGTTAGCACTACCACACCTTAGATAAAACCAAACAATAGATCCACCAGTTCTGGATTACGGAAAACAGGATGAATAGTTTATCCATAACAATTTGGGTGTTTTATTAGGATTGCTGGAACTGAATTTTGTCAGTTTGTAACTTTGCAATGTGTACTACATCCTGCACCCTGGCCAAACAGCACCAATTCTGATCCAGAGTATTATTTAATTAGCCAGTGCAATGCTTCTGGTTGTCTAAAATATGCCAGAAACTGCTCCATTTAATTGTGTATGATTAATTAAAGCTCACCATTGTTGCTATATTCCTGTTCCTGTTTGGCTGTGTTGCCAGATTAGCAATCCACAGGCAAACCACTGCAGATACTGGAAAACTAGAGCAAAAACAAAAAAAAAAGTTAGAAATACTCAAGAGGTGCAGCAGCATCTGAGGAGAGACAGAGTGAACGTTTCAGGTCATTTGCTTATCATCAGAACGTGGTGTGTCACTCGGAATTATTAACTTTCTCTCTCAGCATGAATAACATTCAAAACTCAAGATAAAATCCAGTCAAAGCTTGTTGGGTGCCCCATTAAAACTGCAGTAACTTGGCAAGGCTTCTTTGACAGTATTTGCCAAATACATAACCACACCAGTTAAGGACAAGGGCACACAACCTGCACGTCACATAGCATGCTGACTTGGAACTATATCGCTGTTGCTTCACCTGGAGCCAACCTACCTTACAACACTGGGAGTACCTACACATGGATTGCAGCAGTGCTTAAAGATGGTTCACCATCACCTTCTGAAAGGCAATTATGGATGGGCCACAAATGCTGGCCTTGCCAGTGACCCCCACATACTATGTTTTATAATGAATATAATAAATTTTAAAATATCAGCCTTTGTACCATCCTGAGCTGTCACACCAACATTCTCGTAGAAACGAAAAGTAGGTGATTTGGCCTTTGAGCCTGTTTTGCCATTCAATATGATCATGGCTGAGCCTCTGTCTCGACACTATCCCTCGTTTGTTTTCAGGCCAAAGACTCTTTCAGAGAAAAGACTCATTGTGGCATCAAAGAGGTGTTTGTCCACTCTCAGGACCTTTAGCGAGAAGGCGATTCCTGTCACTGATAAGGCTGTCAGTCAGAGTTGCTCAAACAGACTCGAGTAGCAGAGCAGTCACATATCTAAGGCACCTCCTTATGGAGATAATTGTATCATTAGAGTCACAGCATAGAAACAGACCCTTCGGCTCAACTTGACCACGCTGACCAAGTTTCCCAAACTAAACTAGTTCCACTTACCTGCGTTTGGCCCATATCCCTCTTAAACCTTCCCTTTTCATGTACTTGTCCAGATGTCTTTTTAACATAACTGTAGCTGCATCATCCGCTTCCTCTGACAGTTCATTCCACACTTGACCCACCCTCTGTGTGGAAAGGTAGCCGCTCCGATCCCTTTTAAATCTTCCTCATCTCACCTTAAAAAATATGCCCCCTAGTTTTGAACTCCCCCCACCCTAGGGAAAGGACCTTCGCTATTAACCTTATCTATGCCCCTCATGATTTTGTAAACCTCTATAAGGTCACCCCTCCACCTCCTACAAGAATGGTGAAAACCTAGGGAGAGGAACAGTGAGACAGAGAGGGGGAGGGGTCAGAGAGACCAGGGAGAGAAACAGGCAACTGAGAAAGAAGTGCAGACAGAGAGAAAGAAAAACCCAGGGAGAGACAGAGAAGGACAGACAAGATAGATACTGTATGGTACAATGAGCAGTAGGAAAATAATCTCATTGAAAAACTTCCTTTATATATTTCACGTAAAGTAGCTTTTGTTTCTCTCTTGGTTTACCTTATCACAATCATTTTCATTCCACCTTACATGTGGTAAAGCGTGGGAATTGTAGTATCATGGGCAAATAAAAGGTGGCCTTTGTCACATTTCATGGGTTTCACAATTGTTTAGTAGGGGGCTGTCGGAGTTCACACCAGGTCATGTGTAATGTGAGGCCCCACTTTGAGAGTGATCAGTCACACAAAACAATGGAGAAGATTTAGTCTGAACAGTACATTCCATTTCTGAAGTATCCGGAACCACTAGTGAAGAGTGAATGGTGGTTTCCCCTCCAGCTGAATTGTTGTCTGTTGTTCTTGCCAGATTTCTACACTCCGACAATGATCGGGTTAAAGACAGATCAACAGGTCCTGTCACAGCTGGTGAAGATGAAGGTCCCTGCAGTGGCTGCATTAATGGAAAAACACAATGTGATGTGGACGTTGGTTGTGGGGCGATGGTTCATCTGTTTGTTTATTGACATTCTCCCTGTGGAGGTAAGTCCTTTGGACAGAGAGTCCTAGCCCTCCTATATTACTATTGCTAACACCATTAATGGTTTTACAAACCTCCCCACCTTGTGTCTGCTTTCCTATAATTTTGATTTCTTCCCAAGTTATTGCTGTGTCTTTTAAACTCACCATTCTTTATGACTTATGGTATGTTAACTGTATGCAATAATTAAGAAATTGGTCCCAAATATGGTTGTATATCTAAATCAGTCTTAGAGATTTAGCCGGAGAGGCTAAAGTGTCATTGGTTCCAGATGACAAGTGACCAATTCTCCTGATCTGCCCTCATCCACTGGTCTTGAACCAGCTATAGTAACTAAATCCAATCTGCTTGCCCTTTACATGATGATTTGACTGTTGTTGGATTCATTATTTAACCTGCATGATGCCCAGACCTCCCAATTTCTTTAACAGGCTGTAAGTGGGGAGCAATAATGTTTGAAATGGTGTAAAAAGTTGACGGTAAATTTTCCAGAGAATGGTGCCACCGAGTGTGTAGATGGGGTAAATGCTGTCAGTATTTCTATAATCACGGGCTGCTTCTCAAAGCTGTCAGTCCTATCCTACTGCAGCCTGCCAAGGCTGTACAAGGAAGTGAGGAATGAGAACCTTGATGCGATAGCAGCAGTCCCTAGCGGTTGCTCCGTCACGTGGAACAGCTCCTTTTGGCATGTTTAGTTCATGGATCCCTTGCAATTAGGGGGAGATTAGCTCATTCTGCATGAGGATTTAAGGTCAATTAGTCGGATGATGAGACCTAACTTAGCTGGGGTATGGGAACTAAGACACAATAGTAACGGAGAACACCAGGGTTCACAAAATACTTGGTAGAAGCAACTGGCACTAGCATAGAGAATAGCAAGTTAATAGGTGAGATCAGAGCAATGGAGAAAGAAACAAAAGTCTAAAGGAGAATTACTGTGCATGTATGTGAATGCACTGACTGTAGTAAATATGATTGGGCAGTTAAAGATACAGATTGCCATGTAGATATAGGATGATGTGGTAGTAATAGAGAGCTAACCCAAGGAAGGGTGAGACTAGCAGTTAAATATTTCAGTTTGAAGTGTTTAGACAAGGAAGAGGGTGGAGATCTTAGTTTAAGAGAGCATTGCAATGCTGGACAAAGGGGATGTCACAAAGGGCTCAAGAACAAAATCAATTTGGTAGAGCTAAGGAACTGAAAGGATACAGTTACATTGCATCATGTAGTCTATAGACCACCTACTGGGAAGGATGTGGAAGAACAAATTTGCAGGGAAATTAGAAAGAGAGGCTAACATTATAGAGTATTTATAATGGGAGACTTCACTTATTAGTAGTGTAGAGAGCAACAATGGCCAAGTGTTCCTTGATTACGTGCAGGAGAGCTTCCTAAAGAATTACATGTCCAGTCCAAAAAGAGTAATAAGTCTGTAGAGTTTGTATTGCAGAGGACAGGGGAGATTAAGCTGTTAAGTATATTCAAAGCTGAGATCAACAGATCCCTAATGATTAAGGGGAATCAAGGGTCGTGGGGAAAAGGCTGGAATTGGAGTTCAGGATTATCAGATCAGCCATGATCTTTTTGAATGATGGAGTAGACTTGATGTGCTTAATGGCCTACTTGTGCTCCAGTGTCTTTTTTTCCTTCCAGAATGGTTGCACTTTTAGACCAGACTCTTGGAAATGAGGAAAGGCCAAGTGGATCAAGGGTCAATGGGACAACATTTAGGACACAGCGATAGTTGTGTTGTAAGGTTCAGGATGAATTGAATTAGTTTTATTGTCACATGTACTCAAATGAGTACAGTGAAAAGTTTGTCATCACTTACAGCGCCATCTTGGGTACCTGGGTACAATCCTTAGTTAGAGAATAGAGAAATGAAGGAGAAAAAAAAGTTACATTGTGGCTATACACAGTATGACCATAAATCAGAAAAACAAGAAGAAAAGTTTAAAAAGACAAACATTACAGTCTCTCTCCAAAAGCTGTCAGCTGTAGACCTGCGCAAGGGGCCTCTGTGTGGTTTGACCGCTGGCTACCCACCGTGCTTTGTACTAGGCCGCTGCTGCCATGATCCGCACTGGGCTACTGGCACCCCCACTGTGGCCGTTGTTCACTGGTGTCCCTGCTTCGGGCTACCAGTCACACGGTGGTGTTGGAAAATGATACTTCATAATCCAGAGTGAGAAAAATCAGTTGGTGGAGAGCGGAGTCTAATGGGGCAAGAACTGAGCTGGACACAATTGGCTACATTCAGAGATTGGTGGGAAAATTAGTAACGGAACAATGGGCTATCTTCAAACAGGTGGTGATTCAGATCCAGTTGTGGTATATTCCCTCAAATGGGGAAAGGTAGGACAATCAAATCTGAGGGGAGGTGTTTAAAAAAAAAAAAAAAGCCAATAGGAGAAACAAAGAGGAATTATGAGAAAAGACTGGCAGCCAACATAAAGGAATCTTTTATTGGCATACATGACTTCATAAAATCCCTACAGTATGGAAACAGGCCATTCGGCCCAAAAGTCGTACTGACCCTCTGGAGAGCATCCCACCCAGACTCATTCCCTTGCCCTATCCCTGTAACCCTGCATTTCCCATGGCTAATCCACCTAATCTACGCATCCCTCAACTCTATGGGCAATTTAGCATGGCCAATCCACTTAACCTGGTGGACTGTGGGAAGAAACCGGAGCACCCAGAGAAAACTCATGCAGCCACGGGAGAATGTGAAAACTCCACACAGACAGACACCCAAGGCTGGAATAAATAGCAAAACAGTGGTAAAAGGAAGAGGTAGGTCAGATTAGGGGCCAAAAAGAAGATTAATGGAGGCAGGTGTTAAGTGAAAACCTTGCATCTGTCTTTAGTAAAGAGATGCTACCCAGGTCATTGTAATTGAAGAGGAAACTGTGTCACTAGAATGGTTTAAAATTGATAAGGAAGAAGTGCTTGAAAACTTGGTACTTAGAATTGACTGGGAACCAGGACTGAATGAAATGAATCCAAGGATTTTGAAAGATATGAGAATGGGAAATCGGGCAATACTCCTCCAGTCTTCCCCGGACTCTGGGGAGGTGTGAGAAGACTGGAGAGTTACAAACGTTACAGCCTTGTTAAAGTTTCTCAGGATAATCCTAGCAATTACAGACTGGTCAGTTTGATGTCACTGGTGGGCAAACCTCTAGAAACAGTTTTTGAGGATAGAATTTGTAGTCACATGGAAAAAGTTGGTTTGATTAGGAAGAGTCAGCATGGATTTCTAAAGAGGAAGCCACCTTTAACTAAATTGGAGTTTTTTTCTGAAGAAGTAACAGAAAGACTGCATGAGGTTAACACCCTTAATGTGATGTATATTAGTTGCCAGAACGCATTCGATGCAGAACCACACAGCAGACTCGAGGCAAATTTTAGATCATGGAATAAAAGGATCTGTAGCAACATGGATACAAAACTGGCTGAATGTTAGGAAACACTGGAGGAAGGTTTGTAATGGAATTCCTCAGAAGTTTATACTAGGACCCTTGCTTTTCCTGATAGATATTAATGATCTAGATCTTGGTAGGCAAGGAGCAGCGTCAAAGTTTGCAGATGACACAAAACTGGAAGAATTGTAAACTGTGAGGAGGACTGTGTCGAATTCCAGAAGGATATAGACGAGTTCATGGAATGGGCCAATTCATAACTTGCAAATGAAGCAAAGGTGTAATTTAAAAAAAGCTTTTTCACACAGTGAATAGTTAAGGTATGGAATGCACTGCCTGAAAATGCTGTGAGGTCCGGTTTAACTGAGGTATTCAAGAGGGCATTGGATGATTATTTGGATAAACGTAATGCACAATATATAATGTGAAAGCATGAGACTAGCACTATGTAATGGTGCTCATTTGGAGAGCTAGTATATGCACGATGTGCTGAATGGCCACTACGTTTGCCATAAGATTTATGTGATTCTGTGAAACAATGTGCACTCGTATGAGCAGCTATGGTTCCCTTTGTAGGATTGTCTTCAGTGCTACTTGTAGTGAAGGGTAGCATCCTGACTGAATTTGTAGGAGCCCAACTGGTCCATTCTTGGTGTTCTGCTGTACCCGAGACTTCTCCTCCCACATCTCTTCACTTCTCCCCATGTGCATCAAGTCTCCTGAGATATGCATCAGTGCTATCTTCTTCCATGTGACAGTGACTCCACATTTCTTCCACTTTCCTGTAAAGGAATTCCAAACTGTATGTATGTTTCCGGTACTCCCTTGGCTATCTACATATGTGTGCAGGGAGTACTCCTGCAAAGTTGTGGTTGAGTTCCTGAGATTTAGAATTTTAAATGAAGCAATTTTCAGGAAGACCATAAGAAATAGGAACAGGAGTAATGCCTTTAGGCCTCTTGAGTCTGTTCCCTGTCAATGGGATCATTACTGATGTACCATTCCTCCACTTTGCCCTTTTCCCATAACACTCAATCCTCCGACTGATCAAGGAACTATCTATGTCAGACTTAAATGTACACATGGATTCTGCCCTCACAGCTCTGTCTTTAAAATTCTTTGCCACATTCAACTGTTTGAGAGAAGAAATTCTTCCTCATCTTAGTCTTAAATTGATGCCCCTTTATTCTGATACTATCCCCTCTGGTTCTAGACTGTCTCATGAGGAAAAGCTCTCGGCACTTATCCTGTCAAGTCCCTTTATAATCTTATCATTCAATGAGATCACCTATCAGTCTTCTAAACTCCAGTGAGTACAGTCTGACCTGTTTAGCCTTTACTCATAAGACAATTCCTCCACAACAGGGATCATCTTAGTGAACCTTTTTTGAATTGTCTCCAATGAAATGATATCTTTCCTTAAATAAGATGACTAAAACTGCTCACAGTATTGCAGATGTGGTCTCACCATCACCTTGTACAGTTGCAGTAAGACTTTCCTGCTATTGTCCTCCACCATTAGCCTCCTTGACTTCCTGCCACACCTATGTGTTAACTTTGTGTTTTGTGCTCACGTCCCTTTTTGAGTTGCAGCTTTCTAGTTTTTCTCTATTTAATTAATATTCTGTTCTTTTGTTCTCCCTTCCAAAATAAACAACATTGCACTTGTCTACATTATTCTCCATTTTGACAACTTCTTTTTGCCCACTTAACCTATCAGTTTCTCTCTGTAAACTGTTTGTATTTCTCTCTCAATCTGCCTTTCCACCTATTTTTGTGTCATCTGCAAATTTGGCTACAGTACATTCACTTCCTTCCTCCAATTCATTAACATATGTTGTAAACAGTTGCAGTTCCAGCTCTGATCTTTGTGGAGCTTCACTGGTTATAGGCTGCCAACCTGAAAAAGAATTCCTTATCCCTACTCACCGTTTCCTGCCCGTTAGCCAGTTCTCAGTCCACACCAATATATTATGTCCTACACCATGGGCTCTTATGTTATGATTTAACCTTTTGTGAGATACTTTGTCAAATATCTTCTTGAAGTGCAAATACAACATATCTATTGGTTTCCCTGTATCCACTCTAGTTTAAATTTCCTCAAAAAAATTAGACAAGATTACTCCACATACCCCAAGATCCTACCATCCTCTTGCTGCTTAAGAATCTATCTCCTCAGGTTTAAAAATGTTCATAACTTCCAGTTCCACTGCCTGTTTGAGGAAGAGTGTTACAAAGATTTGTGACTCTCTAAGGAATATAAAAAAAATTATCCTCACCTCTGTCTTAAATAGACAACTGTTTACTTTGAAACAATGACCCCAATTCTGTGTCCTGAGAGCAGGCAGGCCACACAGGTCATCTGTAGGAAACAGCATTAAACCAAAACCCTCAATGTTAAACAAATACATTGACACTACTTTACTAATAACACTGAAGTGAAATACCATTGTAATTTAGCTTCAAACAGAAACTTACTGTATCATGTACGGTGTGATCTTCTAACACTTTAACAAGTAAGGGGCCTTTAAAAATTAAACTAAAAAGGTATTTGTTTTAGCTTTGTTATCTTCATTTCTGCTATTTTACCATAAACAAGAGGGATCAAGGTTTCAGATCTGATGATGGTCATTGACCTGAAACAATGTTTCTTCTTTCCATAAATGCAGCCTTACTTGTTATTTCCAGCATTTTTGTTTTTGTTGTTATAGGTCACCTTGAATAAAATACGTCAGTCAGCCTTTAAAACCATTGCCTCAATCAAATCAGGTCAAGACAAATGGCATGTTTGTTACCATTGTTGGATCATTCTCGATGCAAGCAGATGGTATATCAAAACCAGCTAATCTGCAATCTCAGCCAGAGTGATCTGACAGAAATGCACTCTACTTAATTTGATTGGCTGCCTGACTAAATATTCCCCGAGTTAAAGGTCAGGTAATAAACTGGCTGGGGGGTAAGTTTTTTTTTTAAAAAAAATTGTAAGGATTCACATGCAGATCATTTTAGTGGAAATCCTCTTAGGACCAAGGATCAGATTGACTTCCCCGTTAAAGAAATAGGGTGCTAATGGTTGACCAGTTGAAAAGGATGCTTGGAAAGATACACAATCAGTACTGTAAGAAAAAGGGTTTGTAGAGAGATAATCTACTTGAGAATTGTATCTTTGAAACCTGAAGCAGTTGTCCGAGAGGATCCCTGACTTAATCTGCATGCATAAACAGTTGCTTGTTGTGGGACTGTGTAGTTACATATTGTCACATGTTCACAAAAAATGAGTTTTGTGTTTGAGAGTCATAACTTTGTACTGAAAACTTTCACATTTAAATATAATTATCCTGTTTTAAATTCTCTTAATTTTATATTGCTTTTGATTTGTGTTGGAGTAAATATTACAAAAAGTGAAATCTTGCTGGCAGTTTCTTTATTTGAAGATCATTCAATAAATTTTAGTTTATTTTGGTTTACAGTTTCTCCATGGGATCCTCATTACATTTAACTCTATCACACACCAGAACAAAAACTCATAAGTCATTATGAATTGCAATTTTCTAAACAAAAAGCTTCAATGGTCCTTTAACAATTGCACCATAAACTGATTTGTAGCTTTTTATATGCCTCATCTCCTTAAAGTATAAATCAGTAGATTGGAAGAGAATACCTATATTCTCTCGGTAACCAGTCCACACAAAAAAAGATTTGCAATGTTATCAGTCTTGGTTGCATTAGTTTATCAATAAATATTAGGTAGTAAAGATAGAGGCACAATCATAATGGACACAATATTCATTTACAGGACTGGCTGATGCTGAGCCTAGGACAGACTGTGAACAAATTTGTAATAGTTCATTAATAATTTAATAATGACTGAAATCTGTTAGGGTCTTTGCTGAAACTGCTGCAGCGTTTACCACTTACTCCATCTGAGACCTCCACATGCCTTATCACCTTATGCATGGACTTGAAGTTGCAGGAAATGTCCAGATTTTGCTGCTTAAAACAAGCTCCCAATTAGCCAGTTGAAGTGTTCTGGCTGAGTAAATAGTGCAATGTCTCTGTGCTATCAGTAGTCAACTGAAACATTTCAAATTATGGGCTTTGGGGCACCTTTGCCTCTGTCCAGTATCACCAAGCTTCTTGGAAAACTCCTGCTGTCATTACTCAGTTATGCGTGCCTATCTTTTCTTGAATTACCCTTGACCTCAGTGGAAAACCAGCAAGATCTGAAATCTGGCATGCCAGCTTGGCAGATTTGAGACAGTAAATGCATAACCAATAGTAAAGAAATCTTGCCTTTTCTGTAGTTGCTCCTTTGCTGTGTAATTAACCGCAAAGCTTTGCTTTCCTTATCTGTCTTACCCATTTTTAAAGAATAACTTGTGCAATTTTGCAATCCCATTCCATCTTTTGTTTTCCACAATGTAATATATTGGGAAATGTTTCTTTATCTTAGACAGTTCTTCGGATTTGGGACTGTCTGTTCTATGAAGGATCTAAAATCACCTTTCGTGTGGCCTTGACGTTAATAAAGTACCACCAGGCTTCCATTTTAGAAGCTAACAGTTTCCCTGCCATCTGTGAGAAATTCAAAGAAATCACACGTGGGTCTGTGGTCGAAGACTGCCACGTCTTTATGCAGGTGAGTTTGTTCTTTCTGGAAGTTGTGAAGACAAACATTGTCCAGGATTATTGGAATGTTGATTGAACAAAATGTCACATTTCACCTGAAAATTAATTGTTACAATGAGCCTTTTCCATTGAGTGTGTGGGTGCAGGGATTGGATTGAACAGCTTATGTTCACCTTTTAGCAGAGGGAAGTATCCCAAAGTGTGTTATTCTGGCATACTGCAATAATATTCAGGACAGAAGGAGATGTTAGGATTATAACCATAGGTATTCACCATTCCATATTCAACAATGAAGAATACAACACAAGCAGATTGCTCAGTCCTTTCAGTTGGTTCTACTGTCAGAAGGTTAGGACCATCACTGAGCTTATAGGCCAAGAGCCAAAGTGTCCATATTGTGTTTGATTCTCACAGCCATCAACATTTATAAATGCAGGTCCTCAGAGCTTGCCTATGACTGTCAATTCATAGTAAATTGTGGGTGAAAAGTAAGATGACTTAGATATGAGATTGAATGAAAGCCGGAGAAAGATGCTTTACACAAGGGTTGTGAGGCTGTGGAGAGCAGAAGGATATTTCTGGGGTCACCCTACCATTGAAAGGATATTATTAAACTAGAAAGAGTGCAGCAAAGATTGACTAGAATACTACCGAGACCGGAAGGTTTGAATTATAAGGAGAGCTTGGTTAGGGTGGGACTTTTCTCCTGGAGTGTAGGAGATTAAGGGGTGACCTCTTAGAGGTCTATAAAATCTTACAGGCAACAGCTTTTCCCTATGATAGGGGAGTCTAAAACTAGAGAGCATAGATTTAAGGTGAGAGGAGAGAGATACAAAAGGGTGAGAGGGGCAGTTTTTTCGCACAGAGGGTAGTGACTGTCTGGAATGGGATGCAGAGTGGTTGAAGCAAGTACAATTTTGTCTTTTAAGAAACATTTACACAGGTACGTAGATGGCATGGATATGGTGGAACGTGAATCAAACACAGGCAAATGAGACTAGTTTAATTGTGAAAACTAGGTGCAAGGGCAAGTTGGGCTGAAGGGCTTGTTTCCATGCTATAGACCTCTATGATTCTGTTTATAGATCATGTAGGCGATGGGGAAATGTTTAGAAAGAGACTACATACAATTAGGTTGCTGCTCATGAAGAATAAACTGCACTGTGGACGAGTTGGACTGAATAGCCTCATTACAAAATCGGTACTTCTGTACTAAATGTCAGTAAAGACATTTAAAAGTTTGAATTTTGAAACGGTGGATAATCGGCCAGAGACCCAGTTACTGCCCAGTTTTAGCTGAGGTGAATGATCTTGTCCTCTGCCACAATGTCCCCATAATTCTACATGTCTCAGACAAGGAAATGTTGGATCAAAATAATAAAATGATGGAAACTCTGAGCAACAGCTGTGGCGAGTGAAAGTGTTCTTATTTCAGGTCATGGCCTT
>NC_063342.1:72390479-72462454 GCF_021869965.1 Rhincodon typus
AGGGGAGGTCATGCCTGACAAATCTGCTAGAATTCTTTGAGGAAGTACCGAGCAGGGTAGACCAAGGAGAGCCAATGGATGTTTTCTACCTGTACTTCAAGAAGGCCTTTGACAAGGTGCCACACAGGAGGCCGCTGAGTAAGATAAGGGCTCATTGTATTAGAGGCAAGGTGCTAGCATGGATAGAAGATTGGCTGTCTGGCAAAACGCAGAGTGGGGATAAAAGGGTCTTTCTCAGGATGGCAGCCGGTGACAAGTGCTGTTCTCTAAGGGTCAGTGTTGGGACCACAACTTTTCACTTTATACATTAATGATCTAGATGAAGGAACTGTAGGCATTCTGGGTGAGTTTGCAGACGATACAAAGATAGGTAGAGGGACAGGTAGTATTGAGGAGGTGGAGAGGCTGCAGAAGGATTGGGACAGGTTAGGACAGTGGGCAAAGAAGTAGCAGATGGAGTACAACATGGGAAAGTGTGAGGCCATGCACTTTGGTAAGAAGAATAAAAGCAAGGACTATTTTCCAAATGGGGAGAAAATTGAGAAGTCTGAAGTGCAAAGAGACATGGGAGTTCTAGTCCAGGATTCTCTCAAGGTAAACTTGCAGGTTGAGTCAGTAGTCAGGAAGGCAAATGCAATGTTGGCATTTATTTTGAGAGGACTTGAATATAAAAGCAGGGATGTACTACTGAGGCTTTATAAGGCTCTGGTCAGGCCACATTTGGAGTATTGTGTGCAGTTTTGGGCCCCATATCTCAGGAAGGATATACTGACCCTCGAGTGGGTTCAGAGGGGGTTCACGAGAATGGTCCCAGAAATGGAAATCTTAACATAGGAGAATGTTTGAGGACCCTGGGACTATACTCATTGGAGTTTAGAAGGATGAGGGGGGATTTAATTGAAACTTTCAGAATACTGAATGGCCTGGACAACGTGGATGTTGGGAAGATGCTGCCATTGGTAGGAGAGACTAGGGACCCGAGGGCGCAGCCTTCGAGTAAAGGGAAGACCTTTTAGAACGGAGATGAGGAGAAACTTCTTCAGCCAGAGAGTGATGAACCTATGGAATTCACTGCCACAGAAGGCTGTGGAGGCCAGGGCATTGAGTACATTTAAGATTGAGATAAATAGGTTCTTGATCATCAAGGGTTACGGGGAGAAAGCAGGAGATTGGTGTTGAAGAACTTATCAGCCATGATTGAATGGCAGCGCAGACTCAATGGGCTGAATGGCCTAATTTCTGCTCCTAATGTCTTATGGTCACTGTATCCAGTCCTGCTGCAAATTGAAGACATCAGTACCACCCAGTTCTGTATAATACATGCTTTTGTCTACACCAGTCATTGAGGTACTAGGGAGCTTTTGGAAGGTAAGGAAAAGGATAAGGATATATTTATTGGCTCCTGCATGACTTGCTTGATTATTTGAATAGCCCCATTGGTTCAGCAATTACCATACTAATATGGTAGGCTCAAGGTTGGGGTCTAGTTTGGGAATGGCACAATGCGGCTTGGATTGGAGCTGGTGGCGGTACTGCTAAACTCATTACAAATTTAATGAATTGTGGGAATCATGAACTAGAGCATGTTGGATAATGCTTGAGTTTTAATTTACAATGAGATGGGAGGGGTTGGGAACACAATTTAACCTCTTCCACCTACCTGGATGATACCATCTGTAGCATGGTTAATCTTACCTGCCTGGAAGTTGCCTTATTGGAGCATGTTCATGTAGAGTCATGAGAAACTGGAGCAGAGAACTCATGTCTGTGCACTATTATCAGTGTTTGCACCTCTTAGCATTCCCTGGCACTGGTATGTTACTTTATGACTAATGCTCTGGATTTGGTAGATTCTTTTGAACGTTGAGTTCTTGTTAATTTTACTCTTGCCATATGGATTCCTAAACAAAAATTGGAAAAAATCTGGCCTTCAAACCAGCTCAAAAAAATCTCTTGAGAAGAGCCCTGAATCTCTGCCTTTTCTTTAAGGCAAGTCAATACGTTAATTTTTTTTTTACATGACATAGGATTTAGTGAGTGTCTTAGGGTAACGTTCAACATCTAGGTATATGATAAAACAAAGCAAAACTTTTTAAACCTATCTTGAGGTTGTATTTACTCCAACTGATGATGTAGCCGTTACAATTTGTTAGAATAGCTTCCTGTAGAATGGAGTGACTGAGGTCTCCTTGAAGACATGTTGGATTTGAAAGTATAAACTCATTGAGAAGAATCTCAACCTTCAATTAAAGAGAATCCACAAATTTATATCAAGAGAACATATCAAATATTTATTATTGACTCATTTATTGTCAAACCAATTTGAAATCATATACAAGGAAAACAAAAATTTAAAACAAATGCAAGAAAAGAGATACATTATGTATATTAGCTAAGAGCTTCACTGTGCTAAAGGTGGTTGGGAGGGAGGAAGGATGTGACCTCCTTTCCGGATTAGTGTACCAATTTCATCTTTCAGTTTGTTAATTTCTTTTGCTTGTTGTTCCACAATTTGCATCAAGTCCCGCCTCTCTTCCAATGTTGCCTTTTGCTTCTGAATCTCAACACCCTAGGTCAAGAACAGTAATGTTCACAATCAGTTCCAAATGACTTCAGTTTGTATTCATGATACTGTAGTGAGTATAAATTAGGAAACTATTAAGGCTCAGAGACAGTATGAGACAGACCTGTATATGTGCACGTGAAAAAATTCTCAATTGTTATTTTTCCAATTAGTGCTAAATCACTCTAAACCAAATAACAATGAAATATAAAAAAAAATTCCAAGTACATTTACTTCATCTTCCCCAAAGATAGATTTTGCATATCAGTACACTTGCTAAATCCATTACTGTGAATTGCACTTTAGTGTCCTTTTTGTTTTCCTAATATTACAACTGATGGAATATTATTGTTCGCTGAGCTTCAAGCATGACAAATGTATGCTCCATTATGCTCCCTTTGAAAACCTTGCGGCGGGTGTGTGGAGAGAACACGAGCCAAGAAGGAACTGATATATTCGGGCATTGGCTAAACCCAAAACACTACACGTGTAGGGTCTCCCACCCATCCTTGTCCTCTAACCAAAAAAAAAAGACTGTGTGGAGGGTCGGTAAGGTAAGGCTTTTTATTAAAATTCTTCTGGAAATCTAGAGTAGAGGGAATGGAAGCTAGGGCAGTGGCATGCTCCTCTTGCAGGATGTGGGAGGTAAGGGTCACTGCTGGTGTCCCCTTTGACTTCACCTGCAAGACGTGCACCCAACTCCAGCTCCTCCCAGACCGCGTTAGGGAACTGGAGCTGGATCTGGATGAACTCCGGATCATTCGGGAGGCTGAGGGGGTGATAGAGAGGAGTTACAGGGAGGTGGTCACACCCAAGGTACAGGAAAAAGGTAGCTGGGTGACTGTCAGGAAGGGGAAAGGGAATAGGCAGACAGTGCAGGGATCCCCTGTGGCCGTTCTCCTCAATAATAAGTATACCGTTTTGGATACTGTTGAGGGGTATGATCTACCGGGGGAAGGCCGTAGCGGACAGGTCTCTGGCACTGAGCCTGACCCTGAGGCACAGAAGAGAAGGGGTGAGAATAGGAGAGCAATTGTAGTGGGGGACTCGAAAGGAAGAGGCACAGGCAAGCGGTTCTGTGGATGTGAACGAGGTGAAAGGATGGTATGTTGCCTCCCGGGTGCCAGGGTCCATGATGTCTCGGATCGTGTCTTCAAGATCCTTAAGGGGGAGGCTGAGCAACCAGCAGTCATGGTACACATCGGTACCAATGACATAGGGAGAAAAAGGACTGAGAATGTGAAAAACGAGTACAGGGAGTTAGGTTGGAAGCTGAAGTCCAGGACAAACAGGGTAGTTATCTCTGGATTACTACCAGTGCCACGTGATAACGAGGTAAGAAATAGGGAGAGAGTGCAGCTAAACACGTGGCTACAGGGCTGGTGTAGGAGGGAGGGCTTCCATTATGTGGATAATTGGAGCACATTCTGGGGAAGGTGGAACCTGTACAGTAACGGCACAAATATCCTGGGAGGGAGGTTTGCTCGAGCTATACAGGATGGTTTAAATTAGATTGTCAGGGGGTGGGGAACCGGATTTATAATTCAGCATGGTAAGTTATAATTGGGGGAAGGGTAATTACAATTCTGTTAGGCAAGAACTGAGTAACATAAATTGGGAACAGATGCTGTCAGGGTAGAGCACTATTGAAATGTGGAGACTGTTTAAGGAATGCATACTGCGTGTGCTCGATATGTTTGTCCCTAGCAGGCAGGGAAGATGTGGTCGAGTGAGGGAGCCTTGGTTCTCAAGAGAGGTCGAATGACTGGTTAAGAGGAAGAAGGATGCTTATGTAAGGTTTAGGAAACAAGGAACGGAAAAGGCTCTAGAGGGATACAAGTTATCCAGGAAGGAGCTGAAGAAAGAGCTTAGAAGAGCTATAAGGGGGCATGAGAAAACCTTGGCAGATAGGATCAAGGAAAACTCCAAGGCTTTTTACACGTACTTGAGGAATAAGAGAATGATCAGAGAAAGGGTAGGGCCGATCAGGGATTGTAAAGGGAATTTGTGCGCGGAGCCTAAGAGATAGGAGAGGTCCTTAATGAATACTTTTCTTCGGTATTCACAACTGAGAGGAACCTAGTTATAGAGGAGGACAGTGTGAAACAGGCTGGTAAGCTAGAGGAGGTTGATGTTAGTAAGGAATAAGTCCCCCGGGCCTGATGGGATTTATCCAAGGATTCTATGAGAAGCGAGGGAAGAGATCGCAGGGCCTTTGGCGATGATCTTTTCATCCTCACTGTCCACGGGTATAGTGCCGGAAGATTGGAGAGAGGCAAACGTCATTCCCTTGTTCAAAAAAGGGAATAGGGATAATCCTGGAAATTACAGGCCAGTTAGTCTTACATCAGTGGTGGGCAAATTATTGGAAAGGACTCTAAGAGATAGGATTTATGATCACTTGGAAAGGCACAGTTTGATTCGTGATAGTCAGCATGGAATTGTGAGGGGTAGATCATGCCTCACAAACCTTACTGAATTCTTTGAAGAGGTGACCAAACACGTGGATGAAGGTAGAGCAGTGGATGTGGTATACATGGATTTAAGTAAGGCGTTTGATAACGTTCCCCATGGTAGGCTCATGCAGAAGGTAAGGAGGCATAGGCTAGGGGGAAATGTGTCAGATTGGATTCAGAATTGGCTGACCCTTAGAAGACAAAGGGTGGTAGTGGACGGAAAATATTCAACATCGTGCTCAGTTCGAGTGGTGTACCACAAGGATTTGTGATTTTTGTAAATGATTTGGATGAAGGAGTGGAAGGGTGGATTAGCAAGTTCGTGGATGATACGAAGGTGGGTCACGTTGTGGACAGTGCGGAGGGCTGTTCTAGGACTTTGATAGGATGCAGAGCTGGGCTGAGAAGTGGCAGATGGAGTTTAACCCTGAAAAGTGTGAGGTAATTCATTTTGGAAGGACAAACTTGAAAGCAGAATACAGGGTTAATGGAAAGATTCTTGGCATTGTGGAGGAGCAGAGGGATCTTGGGGTTCATGTTCACAGTTCCCTGAAAGCTGCCACCCAGGTGGATAGAGTTGTTAAGAAGGCGTATGGTGTGTTAGCTTTCATTAATAGAGGGATTGAGTTCAAGAGCCGTGAAGTTATGCTCCAGCTATACAAAAGCCTGGTTCGGCCACATCTGGAGTATTGTGTTCAGTTCTGGTCGCCTCATTACAGGAAAGATGTGGAGGCGTTGGAAAAGGTGCAGAGGAGATTTACCAGGATGTTGCCTGGAATGGAGGGAAGGTCTTATGAGGAAAGGTTGAGAGTGTTAAGGCTTTTCTCTTTAGAATGACGAAGGATGAGAGGTGACTTGATAGAGGTGTACAAAATGATCAGAGGTATCGATAGAGTGGACAGCCAGAGACGTTTTCCTAGAGTGGAGGTAGCTATTACGAGGGGGCATAGTTTTAAAGTGAGTGGAGGTAGATACAAGGAAGATGTCAGAGATAGGTTCTTTACTCAGAGAGCGGTCAGGGCGTGGAATGCATTGCCAGAGAGGGTAGTGAGTCGGCCTCATTAGGGGCATTTAAGCGGCTATTAGATAGGCATATGCATGATAGTATAAGGTAGGGATGGAGGTTAGATAGACCTTAGGATTAGGGTAAAAGTTTGGCACAACATCGTGGGCCGAAGGGCCTGAACTGTTCTATGTTCTATGTTAGATGTGAGATCCCTAAATTTCAATCTTTACAGATTAAAAAACTGAATTGCGAAATGTAGAATCAATCATAAAATTCCCAGAGTGTGGAAACAGGTCATTCGGCCCAACAAGTCCACAATGACCCTCCAAAGTGCATCCCACCCAAACTCACCCCCCCCCCTACTCTATCCCTGTAACCTTACATTTCCTGTGGCTAATGCGTCTAACCTACACATCCTTGGACACTATGGACAACTTAGCATAGCCAATCCACCTCACTTGCACATCTTTGGACTATGCAAGGAAACCATAGCACCCGGCAGAAACCTACGCAGACATGGGGAGATCATGCAAACTCCACAAATTCTCCCGAGGTTGGATTCAAACCCGCAATCCTGGCACTGTGAGGCAGCAATGCTAACCATTGAGCCACCGTTCTGCCCTTGTTTTTGACCCCAAAACCCCATTTCTTCCATCCCAGGATGATCTTCTGTTGTCTCACAGCCATCACGAGAATCAACAGCTTTGTATTGACCATCGTTCTGCACTAGTATCCTCTCAATAGCTGGCAGCTCTGGTTGACTGAATGCTTTCCACCTACAGACTGCACTCCCTCCTGGATCGGCACAGGGGCTGAAAAAGTAGCTCTAACTCTACTGACCATTAACAATTAGAACACCCAATACACAAATATAAGTCCTGAAATTAATGGGAAATCTTTGACTTGCACCCCGAGAAGAACAATTAAGGAAACAGTCAATTTTTAATAACGAAGATGCTGCTGAAGGTGATGAGCAAGATGTGATTGAAGAGGAGAACAGGATAAGATTGGATCAGAGGATATTTAGGATGATTAACCTGCTTAACAGTTTAGTAAAAATGCATTTTTGAACTGTCATGTTTGGTCTGAATTTATATATAATTCAGATAAATGTGAGGTGCTGCATTTTGGAAAGGCAAATCAGGACATGACTTATACCCTTAATAGTAAGGTTCTGGGGAATGTTGCTGAACAAAGAGACCTTGGAGTGCAGGATCAAAATTCCTTGAAAGTGGAGTTGCAGGTAGAAAGAAAAGGGAAGAAGGTGTATGGTATGGTTGCCTCTATTGGTCAGTACGTTGAGTATAGGAATTGGAGGGTCATGTTGCAGCTGTACAGGACATTAGTTAGGCCACTTTTGGAATACTGTGTGCAGTTCTGGTCTCCCTGCTATAGGAAAGAATTTGTGAAACTTTAAAGAGTTCAGAAAAGATTTACAAGGATGTTGCTATGGTTGGCAGGTTTGAGCTAGAGGGTGAGGCTGAATAGGCTGGGGTTATTTTCCCTGGAGCTTTGGAGGCTGAGGGGTGACCTTTTTAGAGGTTTATAAAATCATGAAGGATGTGCGTAGGGTGAATAGCCAAGGTATTTTTCCTGAAGTGTCGGAGTCCAAAATTAGAGGGCATAATTTTCGGGTGAGTGGGGAAAGATTTAAAAGGGACCTAAGGGGCAACTTTTTCATGCAGAGGGTAATGCATATACGGAATGAGCTGCCAGAGCAAGTGGTGGAGGCTGGTACAGTTACAACATTTAAAAGGCATTTGGATGGGTATATGAAGAGGAAGGGTTTAGCGGAATATGGGGAAAATGCTGGCAAATGGGGCTAGATTAATTTAGGACATCTGTTCGGCATGGATGGGTTGGACCAAAGGGTCTGTTCCTGTGCTGTACATCCACATATGACTTTTCCTAGGCTCCGAGAACAGAACAAAAATCTCATGAGCAATGAAGGCGTGCAAATTAGCTCTTTGTGTTTTGCTAGATGTTAGCAATTAGATTCAACTTGATAAATTGCTACAGTAGATATTATCAATGTTCTTCAACAGCATTTATTGTCCGGCTGTGTGGTGTCGTCTGGGCATTCAGTCTACCATATACTGGAAATGGAGTGGCATGTAGTCAGACTGCATAAAAGGTAGCAAGTTCCTTCTCTGAGACTAGCTAGATTTTTACAACAATCTGGTGGGTTCCATGGTCATGCTACAGAATATTATAGTCATGTGTTTATATGGAATGTATGGAAAAAATGGGTACAGAATTGTGAGACAATAACACATTCAAGAACTTGGTGAAAGAAAAGAAGAATGGGAGTATGGCTGTAGTTCACAAACATTGTGAGGGTGGGGGTGCATGTCAATGGGGGTATTTTGAAGACAGAACATAGTAACTGATGAGAAGGAGTCATTATCAAGAGAATACAGAAATCAGTGACTTTGGCAATGAATTTATTAATGTAAGTTTTGAGAAGCTGTTTCCTCTAATTAGGAAACCTGTGAAGTTTACACATTCAGTTATTGCTAGCTTGGATATGGACTTTGACAACAAGATCTTCGGAAAGGGAGGTTGGAGATCTCAGAGCTAGAAACTTTTATAGAAATAAGTGTATAGAATGTTTTGCAACTGAAACACAAATCTACAGAAGAGGTAAACAGTAGTCTATCTGTTTGAACTGGACATTTATATTTCATCACTTCCTTGCTGATGCAGCAATTGCTTTAACTTCAAACTGCTCATTATAAACCTGAATAAATAGTTAAAATTTATCTTATAACTTTTGTTTTGACAATAGCCCAGAACCATATTGGTTGATAGAGAAAGGAGCATCTTTGGAATAACCAAATGCTCTGCTGCATCCTGGGAAACTGCAATTTTATACATGGATGAATCCATGAGTAAAAATGGCAAAAAGAAAAACTGCGAATGCTGAAAAACAGAAATTGCTGGAAAAACTCAGCAGGTCTGGCAGCATCTGTGGAGAGAAAGCAGAATTAACGTTTGGGTCCAATGACCCTCCATCAGCACTAGTTGTAGCTAGCAAAAGGTTGGTATATATGCTGAAGATGGGGTGGGGGAGGGATGGTCCCAGAGTGGCTCCATCTCCAACTACTCTTTATTCCTTCCTCCTCCTCCTCCATTTCAGCATATATACCAACCTTTCCCCAGTTAATTTCAGTAAAAACAGCAAGTTGTCTGAATTTTAAGAGGTTGGGACCTTCGAGGAAAACCTTTTAACCTTTAAAGCAGAGGCTAAAATCAGGTTCCAACCTACCCTATAGCTCATTTGGGTCAAATAGCCCACCCTTCGGTGCTACACTATCAATTGGTGCTGTTGGTGCTGTGAACAATTGTGAAAGGTGGATTGCATCACTAAAGCGGAGGTTTTATTTCTAAAGAAAATATGATCTTGGCATGCAATCCAAAGAAACAAATAATGGTGTCCTGGTGGGAATCCAAGAGCATCAGCTTCACAAGGGCCATTTCCACTTCTCAACAACTGTTGATTCCTATGTCACTGTGCTCAGCTCCAGCTTTTATGTCCACAATGTTAATCGTGTGCAGTGTTGGATCAGACACAAGGTCCTGCATCTAACATTTCCTAAATGAATTCTGTAATAAATTTGTGTCACTGAAGTGATAAGCTCCCTGCACTTTGACATGGGGTGGGAGGTAGGGGCATTGTGTTATTAGGTTGGTAATAACAACTATAGCTAGAAAACTCTAACATTATTCTAAAATATTTACTGTTATGAGAATGCTCCCTACCACGAGCTAAGTTTATGTTCGTAGATTCCGATAACAGGCATTTGTCACTTCCTTTTATGATACCACAGGTTAACACTTTATGGGGTTTAATGCATCACACTTCATGAAAATAGTATGGGAAAATGTCACAAAAGAAGCATATACTACAAAGTAGACCAGGCAAGATTACTTCTTGGTATTCTTCCAATATAATTTGTTTTAAGGTGGCTAAGAATATTACAGCAACTTCAATATTTTTAATACGTTAATATGGGGATTGATTTTGTTATCATCTATGAGTTGAAAACTTTAAAGAACAAATATTGGCTCAAGGCATTTGGAATTCTTCGATGCAAGGGTCAGAATTCACTGAAATATACATCATCAGTGTAAAAATCAGCATCTTAAATAGATTTGAAAATCACATCATATAGGAAACCTGAAGGGAGCTGAATTAAACTAGAAACCAATATTATCAACTCATCACCCTCCTTTAGGATGACTACACGTATTTGAGTGTTAGATATGATTTTAAAATATTACCATTTTCTTCTGTTGGTTATTTAACTGTGTTTCAATTCTCCTCTTTTCCAATGTCAACGTATTCATCTGATCCAGTCTGCACGTGTATTGCCTGGTGAAATCTGTGAGCTCAGCTTGCAATTCTGCTATTTTCTCCTAGATTGGGTCAACATTAAAAAAAATACATTACTGTTCTCTGATGAAACATGACTCAATTTTTCAGAAACCCCTCAATCCCCTTGTGGTGAAGGGATGTTTTAAATGCAAGGTTCTGAAATGTAAAACAAGCCTCATAAAATTATTGTGTGGAGCTGGAGGAACACAGCACACCAGGCAGCACCAGAGGAGCAGGAAAGCTGACGTGTCGGGTTGGGACCCTTCTTCAGAAATGGCTGATTGAAGGTTGGGATGAAGATTTGCATCAATGCAGTCACCACTACCAAATGGTGGTTTGTGGGGGGAGTGTTGTCAAGGGACAGTTAAACCCAAAACACTACTTCACTGTTTCCATCCCTCCTCATCTAACCAAAAAAAAAGTCACTGTGAGGATCAGCAAGGGAAAGTGAGTGCCCTTGCACTGCTGCATGTGGCCATGAGGGACAGCGCTGACTGGGGAGTAAGGGTAAGGCAGGTATCACTTACAGATTAGAAGCCAAAAAAAGTACTATACGGGTAGTACAAAGACCAGGATAGAAGGGCCACAGATAACTGGATTTGATTTAATATAATGCAAATTACTGTCCAAGGTTTAAATTAAAGAGGTAAACCATGGCAGGACAAACTCTTGGTTTGCTCCTCTTGCTCCACAGGACAGGCCAGGGACGAGGTCCTAAGAGCATAGAACATAGAACATAGAACAGTACAGCACAGTACAGGCCCTTCGGCCTACGATGTTGTGCCAAACTTTTACCCTAAACCTAAGGTCTATCTAACCTCCACCCCTACCTTATACTATCATTCATATGCCTATCTAACAGCTGCTTAAATGCCCCTAACAAGGCCGAGTCCACGACCCTCTCCGGCAATGCATTCCACACCCCGACCACTCTCTGAGTAAAGAACCTACCTCTGACGTCTCCCCGATATCTACTTCCACTCACTTTAAAACTATGCCTCCTCGTAATAGCTACCTCCACCCTAGGTAAAGGTCTCTGGCTGTCCACTCTATCTATACCTCTGATCATTTTGTACACCTCTATCAAGTCACCTCTCATCCTTCGTCGTTCTAAAGAGAAAAGCCTTAGCTCTCTCAACCTTTCCTCGTAAGACCTTCCCTTCATTCCAGGCAACATCCTGGTAAATCTCCTCTGCACCTTTTCCAACACCTCCACATCTTTCCTCTAATGAGGCAACCAGAACTGGACACAATACTCCAGATGTGGCCGAACCAGGCTTTTGTATAGCTGGACCATAACTTCACGGCTCTTGAACTCAATCCCTCTATTCATGAAAGCTAACACACCATACGCCTTCTTAACAACTGTATCCACCTGAGTGGCAGCTTTCAGGGAACTGTGGACATGAACCCCGAGATCCCTCTGCTCCTCCACAATGCCAAGAATCTTTCCGTTAACCCTGTATTCTGCTTTCAAATTTGTCCTTCCAAAATGAATCACCTCACACTTTTCAGGGTTAAACTCCATCTGCCACTTCTCAGCCCAACTCTGCATCCTTTCAATGTCCCATTGTAACTTAGAACAGCCCTCCGCACTATCCACAACTTGACCCACAGAATACAGGGAGCGAGGAAGAAAGTTAAGAAATCGGACCTTCAAAGGTATGACCTCAGGATGACTACTGGTGCCATGTGCTAGTCAGCGGAGAAATGGCAGGATATATCAGATGAATACGTGGCTTAAAAAATGGTGTCCGGGAGAGAGTTTCAGATTCTTGGGACATTGGGACCAATTCTGGGAGAGGTAGTACTTGTAAAAATTGGACATGTTACATCTGGGCAGGACTGGGACTGATGTCCTCGGGGTTGTGTTTGCTGAGCGACTGGGGAGGTTATAAACTAATATGCCAGGGGGATGGGAACCTATGTAAGGAGTCAGGGAAGGAGGGAACAAGGACAAAAACAAAAGCTAGAAAACAGAATACGAATAGTGACAGGCAAAGAAACCAAGGACAAATTCAAACAGGGTTATTGAGAAAAATAAGCTTTTTAAGCTGTTAAAAAGAACAGCTTAAACACTTTGTACCCTAATGCGCGGAGCATTTACTATAAAGTGGATGAAATAATTACATAGATGTAAATGGGTACAATATAATTGGGATTGTGCAGACATGGCTGCAGGGTGACCAGGGATGGGAACTGAATGTCCCAGGGTATTCAGTACGTAGGAAGGACAAGCAAAAAGGAAAAGGTGGTGGTGTGGCATTGCTGGTTAAAGAGGAAATTAACACAATAGTGAGAAAGGATATTAGCTCTGACAATGTGGAGTCTGTACAGGTAGAGTTGAGAAATAAGAAGGGGCAAAAACCATTAGCGGGTGTGATAAACAGACCCCCAAACTCCACTGGTGATGATGAGAATGGCATTGAAAAGGAAATTAGAGATGCATGTGATAAGGCAATATTGGTGATCACGGGTAATTTTAATCTGCACATAGATTGGACAAATCAAATTAGCCAGAATGCAGCAGAGGAGGAAATCCTGGAGTGTATACGGGATGGTTTTCTCGACCAATATGTGAAGGAACCAACTAGAGAGCAGGCCATCTTAGACTGGGTGCTGTGGAATGAGAAAAGAATCATTGCCAATCTAGATGTGCAAGGTCCCTTGGGAATGAGTGACCATAACATGATAGACTTTCTAATCAAGATGGTGAATGAGGTACTTGACTCAGAGACTAGGATGCTGAATCTTAATGATGAAGATATGAGGCATGAGTTGGCCTTGATACATTGGGGAGAGTTACTTAAAGGGATGACAGTGGATAGACAATGGCAAACATTCAAGGAATGTACAGGGGAACTGAACAACTGTTTATTCCTGTCTGGCACAATAGCAAAATGGTTAAGAGGGCCAATCCATGGCTTACAAAGGAAATTAGAGATAGTATCCTATCCAAGGAAGAAGCATGTAGATTGGCCAAGGAAAATAATATGAGAGGATTGGGAGCAGTTTAGAATTCAGCAAAGGAGGACCAAGAGATTGAGTAAGAAGGGGAAAATACACTACGAAAGTAAGCTTGCAGGGAACATAAAGACGGAGACTAAAAGTTTCTTTAGGTACATGAAGAGAAAGAGATTGGTGAAGACAAGTGTAGGTTCCCTACAGACAGAATCGGGAGAATATGTAATAGGGGACAAAGAAATGGCTGAGCAACTGAATACATACTTTGGTTCTGTCTTCACAAAAGAGGACACAAATCAGATACCAGGAATGTTGGAGAATGCAAGATTTAGTGAGAGGGAAGATTAAGGGAGATCAATATTAGTACAGAAATGGTGCTGGGAAAATTGATGGGATTGAAGGCGGATAAATCCCCAGGGCCTGATAATCTGCATCCCAGAATACTTAAGGAATACTCTAGAAATAGTGGATGCATTGGTGGTCATCTTCCATGATTCTATAGACTCTGAAACAGTCCCTACAGATTAGAGGGTGGCTAATATCACTCCAATATTCAAAATGGGAGGTAGACAGAAAACAGAGAATTATAGACCAGTGAGCCTAACATGGGTAATGGGGAGAATTCTCGAATTCATTATCAAGGGCTTCATAGTGGAGCATTTAGACAGCAATGGCAGGAATATACAGAGTCAGCATGGATTTATGAAGGGGAAATCATGCTTGACAAATTCTATGAAGATGTAACCAGTAGAAGTGCTGAGGGGAAACTAGTTGATGTAGTATATTTGGCCTTTCAGAAAGCATTTGACAAAGTCCTACATAAGCGATTATTGAGCAAGATTAAAGCGTATTGAATTGGGCCAAGTGTATTGAAATAGATAGAAAACTGGTTGCCAGAGACAAAATAAAGAGTAGGAATTAATGGGTCATTTTCAAATTGACAGGCAGTAACTAGTGGGATGCCACAGGAATCAGTGCTGGGACTCCAGCTGTTCACAA
This sequence comes from Rhincodon typus, assembly GCF_021869965.1. Classification (NCBI taxonomy): domain Eukaryota; kingdom Metazoa; phylum Chordata; class Chondrichthyes; order Orectolobiformes; family Rhincodontidae; genus Rhincodon; species Rhincodon typus. The sequence continues at coordinate 72,404,846 of NC_063342.1, forward strand.
TATATATTAATGATTTGGATGAGGGAACAAAATGTAACATCTCAAAGTTTGTAGACAATACCAAGTTGGGTGGGAGGATGAACTGTGATGAGAAAGCAGAGATCCTTCAGCATGATCTGGACAGGTTGGGTGAGTGGGCAAACCAATGGCTGATGCAGTATAATTTGGATAAATGTGAGGGTATTCACTTTGGAAGCAAAAACAAGAAGGTAGATTACTACCTGAAAGGCTGTAAATTGGGAGAGGGGAGTGTGCAGCGGGATCTGCGTGTCCTTGTACACCAGTCACTGAAGGTAAGCATGTAGGTGCAGCAGGCGGTAAAGAAGGCAAATGGTATGTTGGTCTTCATTGTGAGAGGTTTCGAGTGCAGGAGCAGGGATGTGTTGTTGCAGTTGTACAGGGCCTTGGTAAGGCCACACCTAGAATATTGTGTGCAGTTTTGGTCTCCTTTTCTGAGGAAGGATGTTTTTGCTCTCCAGGGAGTGCAGCAAAGGTTTACCAGGCTGATTCCGGGGATGGCAGCTCTGACATATGAGGAGAGATTGACTAAGTTGGGATTGTTCTCACCAGTGTCCAGACGAATGAGGAGGGATTTCATAGAGACATCAAAATTCTAACAGGATTAGACAAGGTAGACGCAGGGAGGATGTTCCTGATGGTGGGTGTGTCCAGAACCAGGGGTCATAGTCTGAGGATTCGGAATAGACAATTTAAGACAGAGATGAGGAGACATTTCTTTACCCAAAGGGTGATCAGCCAGCAGAATTAATTACCACAGGAAGTAGTTGATACCAAAACATTGAATCTATTCAACAGGCAGCTGGATATTGCACTTGGGGTGAATGGGATCAAATGTTATAGGGAGAAAGCAGGATTAAATTATTGAGTTGGACAATCAGTCATGATCATGATGAATGGCAGAGCAGACTCAAAGGGCCGAATAGCCTCGAGCTGCTCCTATTTTCGATGGTGTGCATGTTTCTATTCCAGATCCAATGTTAAAAGCAGCCATAAGACCATAAAACCATAAGACATAGGAGCAGAAAATAGGCTATTTGGCCCATCGAGTCTGCTCTGCCATTCAATCATGGCTGATAAGTTCCTCAACCCCATTCTCCCGCTTTCTCCCCATAACCCTTGATCCCCTTGATAATCAAGAACCTATCCATCTCAGTGTTAAATGTACTCAATGACCTGGCCTCCACAGCCTTCTGTGGCAGTGAATTCCATAGATTCACCACTCTCTGGCTGAAGAAGTTTCTCCTTATCTCCGTTCTAATAGGTCTTCCCTTTACTCTAAGGCTGTGCCCTCGGGTCCTAGTCTCTCCTACCAATGGAAGCATCTTCCCAACATCCACTCTGTCCAGGCCATTCAGTATTCTGTAAGTTTCAATTAGATCCCCACCCATCCTTCTAAACTCCAATGAGTATAGTCCCAGAGTCCTCAAATGTTCCTCATATGTTAAGCTTTTCATTCCTGGGACCATTCTTGTGAACGTCCTCTGAACCCGCTCCAGGGCCAGTACATCCTTCCTGAGATATAGGGCCCAAAACTGCACACAATACTCCAAATGTGGCCTGACCAGAGCCTTACAAAGCCTCAGTAGTACATCCCTGCTTTTATATTCACGTCCTCTCAAAATAAATGCCAACATTGCATTTGCCTTCCTGACTACTGACTCAATCTGCAAGTTTACCTTGAGAGAATCCTGGACTAGAATTCCCATGTCTCTTTGCACTTCAGACTTCTCAATTTTCTCCCCATTTAGAAAATAGTCCATGCTTTTATTCTTCTCACCAAAGTACATGACCTCACACTTTCCCACGCTGCACTCCATCTGCCACTTCTTTGCCCATTCTCCTAACCTGTCCAAATCCTTCTGCAGCCTCTCCACCTCCTCAATACTACCTGTCCCTCTACCTATCTTTGTATCATCTGCAAACTCAGCCAGAATGCCCACAGTTCCTTCATCTAGATCATTAATGTATAAAGTGAAAAGTTGTGGTCCCAACACTGACCCTTAGAGAACAGCACTTGTCACTGGCTGCCATCCTGAGAAAGACCCTTTTATCCCCACTCTGTGCGTTCTGCCAGACAGCCAATCTTCTATCCATGCTAGCACCTTGCCTCTAATACTATGAGCCCTCATCTTACTCAGCAGCCTCCCGTGTGGCACCTTGTCAAAGGCCTTCTTGAAGTCCAGGCAAATAACATCCATTGGCTCTCCTTGGTCTACCCTGCTCGTTACTTCCTCAAAGAATTCTAGCAGATTTGTCAGGCATGACCTCCCCTTGATGAAACCATGCTGACTTTGCCCGATTTTACCATACACTTCCAAATAATCAGAAATCTCATCCTTTACAATGGACTCCAAAATCTTACCCATGACCGAGTTTAGGCTAATCGGCCTGTAATTTTGCGTCTTTTGCCTTACTCCCTTTTTAAACAGGGGTGTCACATTAACGATTTTCCAGCCCTCTGGGACCCTCCCTGACTCTAGCGATTCCTGAAAGATCACCACTAACGCTTCCACTATCTCTTCAGCTATCTCCTTTAGAACTCTGGGGTGTAGTCCATCAGGTCCAGGTGATTTATTCACCTTCAGGCCAATCAGTTTTACTCGCACCTTTTCCTTGGTGATGGCCACTGTACTTAGCTCTGCCCCCTGACGCTCTTGAATTTTTGGGAGATTACTCGTGTCTTCCACCGTGAAGACTGACGCAACGTAATTATTCAGTTCCTCAGCCATTTCCTTGTTCCCCACTATTATCTCTCCACCGTCATTTTCCAGTGGTCCAATGTCCACTTTTACCTTATATATATCTTTATATATCTAAAGAAACTCTTACAGTTTTCAATTATATTACTGGTTAGCTTACCCTCATAGTTAATCCTCTCCCTCCTTATTTCTTTATTTGTTGGCTTCTGTTGGTCTTTGCAAGCTTCCCAGTCTTCTGGTTTCCCACTGCCCTTCGCCACATTATATGCTTTCTCTTTTGCTATTATGTTATCCCTGACTTCCTTAGTCAGCCATGGTTGCCTCATTCTCCCTGCACCATGCTTCTTTTTCCTAGGGATGAATTTTTGCTGTGTCTCCTGAATTACTCCAAGAAACTCTTGCCATTGCTTTGGATTACTCCCAGAAACTCCAGCCATCCTCCATAAACTACTGCATTAGTCTTATTATCCTCAGTGATGATTTCCCTGTTACTTTCTTAATCTGTAGTCTGTCATATTTATAAACCAGATTCATCTTTCCTTTAGGCTACTGCTTTCAAGTCAGGAGAGGATTGTAAGTTGAGTAGCAGGACTGAGAATGTTATTGTATGCATTAAGAGGAACTGAGGTGTCCCTACACACTGGAGATGACCATGGGGAGTGAGGAAAATGAATGGTTCTGTTTATAAAGTAAGACTTGCAGAGCTGTGCAGAGAATTAGCTGTGAAGGGGAATCTTACCTTGACCAGATCACATCCTGGGGAAATACTGACACCATTAGTAGTTTCAACTGCATTTCTATGTTTGTCCTAAAATGCATTGGCTATCTGTTCGGAAGAATACCTCCTTGCTACTGCTCATTTATTCAATAGGTGTCTCCCCTGCTGCCTTAGGGAATCTCAGCAATCTCAGCGTATTGTTTAGAATTATTTTGTAGCTGTATCTCAATCCTGCTCGCTACTGTCCCTCATATAAAGAACCTTTCTTATAAGATGCCTGCACATATAGGACAGACTGGGGGACATTCTGACTTTCTATTTATCAAACTGCCTAAATATAAATGTGTTTCAGACTGAGAGCTCACCCATTTTGTTCTAAACCCAAGTAATGATGACCGCTGTTACTCTTTTAACTAGCTGCGTTATGCACTACCCACACATAGTCTTCTTTATGCAAACAAGCGCTGATATTTCCCTGGAATAGAGTAAGATGAAGAGATGATTGCAATCACTCAGTCTGTCAGGAATAGTTTTTGTTTGCTGAGCTGGTAAGTGATCTCTTGATTTGAATATTGCAAAGCAACCTGCCTTCTTTGTTTGCCTTCTAAATTATGGACAATGATCTAAGTTTAGTACTTCTTCAGCTAAGACAAATTCTGATAGCTAGAGCTAACTTGGGTATAAAGCATTCCAGCACAGAGCTTCAAAGAACATCAGGATGGTTCTGTAATTATGTTCTCTGTCCACAGCCCATATATTTTTTAAAAAATCCATTAATGGAAAATGATTTTGCTCGCCAATTAGCAGCAGATTGTATTTGTGTTTGTATCTGGAAGGGATTGAGTAAAAATTCTCCAAGGTGCTTCACAGACAAAATTTAGCATTGAGACCATAAGATTTGGGGTAGAATTAGGCTATTTGACCTATCAAGTCTGCTCCACTACTCAGTTGTGCCTGATATGTTTCTCAACTCCATTCTCCCACCCTCCCTCTGTAACCCTTTTCCCTTTGCGAAGAAGAATCTGTCTTAAAGACACACAATGACTTGGTTTCCACAGCCTTCTGCGGCAATGAGTTCCACAGATTCACCACCCTCTGAATGAAAAAAAATCCTCAACTAAGATAACAAGGTGTATAGTTGGATGAACACAGCAGGCCAAGCAGCACCAGAGGCTGATTGGCCTGCTGTGTTCATCCAGCTCTACACCTTGTTATCTCAGATTCTCCAGCATCTGCAGTTCCTACTATCTCTCCTCATCTAAGTTTTGAACAGCCATTCTTTTATTCTGAGTCTATGACCTCAAGTCCTAGTCTTTCCTACTAGTGAAAATATCTTCTCCATATTCACTCTATCCAGGCCTCTCAGTTTTCTGTAAATTTCAAGGAAATCCCTCATCCTTCTATACACCACCAAGTACAGACCACTCCTCATTTGACAAGACATTCACCCCCACGATCATTCTTGTAAACTTCCTCTGGACTCCCTTCCAATTCGAGCACATCCTTGCCTAGATACAGGGTCAAAGCTGCTTACAATATTCCAGATGAGGTCTGACCAGAGCCTTATACAGCCTCAGCAGTTCATCCCTCCTCTTGTATTCTAGCCCTCTTGAAATGAATTGCATTTGTCTTGCTAACCGCCAGCACTGAACCTGCATGTTAACCTGCAAAGTCCTATTTCAGGATTCTCCTAAGTGCCTTTGTATTTCAGATTTCTAAAGCCTTTCTCCATTTAGAAAATAGTCTATGCCTCTATTCTTCCAACCAAAGTGCATTACATCACACTTCCCCACAGAGCCACTGAAAGAAACATTAGGGCCTGGTTATGGAAATTGGGAAGTGGTGGGAGAAACCAAGGAGGGTTTAAAACATCTAAAACTCAGAAGTTCATTGACAAAGGTCCTAGGTGCAGGAGTATATCATTCAAGCCCGTTTATTACATTCAATAAGACTATGGCCAATCAGGTTGTGGTCTCAACTCCACATTCTTACTGCCTCCAATAACCCCCAACAACTTTGACTGCCAAAAATCTTATTAACTCAATCCTAAATAAATTAAACAACACTGCTTTCACTGCTTTTTTCGGGAAGAGAATCCCATGGACAAACAACTCCTAGAGAAAAAAAAAGTCTCAATCTGTCCCAAAAGGGAGATCTTGTGTTCCTAAACTGCATCTCCTACTTTTAATCTCTTCCACAAGAGGAAACATTCTCACAGTATTCGTGTGCTAAATGTTTCAACAAATTCACCTCTCATCCTTCTAATAGATCTAGCCTATTCAATCCTTCTTCATAAATTAAGCCTTTAATTCCGGGAATGAGTTGAACTAACCTTCTGTGAACGGCTTTTTACTATACTCTAAACACACTAATATATTATTTTTTCAAACAAGGAAACCAAAACTGTATACTACATTCCAGATGTGGCCTCAGCAAGGCCCTGTTCAGCGGCTGAAAATTTTTCAATTTTATATTACACTCCCTTAGAATAAACAGCAACATTCCACTTGCCATTCTATTGTCAGTAGGCAGGGGTGAAAGGTTTTGACCTCCAGTCAAATTTCCAGTTTGGATACTATTGTGCTGAAGAAATATAGAGAATAGCTCCTGGGCTTGACAAACAACTGACCATCATCCTCCTTAACACCGTAAACATGGCAAAAATTAATATCCTGCATCATTACTTACATCCTTTTGTCTATTTCTTCTTTGGAATTGAATGTCATTGACATTTATCTTCTCTTTCAGTTCCTCGAGGGTCATGTTCACTGACAGTGTTTGCAATGCTTCCAGATCAACCACACGACCAAATTTCCGGATCATTTCTTGATAACACTTCTCTTCTAACTCTGTAGTAACACAATACTGGTTGTAGTTTGAAAATGTGCACTATGCTTATTCTAAAATGTATACTAAAATATAAAAAATTGTGAGTCTGCACATTTCTGTCATTGTGGCCATTGTGAGCCGGCATCACTCTGGGAACATTCTTTGCTGATTCACTCAAAACAAAACAGGAGGAAAGAAGTGTACAACCAACCAATAAAAGGCGTGCAGATCAAGTGGGCTGTATTGTCTTGGATGGTGACAAATCTCTTAAGCGTATTTACTTGCTGATTAGTACAAACCTGAACTTTGTCCAGACCTCACCCCATGGAATCATACAAACCTTTTCATATTGGGTAGGTTACGAACACAACTGAATAGTTCAGCTATGTGGATAGAGTGGACAAAGCTGGACTTGCTCTCCTTCCCACAGAAAAGGATGAGAGGAGATTTGAGGAAGTCATGAACTTCACAAAGTAGGTAGAAGGAAACTATTCCCACTTGTGGAAGGTTGTAGAATTAGAGGACATTTAAAGTAGTTGTCAAAGAACCCAAAGGAACACAAGCCAAAGATTATCATGCAGTGGATGATTAGAGTCTGGAATACACTGCCTGAGTGAAAGCCAAGATTTAACCTTGGCTTTCAATAGGGAATTAATTACATTCATGAAAGGGACATAAGTTGCAAGACCATGGGGAAAGAGTAGGTTATCAACTCTGGCTAGACATCTCCAGGCCATTGGTCACTCAGCTCCATTTCCCATGTTTCAGGCTGTGCCTTGCTTCTTTCTCACAGCCTGCCTTCCAGTGAGTGTTCATCCCACATTGTGGCATTCTCTACCTGCTGCCTTCTGATGTGGAGGTGCCGGTGTTGGACTGGGGTGGACAAGGTCAGAAATCACACAACACCAGGTTAAAGTCCAACAGGAAATAACAGCAAAATGGACTATGTTTTAAATGGTAAAAAATTGCAGCACGCTGCTGTGCAAAGGGACTTGGGTGGCCTTGTGCATAAATCGCTGAAGGTGGGATTGCAGGTGCAGCAGGTGATTAAAAAGACAAATGGAATTCTGTCTGCCATTGCTCGAGGGATGGAGTTTAAAAACAGGGAGGCTATGCTGCAGCTGTATAGGGTCCTGGTGAGGCCACGCCTGGAGTTCTGTGTGCAGTTTTGGTCTCCTTACTTGAGAAGGGACATACTAGCACTGGAGGGGGTGCAGAGGAGATTCACTTGGTTGATTCCAGAGTTGAGAGGGTTGGATTATGAGAAGAGACTGCGTAGACTGGGATTATACTCATTGGAATTCAGAAGAATGAGGGGAGATCTTATAAAAACATATAAGATTATGAAGGGAATAGATGAAGTGGAGGCAGGGAGGTTGTTTCCGCTAGCAGGTAAAACTAGGACTACAGGGCATCGCCTCAAAATAAAGGGAAGCAGATGTAGGACTGAGGTCAGGAGGAACTTCTTCAGCCAAAGGGTTGTGAATCTGTGGAATTCCCTGCCCAGTGAAACGGTTGAAGCTACCTCACTGAATGTTTTTAAGGCAAGGCTAGATAAATTTTTGAACAGTAAAGGAATTAAGGGTTATGGTGAGTGGGCGGGTAAGTAGAGCCAAGTCTCAAAAAGATCAGCCATGATCTTATTAAATGGCGGGACAGGCTCGAGGGGCCAGATGGCCTACTCCTGCTCCTAGTTCTTATGTTCTTATGTTCTTATGTAGGTTCATTTGAAAACACAAGCTTTTGGAGCCTCACTCCTCCTTCAGGTATTAGTGAGGTAGCATCAGACATAGATCAAAGGGTCACACCACTGATGAGGATGTATTAAACAAACCTAAGATGCTGTTAAATCTTTAATCAGTTAGAAGCTTTTACTTGATTAATATGTGTGTGTAAATCCCCAAATTCCTTTCAAGTCACAGTCCTGAGAGAACTAAAAGTTTTATCAGTGTAAAGAAGAGCTGACATTTTAGGTCAGACAATGCATGTTAGGTGTGAAGCCTTGTTTAGAAGGAATTTATGTAGGAATTCATAAAATGCCACATTGTCTATAAATTGTGTGCTTTTTGAACAAAATAGAATGTATCTGCAAATACAAATTCACCCCACAGATTTATGTGTGTGCGTGCATGTGTGAGGATGAGAGAGAGAGTGCGCGCGAAGGCTCACCAAGGGAGTGAGCGAGGTGGGGAGGGACAGAGAGAGTATACGAAAGGGGATGTGCGTGGGGGCGAGAGAGAGAGGGGATGCATGTATTTGCAGATGCATTCTATTTTGTTCAGAAAGCAAACAATTTATAGACAGTCAGCCAGTGTGGTGTTTTATAAGTTCCTACTTTAGAAATAAACTAGTCTGACTCCAAACCAAAATACAGTTTCTAAACAAGGTCTCACACCTAACATGCATTGTCTGACCTAAAATGTCAGCTCTTCTTTACACTGATAAAAGCTTTAGTTCTCTCAGGACAGTGAGTTGAAAGGATTTTGGGGATTTGCATGTACACATTAATCAATTAAAACCCTCTAACTGACCAAAGATTTCACAGCATCTTAGGTTTGTTTAATACATTTTCATCAGTGGTGTGACTCTTTGATCTTTTACTTATAAATTCTGTGTCTGATACTACCTCATTAACACCTGAAGAAGGAGCGAGGCTCCGAAAGCTGTGTTTTCAAATGATTCTGTTGGACTACAACCTGGTGTCGTGTGATTTCGGACCTTGCTAGCATCTGAGAGAGGAAGAGTACAAAGAGACTCAAAACCATCCTCAAGCTTCACAGAGAGAGGAGTGGCCTTACTTCAGCTCTAGGAGCTGCCATCTTTATCTGAAGTAGAAGCAATTTTGTGAATATCAGGCTGCCTTCAGAACCCAACCCCAACTAAGATAAAAGTTTTGTTTATCAGCCAGCCCCAACTACTCACTCTACATTCATGAATATTTCACACATTCCACTATAATCTCCCAGATTACTTTCAATAGTCATTGGGAGCTAGATGTTAATTTTGTTAGACTCCAGGCCAATCTGGGATAGTGAATGGGATGTGTGGCAACTCTAACAGGGAGTGGGAAAGCTGAGTTACTCCTGCAAGAAATTGACAGGAACTCAATGGCCAATTGGCCTGCTTCTGAACTGTAGACATCTAGAGTTACTGTGAGCAGTTCTGGGCATCACACCTTAGGAAGGATCTACTTGCCTTGGAAGGAGTGCAACATAGATTTATTAGGGTAATACCTGGATTCCCAAGGATTATATGGGAAGAGATTGTACAAACTAGTTTTGTTGTCACTGAAATATAGATGGCTAAGAGATGATCTGACTGACATTTTCAAGGTATTAAGGGAAACAGTTATTTGGATTGACATAACCTATTTTCACCAGTTGGGGAGTCTAAGACTAGGAATCAGTTTGTAAAAATTAGACTCAGCCTTCATAAAAGTGAAATTAAGAAACACGTCTTCATGTGGTGCAAGTTTGGAATTCCCCTCTGCAAATAGCACTTCATGGTCACTCATTAATTGTTCAGAGGGATTAAGGATATGAGCAGAAGTGAAAGTATATGGATTTAAGCTATAGATCAGCCACCATCTCATTGATTGGCAGAAAGGTTCAAGGGGCTAACTGACCTACTCCTGTCCCTATGTTCCACAAGTTATTGGCACACTGACCCTCCACCTAACTCACTAATTAGCTCCCTGCAAATGCCTCCCATACCTGCTGCTTCCTCTGCTTCGGCCAGGTTTCAACCTGTTTCAGAATCTCTATGTCAAATGGTTAATTTACTCTCATTCACTTTCCTTGTGAAATATTAATTACATTTAGAATGCACAATGCTTCAGTGGGACAGATGTGTATTTTTTTAGAAAAAGGATTGTCAGACTTACATTTCTAAAATACTTTTCACATCCTCAGGATGTGCTAGCATGTTTATACATTTTTGAAAGATAGACACAGTTGTGAAATCAGAAACTGACAGCCAATTTCAACACAGCAAGATTCCATTCCACAAACAGAAACAAGTTAGTGACCAGGCAATCTGTTTGAGGCCAATTATTGGGCAGCACACCAGGAGAACGGCCAGTAACATCTCTTGCTCAGAAGCTGAGAGTTATACGTGCCTGCAGGCGATTTCTGACACTAACATCCACCAGTCTGTAATATATAGCATTTACCTGCTATTTCAGCCTCCATCTCTGCTTTGTCCCGCAGAAGCTGGACATGTTTCTGCCTCGCTTGTTTAAACAGTTCTCGCTGCTCGTCCTTCTCCACCTGGAGTTCTTTGATTCGCTTTTGCAGCAAATTTAAGGCTGGATTGGTGAAAACCAATCCGAGTACAAGATCATTTGGCATGTCTCCATTGACAATGTACTCCACCTGCATCACAAGAGAAACTGAACAGTATTTTTCAATGATGAGGATAGTGTGGGAAGCTGGAACTGACATAGATTGGCCATCATTTTGTTGAATAGTGGAGCAGGCTGAAAGGTTAAACTGTCCAGGGTACAACTCCTAATCCTTATATCCCTTTTGACCGGCCTAATATGCCTTTCTTTAGCAATCCTATCTTAAAGGTACATGTTATTGTTTTGTATATTTCTTCAGGAAGTATAGCCCAAAAGCAGAGTGTGGAAAGGGTTTACCCCAATCTCCCATTACAATTCCCAACATGCTCCCAATTTTCAAAGATTCAAGATGATTGTCCAAATATTAATAAGTTTTCTATCGATATGCCTCAAGATTACATTGCAAAACACTTGCTTACATTTTGATACTGACTATCTTTCTTTGGGGTTGTACCTTATTTGCAATCAGTCAGTTTTGAAATAAAATTTTATTACAAAGTAGTTCAAATTCATCCTTTTACCTGATGGAGTTTCAGAGGAACGACGACATACAGTTCATTAAGTTTCTGTTGTTTCTCACGTTGCAATACTTCGAGATCTTTCTTTGCAGACTTTACAGTTCCTTCAATAATTTTTACCTGCGGTAACAGTGAAATTTCATTTAGCCAATCCTCTATCCATTTTCCCCCAAGCCAGAAGTTTTTGGCTTGTATAGTAATTTTTTAGTGACAGTTTATGAAACCTTTTTTAGAAATCTAAATACCTAGCTGATACCTGAAGCTTTCTAATCTTTGGGGCCTTTCCATAATCTAGGGAATATGGGAGATTACATCCACTATCTCTGCAACCACATTCTAGGCCCTAAAATGCAGGCCATCAGATCAACCTTTAGTCCCGTAATTTTTTTCCCCCAGTAGTAGTGTTTTACGTGCTTCCTTCCCTTTCTCTTCTTGATTTTATAGTGTTATTATTGGGTTTTTTTAATGCCTTCTATCATGAAGACTATATATTTATTCAACTGTCTCTACAATTCTCTGATTTCCTATTATTAATATTCTAGTCTTATCCTCTAAGCGATCTACATTTATTTAAACAACTCTCTTTCTACAGACTTGTAGAAGCTCTTACTGATTCTCTTCATTTCTCGTACTTGTTTACTCTTATATTCTGTGCCAGTTTCTAAAGTTTTCTCAATCGTCTGGCAGTATTAGGAAGAGGATTAAAGGAGGGTATGACCTTGTTGTTGGTGGGGGGAGGGAAAGCCTCTGATAGTCATAAGAAAGGCATTCGTCCCTTGACTGATGTGTTTATCCAGTAAAGCTGCTAGGCTGCCATCCTGTGTCCGCCTCCTGCTGCTGCAAGTAAATTACTGGTGGCGGTGGCAGCTTAGTCACTAAAGTGCATATCATCTAATGGTCACTATAGGGCCTTGGTAAGCCGAAAGGAAAGCTGGGCTGCTCGGCTTCTCCACCACTCCCCATAAAATGGGAGAGAAGTGGAGCTGCCAAGTAGGCAGCAGGCAGGCCATATGCTGCACCTTCATTCACTTTCAACTTCAAACCTACTGACACAGCACAGTAAAATTCTGCCTGTCATTATATCATAACCATTCCATTTCCATTTGTGTTTTTAATTCAGCTACTTTATGAACCCTGCATGCATTCTGACCCTTTACCATTTTATCTAATCTGAAGCCCTTTGCTAATGCACTCTCATATTTGTATATTGTGCCTTGGATATCATTCCCCATATTGCTACCCGCACAATAATCTTGCCCTTTCTCATCAACTGTCTAAATTTTCCTTGAAGTTAATAATTTGCTCCACATTTCAGTCTAAAGCCCTACTTATACAATTCTCCACATAGTTCAAGAGAAACTCATCCCCCATCAATGCAGCTCCCTCATTTCCAAGTAGTGGGGGCAGTACCCCATGAATCAAAACTACTTTTTCCACAACAATCTTTGAACCATGCATTCAGCTCTCCGATCTGATTTACCCTATGCCAGATTGCTTGTGGTGGAGCTGTAATCCAGAGATTGTTACCTCTGAGGTTCAGTTTCTTAGTTTATCCCCTAGCTGCATATTGTCCTCCAGATGAACCTTTCTCAGTCCTACCCGTGTGACTGATAGTCATATGAACCATGACAGCTGGATCCTACCCCTCCAACTCCAAGTCATTCTTCAGCCCAAGAAGGTGCCCTTAATCTCGGCACCAGACAAGCAGCACACTTCAGGACTCTCACTCTCAGCCACAGTGAACAGTTGTATCTTATTAAATATTGTGTTCAATTAGATCACCTCTCGTTATTCAAATTTCACTGGGCTAGTTTACTCAATTTCTTCTCAATGGAAAATCTTGCGGCTCTCTTGTGGCACAGTGATAGTGTCCCTACACTAAGACCAGGAGCCTAGGTTCAAGTCCCACCTGCTCCAGAGGTCTCTAATAACATCTCTGAACAGGTTGGTTAGAAAAATACGTCAATGGAAAATCCTCTCAAATCCGGAGTTAATCTCCATTGTATCTAGGACAAGGAAATCCTTCCCTAAATAACAAGACCATAAATCTTATCATACTATGTGTGATCTCACCAATATCCCGCATTAACATAGCCAGATGTTTTGTAGCTATCCTCCAATCTTAGATGAGTCTGCTTTCATTTTCTGATTTCTGTTTCCTAACCAGTTTCTTTGCACTACTTTACCGAATTCTAAAATCCTCCCAAGAATTATTATTTCTAATTATTTCTTACTTATTTTTGGCAACATTATAAATCTTTCCATTCCTTTGACTCCTCTTGTTAGTGAAAGTGGACCACTTTTTGTGGGATTTTGTACCCTACAGGAATTTTATATTTGCAACTTAATATATTAAATCTTTAAATGCTAGATATTGCTTGTTTTTGTCAAAACTTCCATGTAGTTTCACTATTTGATGTAGCCAAGTACTCCTCATAGCTATGTAGTTTGCTTTAGTTAGACATAACACCCAAGTTTCAGACTTAACTACATCACTTTCAAGCTTAACATCGAATTCTATCACATTGTGGTCATTCTTCCCGAGATATATCTCACCAAAAGTTTGTTAACCCTTCCTCATTGCATAATACTAGATTCAAAATCAGAGGTTCACAAATAGGTTCCTCCACAAAATGGTCTAGAAAACATTTTCAGATACATTTCATTAATTTACCCTCTATACTATTACTGCAAATTCGGTTTTGCCAACTCTAAATGAAGATCAAAGCTCCCCCTGATAACTGTATTACCCCTATAACATGCACTTCTTATTTCTGATTTTCTTGTTATGGGAATCACAGCTGACAGTATTACTGGGCAAGTCAGATCCCAGACTGAAATATTGCTTGATAGATCATATTTTGTTTTGAATTGGCTTTAACAAGGTGGTCTCTCAAAACATAAGCACACAATCTTGTAGATTTGATTTTAACAATAAAACATTTATTAAGCAGGAAAACTTAGTAGGTCGAGTGGCATCTATGGAGAGAAAGCAGAGCTAATGTTTTCTGTCCACTGACCCTTGAACTGATAGTAGCTAGGAAACGGTTGTATATATGTCGATAACAGGGGATGGGAGGGATAAAGAATGAGTGGATAGTCTTGGATGGAGTCCAGAGAGAGAGAGAACCAACAGTTATGCAGACAAAAGGATAGATGATAGTATACCACAGAGAAAGAAAAGCTGATAATGGGATCAATGAGTATGTGAAAAAGGGTTGGCTGTGCTCAAAGCAGCCCATGTCATGACAGCTGCTGGGTGTGGAGTTGGTAGAGGAAATAGAAGGTGTTCTGATTCTAAAATTATTGAAGTCAACATTGAGCACTGAAGGCTGCAAGTTCCCCTGTGGAAAATGAGATCTGGGACTATCACTAAATTACTTTAAGGTAATCTATCTCACTACCTTCTCCCCTTCTAAGGAGCACTGCTTTATAAATATATCTTCATCCAAGCATTTCTGCAGAACTGTATTCTACTGTATACTTTGTTATTCACTTTCTCAACCTACTTTGCACTTTCAATGATTTGTCCACATTGGCATTACATCCACAAGCATCCACTCCTTCCGCCACCGACGCTCAGTAGCAGCAGTGTGTACTATCTACAAGATGCACTGCAGAAATTCACCAAAGATCCTCAGACAGCACCTTCCAACTCACAACCATTTCCATCTAGAAGGACAAGAGTAGCAGACATATGGGAACACCACCATCTCCAAGTTCCCCTCCAAGACACTCACCATCCTGACTTGGAAATATATCGCCATTCCTTCAGTGTCGCTGGGTCAAAATCCTGGAATTCCCTCCCTAATCGCACTTTAGGTCAACCTACAGCTGGTGGATTGCAGCAGTTCAAGAAGGCAGCTCACCACCACCTTCTCAAGGACAACTAGGGATGGGCAAGAAATGCTGACCAGCCAGCAACGCCCACATCCCACAAATGAATAGAAAAAGAAAATCACATCCAGGGCTCTCTACTCCTGACATTCTTTAGAATTGTAATCTTTATTTTGTATTGTCTCTCTCCATTATTCCGAATAAAATGAATCACTTCACACCCCTTTCCATTAAATTTCATCTGCCACATGATCACCCATTCCACCAACTTGACCATGTCCTTTTGAAGACAATCACTATCTTCCTCACAGTTCAAAATACTCCAAGTTTTAAGTTATTTGTAAATTCCTTAAATTCATTCCTGTACACCTAAATCTAGGTCATTTGTATATTTCTCAAGAAGAACAGTGGGAAACAACCAGTTGGAGAACCATTCGTTATTATGCACTACTTCCCATCAGTCAGCCAGTCCGTATCCATGTTCCACTGTCCCTTTTTAATCCATGAGCTTCATTTTTTCTAGAAAGTTTATTATGTGGCACTTTATCAAAAGCCATTTGCAAGTTCAGGTCTTCAACAAGAGACAATCCAGCCATCTCCCCTTGACATTCAATGGCATCATCATCTCTGAATCATAAACTAGCAACATCCTGGGTCAACTATTAACCAGAAACTCAATATGGACCAGCCATATAAATATTGTAGTTACAATAGCATGCTAGAATCTGGGAATTTTGTGGCAAGTAACTCACTTTTTGATCCGCCCAAAACCTGTTCATCTACAACGCACAAGTCAGGTGTGTAACTTGCTGCAATGAGTGCAACTAAGATGCTAAAGAGCTCGACAGCATTTGGACAAAATAGCTCACTTGACTGGCATGCTATCTACTAACTTCAGCAGTGAGGTACAGTGGCAGCCTCATGTACTATCAACAAGATATATAAATGATGCAGGTCAAAACAGACATGGTGGCAATGAACTTTCAGGGGGGTAGCCATAAACAGTTGGGTAAATCATCCATATAACTCCACAAATGATTATATCCCAAAGAAAAATTTATCACCAATAATATTTTCCTACAATCACAATTTATTCCACTGCTATTTAACCACATAAGCTGTATATAGCAAAAGCAAAATTCTGTGGATGCTGAAAATCTGAAATAAAAACAAGGTGCTGCAGCATCTGTGGACAGAAACAATTAACATTTTGAGTCTAATCTGACTGTTTTATGGAACTAGCTTTAAATGCCTGCTATCTGTGAGAAAAGTTACTCTAAGTAGTTATTTTGTTAAAAAAATGCAGAGAAACAGAAACCACAAACCTTCTTAGCAATCATGTCATATTCTTTCTTTACTAATTCCACTGTTTTTTTCTCTTCAGCCAAGGATTCCTCAATATCCAGTCGTTTTTCTCGAAGTTGAAGGGTGTTTTCAAATAATGCTGGGTCACAAGCTGTGTAAGCAAGGCAATATCTGACAAGATTACTTTTTTATTAAACCAAATTTATGAAAATGGCACAATAATAGCTAATTGCCTCAAAGGAGCCCCACTCTCTCCCCATAGCCTGTATCAATCCCACACTAATTCCACGCTCTCTCTATAGACCCGTATCAATCACAAACTACTCCCAAAACTACACTCTCTTCCCAAAAACTTGTATCAATCGCAAACTAATCCCACTGTCTCACTCTCTCATCATATTGTTGTATCAATCCAAAACTAATCCAACTGCCTGAATTTCTCAGAATGTCTGTGACTCATTTCCCTTAAAAGATGTCCTGAACTTTGCTTAAACCACATTGTGTTAAAGTATTTCATGTTTTATTATTCCTCAGTATAAATGTGTTTTTTTTGGTCACACTCCTCATTCTCTAAGCAGTATTTTCAGATTGATGACCTCCCACCACTGACTTTGAACTGGAGTAAATAGTCTTCCCTTATCCATACTATTAAAACCCTGCATCCTTTTAGAAGCCCTTAAATCACTTTTTAGCTTTCCTCTTTCTACAAAGGGAAATCCAGAAATATACACAGAGCTCTATCTGTGGCCTAATCAGTTACTTGTGAAAATATCTACAACATCAATTCTTCATTCTTACATTCAATGCCTGCTTTCTATCTCTTTTTTTAAGTTTATAGTCTTGTACGCATCAGCCCATTCCAAAGCCTCTCACTCCATTTACTTGTGTGTTCGAAACCATTTGACAGTTCCCCTCTTTATTTTCAATCTAGGCAGCATCAAACAATATAGAAGTTAGTTTATATTTATCCACTGAATTGTCTTTCAATTTGAAATCCACTGCTTGGATTTTTACCAGTTTTTCCTGTGAATTTGGACTGCGGAATCTGAGCACGTAAATTGTGCTTAATTTCTCAGATATTAGTATTCAATCAACTGTAGTGAAGGAAAATGTTTCAGCAGGTTCCAAGAGATTTTCAACCAGTTCTTTACTTTTAAGCCAAATGAAGGAAAGCAAAAAGACATATATCTAAAGATTAGTTGCAGTGAAATTCATATTATGTGCAGTCCTTGGAACAGTAACAGTGTGTATGTAAAGGTGGGCAAGAGGTCATGTGGAAGTGGGAGCAAAGTAAATGGCTACAGATTGCTGTGGCATCTGGTTTAAGTTGTATTAATGTCAGAAATGGTAGTAAACAGGAAGAAAGTGGCTGGTATCAGAGTGACAGGAATGATTGTATGAGAGAAGAGAAAAAAGATATAAAATTATCATCAGAGATAGTAAGAACTGCCAATGCTGGAGTCAGAGATAACACAGTGTGGAGCTGGAGGAACACAGCAGGCCAGGCAGCATCAGAGGAGCAGGAAAGCTGACGTTTCAGGTCGGGACCCTTCTGAAGACTCTGTAAAATTATTACACAAAAATTATCACACTCTATAAAATTATTATGCTTCTTTTTAAGAGACATCCTGTGGATAAAATAAGATGATATATAAATACAAATTCTTTCTTATTTCCAATTACTTAAATAAAATATTTTTACTGATTTGTCAGTGATATTTTAGAGACAGTAATATATTTCTTACTCTCTGGACAAGCAGAGTCATCCACTCCACCATCATCAGAATCTGATTCATCCTCATCACTGTAGCCAAATTCGTCATCTGATTCTTCATCACTCTCTTCATCTGACTCTGTAGATGTAAAGTCACATCAGATTAAATTAATAGTGCCTTCACAATTACTGCCATAACTATCAATATATTAATATGTGAGACAAATGACAACCCAGTGTGCAGTCAGTGTGAAAAAATCTACAGGCCATATCGAATCTGAGAATACTTAGTCTCTCTGTGCTCTACCACCAAGACCAAGAAGGTCAGCAACGTTTTGGCAATACCATCAACACAGAGTTGGATGCACAGGAAGAAATACGCAAATTAACAAATGCTGTAACAAACATGGAATAATAATTGTGGGATATTTCACCTACCCTTATGTTAAACAAGACTAACTTAAAAAGGACTGAGGGCAGTGCTTGCTGGAGTGGACTCGAAACCTGACAGACTTATTAGAGTTCTTTGAGGAGGTAATAAGTAGAATAGATAAAGGGAAAGTAGTGGATGTAATATTTAGATTTTCAGAGGGTGTTTGATAAGGCATCACACATTAGGCATTTCCAAGACAGCCAACTTATGACAATTTACAATATATGTTATTGACATGGATGAGGAAAGTGAGTATATTATTGCCAAGTTTGCAGATGACACAAAAATAAATGGGAAGGCAATTAGTGAGGATGGCACAAAGATAGAGACATGTTAAATGAGTGGGCAAAAACTTGGCAGATGGAATATAATGTGAGGAAATGTGAGGTTATACATTTTGGCAGAAGAATAGAGGAGCTGAATATTATTTAAATGGAGAAAGACTGTGGTATAGAGGGAATTGAAAATGCTTATGCATACATCACAAAAAGCTAGCATACATGTTCAGCAAGTAATAGGAAAGGTAAATGGAATGTTGGCCTTTATTTCAGAGGGAATGCAGTACAAAAATAGAGAAATCTTGCTAAAACTATACAAGACACTCGTCAGACCACAGCTGGAATACTATGAATAGTTTTGACTTCCTTATTTAAGGAAAGGTATACTGACATTGAGACAGTCCAGAGAAGGTTCACTCAATTGATACTAGGTACAGAAGGACGGTTGAGGACAGGTTGAGTTGGTTGGACGTGTACACGTTGAAGTTTAAGAATGAAAGGTGACCCTATTGAAACATATATATGATTTTTTGGGCACTGGAAAAGGTAGATATTCCCCTTGTTGGAAAGTCTGGACCAGAGTGCATAATCTCACAATAAGGGTCACCTGTTTGAGACAGAGAAGAGGAGGAATTTCTTCTCTCAGAGAGTACTGAATCTGTGGAACTCTTTACTACACAGGGCTGTCAAGGCCAGGTCATAAAGAATATTCAAGGTTGAGATAGATAGATTCTTAATCAGTAAAGGAACCAAGGGTAATGGGGAAAGGTAGGAAAATGGAGTTGAAGATTATGAGCTCAACTATAATATCACTGAATGGCAGACCAGAGATGTGATGAGCTGAATGATCTCCTTCTGCTCCTATGTCCTGTAGTCTTCATTTGTCAGAAGACATAATTAAATGGGATAAAGGAATGGAGATCTGATAATGTGTACAGGACTCCTTTATAATCTAGTATGTAAAATGTTCAAAAAGGAAAGACTATTGGACCTAGTAAAAGAGAATGGATCAGAGCAGATAGAAGGAATAAAAAAGGAACATCCAGGTAATAGTGACCATAATATGATACAGGCATATTGATGGAAATAGGACAGCAATGAACCTTACTTAGACCACATTTAGAGTGCTGTGGTCGGTTCTGGTTACCTTATTGCACAGAAGACAAAGACTCCCAGGAGACAGTACAGCAGTGATTTAAATGATGACACCAGAAATGTGTGAATATCATATCAGGAAGAGATTGGCAGGCTGGGTCTCTATTCTCTCAAAAAAGATGACTGCTTGTTAACCTAATAGAGCTCTTCAAAATAATGAATGATTTTGATGGAATGGATACAGGGAAAATGTTGCCTCTGTGGAGAAAGAGGGTAACTAAAGACCATGAAGACACTTAGAAATCCAATAGGGAATTCAAAAACCTCTCTACCCATAGGGTGGTGAGAATATGGAACTCGCTACCCCAGGGAATGGTTTAAGAGCATAGTAAAGAAGCATTTAATTGAGAGCTAGGGAAGTATATAAAAGGACAAATAAAAGAACAGAGAGTCATGATGATAGACTCTGATGTGTAAATGCGGAAAGAAGGTCTAATGGAGCATAAATGCCAGTATGGATTGTTCGGACCATATGGTCTATTTCTGTGCCATAAATCCTATATAATATAATGTGAAATCATTGGGACTTGAATATTAGTGTCAATCTTTCATTATATCCTGTATTATTTCATTAATTCTGTTTTGCGAGTACTATCACCACACATGCTGCAACACTTCACGATAACTAAGGATGTTCAAAAATAAAGAGTTGAATAACTGTCACCCACTTACTAAGAAATTATAAAATTATAAAAAATTCATAAGTAGTTAGCATTTTGCTATGGTAATCATAAAGCAGAAATCATCTATTTCCAGTTGTGGAAGTTTTCAGTCTTCCACTCGTCTGTAATCCAAATTAAAACTCAGATTTAAGGAAATATTTCTTAAAAGCATTGAAGGAAAAGAACATGCTAACGAATTTATCAGGTTTCCAGGTCTCATTCTGTGCACAGACCTGATGTGACTTTTGCTTCGTTCTTTTTTTTACGTTTGATTTTCTTCTTGAAGACTTTGGTCAGAAAATCAGCATGTTTATTGTTTTCACCCAGGGATATCAGGAAGGTGGCATGAAGGGCTTTCTCCTTCTCTTGCAGTTTGGCTACGTCACGTTTCTTGGCCTCTAACTGCTGCAAACATTCCTCTGATTTAATCTGTAACAGAGAATACAGCACTTTCTGTCAGGGTAATAGAGCAAAAGTTTGATTCTTAAGGGTGAAAATGATTAAGTCTGATACAAAAATGACCATAAACAACATTCAACTTAAACAGAACCTATATTCATTGGTAGCTCCCCACATCTGCATGCTCAAAGTGTTTGGGTGAAGCTAAGAAACAGCAAGGGGCAGCAAACATTTCTGGGAAAGTTTATAAGCCAGCAAACAGCAGTGGTGATATTAGGCACTGTATAAAGCTAAGCAACACAATGCTGTTGAAAATGAATTCTCAGGAATGTGTATGAGATTGATTTCTAGAGCAGTACATTGAGAAAATGTTACATAAATTACAGGGCTAATAAATAACTTTGCTGTAAATAATCTTTTGAGAAGTAGTGACCATAATGTTATATGATTGTACATTAAGTTTGAAAGCGATATCGTTCATTCTGAAACCAATGTCTTAAACCTGAACATAGAAGACATAGGAACATAGAAACAGGAGGAGACCATTAAGTCCATCCAGCCTGCTCTGCCATTTAATTTGACCAATGTTGATTGAAGATTTCAATGCCTTTTACTCACACTATCCCCATAACCCTTTACACCATTGGTAATCTGAAATCTGTCAATCTCAACTCAAAAACTGAGCTTTCATAGCCCACAGGTGTAGAGAATTCTAATGGTTCCTTTGAGGTCAAAGTTGCATTGAGGTTTTAGGAAGGATTTCCCCTACAAGGCCCAGTATGTTTTCTGACCCTATCTTACCAAACTCGCTTCATTAATACCAATCCACCTATGGTATCTGTCATGTCCAATTCTGGCTTTACCTTACCATGAGCCAATCCCAGAACAATTCAACACTCAGCAGATATCCCAGAATTCACCAGCATCCCTTGTGGCCATGCCATCTTTAAAATCCCATTTTGTACATGGCCAAGCACTGTCAATCCAGAGCTGCCCTGCACGGTTCCTAACATTTGGACATGGCAGGCAGAGAGAAATGGTTACCCACTTTTTGGCCAAAGAATGAGAGATCTTGCTGCACCAGGTGGTGCAGAGATGGGATTTCCTCTTCCCCACTACCAGCAGTGCAGGCCACAACACCCAACTTAATTGAAATATATAAGTTAATGGGGGTAACTAACCGGGTGGATACCAAAAGGACTTTTCCTTTCATGGTCATTAATTGCCCACTTTAGGGCCTTAATTGGTACCAGGGTGGGAATATCTGCTTAAACATTCTGGTGGAGGCAGGAAGGCAGCAGGACTTAGCTACAGCAGTATCTCACTTCATTTCATTCCCCACCACTTCGAAGCTCAAACCCAGAGGGAGAAGATTCTTCCCCATGTTGTAGCCACATAGGCGGAGCAATTTATGGAATCATAGAATAACACCAGCTCCCTTTCCAATTCCAGTTTGATTTAGCCCGCTCCCTCACCTTTGATGGTTTGCATTATCCTTAACTGGCTTTGCACATAAGTTAATGACCAGGAGGTCATGAGTAATTTACCAGCAGTGGTTAAAATACCAATGGTGATTTGGTAATGGTAAAGAAAGCTTTCAATTGTGTGTAACAGCACTTCTTGATAAAAATATACACGGATTAGATGACTGAACAGGTTGATTAAAAACATCTAAATAAAACAGATGAGAGGGGAAATTGTTGCTCTACCAGGTTTCAGAAAAGAGCAATCAATTAATCCCACCCTTGCTCCTTTTGCCTGGAAACGTTTCTTTTCATGCATGTGCCCAACTTTTGAGTGTTCACATTCAAAATACTACTGCTAAAATCCTTTCAGATAATCTTTCCAGATCATAAAAACTCATGTGAAACTAATTTTTCTTATCTTTTGCCCTGGCAGTTTTGTCATTTATCTTAAATTTATATTTTCTGATTATTGACCCTCTTATCACTGGAAACAAATTCTATTAAGTATTCTATCAAAATCTCTCATAATTTTAAATATGTCTGTCAAATCTCATAAAAATTCCCAACAACTCCCAATTACATAAGACCTTCAATGTAGAAAAATCCCTCCAAAATGTTTCCCCAGAGTGTAATCAACCAAAATTCGACACTCATGGGTTTAATTGAGCACCTAAAAGGAAAGAGGTTAGCCAGGTATATTAATGGAGAGCAATCCAGAGTTTATGTCTTCTACAGCTTAAGTACAGTCCTCACTAGTAGACGGACTAAAACTGGGAATTCATAATAGTGTGAGATTGAGCAGCACAAAAATTTTGGGCATGGAGGAAATGGACAGATTTGAAAACAAGGGTGTGAATTTTATATCTGAGGTGGTATCAGACTAGGAGCCAAGGTTGGTAAGTGAGCACCATGGACAATGGGTGAATGTGACAATGTGAATTAGGATATGGGGAGCAGACTGTTGGATGAATCCAGTTCTTTGCAGGGTTGATGTGGGAGCCCAGGCAGAAGAGCATTGGGATAGTTGCATCTAAAGTAAATAAAATGGATGCGGGTTTCAGCACCGGGTAAGCTACTAAGGAAGCATCATAGGAGAGTGATGTTACAGAGGCGATAGTAGGTAGACTTGATTAGAAATGTGACACTCATATTCAAGAAAAGTGGTAAACATCTTCTTAGTAGCTACAGGTCAATCAATTTAACATCAGTGCTGGGTAAGGTTTAGAAACAATGTTCAGGGGGTAAAAAATCAACTGACACTTGCAGAATTTTGAGTTAATTAAGGAGAACCAGCACAGATTTGTAAAAGACAAATCATATTCAACTAATCTAACTGGTCTTCTGATAAAGTAACAAAAAAAGTTGATAAAGGAAATGCAATGGATGTTGTCCAACAGGTATGAGGTACTTGTTCCCTGTGTGGATGAGGAACAGGGCTTTAGGGAGGATAAGCCAGCTGAACACAGCACTTTAGTACAAGGCCATTCAAGAGGGGAGGAGCAAAACAACAAGTGGTAGTTGTAAGAGATTCTATAATTAGTGGAATAGGTGGCTTCTTTTGTAAGCAGGATCAAGAGTCCCGCATAGTATGTTACCTGCCCAGTGATGGGGGAGGGACATCTCTGAACGGCTTGAAAGGATATTGGAGATGGACGGGGAGGATCCAGTTTGTTGTGGTCCATGTCAGGACAAACAACATAGGCTCACAAGGAAAAAGGACCTGTTTGGGGATTATCAGGAACTAGGAACTAAATTAAGAAATAGGTCCTCAAGGGTTATAATCTCCAGATTACTACTTGAGCCACGTGCAAATTGGCATAGGACGCGAGAATAAGGGAAGTAAACACACGGCTAAAGGAGTGGTGCAAGAAAGAGGGGTTCCATATCATGGGGTACTGGCATCAGTATTGGAACAGGAGGATCTGTACCGCTGGGACAGTTTCCACCTGAACCAAGCTGGGATCAATGTTCTAGCGAAAAGGGTAAATAGGGTGGTCAACAGGACTTTAAACTAGAAAGTTGGAGGAAGGGAAGGGTAAAACTCCAAGTATTATAATGTTTGTGGGGGTGGATTCAACTGCATGGAAAAGTGTGAAAAAAATGAAAAGAAAGGAGAACTCAGGAAAGGTTATTAAAGTCTCCAGAACACAAAATAGGTCAGAGTGTTTGGAAAGGATTAGGAGTCTAATTTCAAGCACATCAGATAAAGGGATGACAATGAGAAGAGGGACGGTAAATACAAGACTGAAGCTGTTGTATCTGAATGCACACAGTATACGAAATAAGGTAAATGAGCTTGTGGTACAGTTTGATATTGGCAGATATGATGTCATGGGCATCACGGAGATGTGGCTGCAAGGGGATCAGGACTGGGAGCTAAATATCCAAGGACATACATCCTATCGAAAAGACAGGCACATGGGCAGAGGGGTTGGGATTGCCTTATTAGTAAGAAATGAAACTAAGTTGATAACAAGAAACAACGTAGGGTCAGATGATATAGAATCTGGGTGGGTAGAATTGAGGAAACGCAGAGGTAAACACAAAATCATAATGGGAGTTATATATAGGCCTCCAAACAGTAGTCAGGATGTGGATGTGATACACCAGGAGATAGAAAAGGCATGTAAGAAAGGCAAGGTTACAGTGATCATAGGGGATTTCAATATGCAGGTGGACTGCGAAAATTAGGTTTGTAGTGGTTCGCAAGAAAAGGAATTTATGGAACGTCTATGAGATGGTTTTTTGGAGCGGCTTGTGGGTGGTGCCCACTAGGGAACAAGCAATACTGGATTTAGTAATAACAAAGTGTGGAGCTGGAGGAACAAGGCAGGTCAGACAGCATCAGAGGAGCAGAAAAGTTGACGTTTCAGGTCAGGACCCTTCTTCGTCAACTTTCCTGCTCCTCTGATGGTGCCTGGCCTGCTGTGTTCCTCCAGCTCCACACTTTGTTATCGCTGACTCCAGCATCTGCAGTTCTTGCTATCATACTGGATTTAGTGATGTGTAATAAGACAGATTTGATAAGGGAGCTTAAGGTGAGGAACTCTTAGGAGGCAGTGACCATTATATGATAGAATTTACTTTGCAATTTGAGAGAGAGGTGGAATCAGATATAACAGTACTATAGTTGAATAAATGCAACAACAGAGGCATGAGGGAGGAACTGACCAGAATTTACTGGGAGAGCAACGTAGCAGGAAAGACAGTGGAACAACAATGGCAGGCATTTCCGGGAATAATTTGGGAGACACAGCAAAAATTCAACCGTAGGGAAAAGAAGCATACTAAAGGGAAGACGAGGCAACATCCATGGCTGACAAGGGAAACAGGGACAGAATAAAAGCAAAAGAGAAAGCATATAATGCAGTGAAAGACAGTGGTAAGCCAGGGGATTGGGAAGCCTACAAAGACCAACAGAGGACAACTAAAAAGAAATAAGGAGAGAGAAGATTAAATATGAGGGCGAGCTAGCCAGTAATACAAAAGAAGATTGCAAGAGTTTCTTTAGATATATAAAGGGCAAAAGAGAAGCAAAAGTGGACAAAATGGGCTGCCGGAAAATGACACTGGAGAAGAAGTAATGGGGATCAATGAAATGGCAGAGGAACTGAAATGGCAGAGAAACTGAACAAGTACTTTGCATCAGGTCTTCAGTGAAAGACACAAGTAACATCCCAAAAATTCAAGAGAATCGGTAGGTAGAGATGAGTATGGTGGCCATCACCAAGAAGAAGGTGCTAGAAAAACTGAAAAGTCTGAAGATGGATAAATCACCTGGACCAGATGGACTACACCCCAGAGTTCTGAAGGAAATAGCTGAAGAGATAGTAGAGGCATTAGTGGTGATCTTTCAGGAATCACTGGAGTCAGGGAGGGTCCCAGAGGACTGGAAAATTGCTAATGTAACACCCCGTTTAAGAAGGGAGTGAGGTAAAAAGACGGGAAACTACAGGTCGATTAGCCTAATCTTCGTCATTGGTAAGAATTTGGAGTCCATTGTGAAGGGTGAGATTTCTGAATACTTGGAAGTGCATGGTAAAATGGGGCAAAGTCAGCATGGTTTCATCAAGGGGAGGTCATGCCTGACAAATCTGTTAGAATTTTTTGAGGAGGTACCAAGCAGGTTAGACCAAGGAGAGCCAATGGATGTTATCTACTTGGACTTCCAGAAGACTTTTGACAAGGTGTCGCACAGGAGGCTGCTGAGTAAGGTAAGAGTCCATGGTGTTGGAGGCAAGGTGCTAGCGTGGATAAAAGATTGGCTGTCTGACAGAACGCACAGTGTGGGGATGGTCCTTCTCAGGATGGTGTTCCACAAGGTTCACTGTTGGGCCCACAAGTTTTCACTTTATACGTTAATGATCTAGATGAAGGAACTGAGGGCATTCTGGCTAAATTTGCAGATGATACAAAGATAGGTGGAAGGGTAGGTAGTATTGAGGAGGCGGGGAGGCTGCAGAAGGATTTAGACAGGTTAGGAGAGTGGTCAAAGAAATGGCAGATGGAATACAATGTGGGAAACTGTGAGGTCATGCACTTTGGTAGGAAGAATAGAGGCATAGACTATTTTCTAAATGGGGAGAAAATTCAGAAATCTGAACTACAAAGCGACTTGGGAGTCCTAGTCCAGGATTCTCTCAAGTTAACTTGCAGGTTGAGTCGGTAGTTAGGAAAGCAAATATAATGCTGGCATTTATTTCGAGAGGACTAGAATATAAAAGCAGGGATGTACTTCTGAGGCTTTGTAAGACTCTGGTCAGGCCACGATTAGAATACCGAGAGCAATTTTGGGCCCCATTTCTCAGGAAGGATGTACTGGCCCCGGTTTGGGTCCAGAGGAGGTTCACGAGAATGATGCCAGGAATGAAAGGCTTATCATATTAGGAATGTTTGAGGACTCTGGGTCTATACTTGAAGGAGTTTAGAAGGTGAGGGGGATCTAATTGAAACTTAGATGTTTCCAATTGCAGGAGAGACTAGGACTGGAGGGCACAGCCTTAGAGTAAAGGGAAGATCCTTTAGAATGTAGATAAAGAGAAATTTCTTCAGCCAGAGAGCGTGAATCTATGGAATTCATTGTCACAAAAGGCTGTGAAGGCCAGGTAATTGAATATGTTTAAGACAGAAATAGATAGAGTCTTGAAGTTCAAAAGTTACAGGGAGAAGGCAGGAGAATGTGGTCAAGGAACTTATCGGCCATGACTAAATGACGGAGCAGACGCAATGGGCCAAATGGCCTAATTTCTGCTCCTATGTTTTATGGTTGTCTATGTGGAGTTGAAGAAGAATTTGACAAAATGCAATATTAAAGGCTGGTTAACACAAACAAGGATAATGGATACCAAGGTCTGTACATTCCCTCTACACCACTCCTTCAGTGTGTCTGGGTTAAAATCCTGGAATCCCTCCCTACAGGCATTGTGGGACTATCTACAGCACATGGGCTGCAGCAGTTCAAGGAGGCACCTCACCACCACCTTCTCAAGGGCAGTTGGGGAAGGTCAATGAATACAGGCCCAGCCAGTGATCCCCATATTCCATGAATGAGAAAAGAGATGTAAATGTAATGGAAGCAGTTCAAAGAACGTTTACTACCTAATTAAAAAACGCTTGGAATTAAAGGCGTTGTCTTACGAGCAAAGGGTGAACACTGATATTTAGAAGAGTATCAGACAACATTGAAAGTAGGAGCAGGAGTAGGCCATTCAGCCCTTTGAACATGCTCTGCCATTCAGTAGGATCATGTCTGATCCTCTATCTCATTACCATATTCTAGCCTCTCCCCATTCCCTTGATGGGTTTAATATCTAAACATTGTAACTTTCTTCAACATATTCAGTGACTTGGTCTCCACATGTTCATTCCACTTTGAGTGAAGAACTTTGTCATCTTCACAGTCATAGACCATAGAATCGCTACAGCGCGGAAGCAGGCCATTTGGCCCATTGAGTCCACACTGACCCTCCAAAGAGCATCCCAAGAGACTCTCTCCCCGATCCTGTCCCTGTAACCCTGCATTTCCCATGGCTAACCCACCTAGCCTGCACATCTTTGGATAGTGGGAGGAAACTGGAGCACCCAGCAGAAATCCATGGGCTGACATGGGGAGAACATACAAACTCCACACAGTTGCCCGAGGCTGGAATCAAACCCGGGTCCCTGGCACTGCAAGGCAGCCATACTAACCACTGAGCCACCTTACTGCCCATGGCACGATTCAGTACCATGCAGTATATTGCAGTGTTTATTTATTACACATTAATACTAGAGTTACTTTGAAGTCTAAACTTGAAGAATATTCTTGACTTTGTCTTCTCATTGACCAATCTGTAAATAACTTAATCTCATAGTGCACCATCAAATTACACAATAAATGAGGACCAACTACCTTTATGATGGAACACATATTGCTAGGCAGCATGATGTGCATGCAGCCAGGATCGCACTGGTTTGCACAAATAAACCAGCAACAAGCTTGTTTACTGCCTGTCTCAAAGGGATCTGGGTGTCCTTGTACACCAATCAATGAAAGTAGACAGACGGGTGCAGCAAGCAATGAGAAAGGTAAATGGTATATTGGCCTTCAGTTCAGAAATAGGGATGACTTATTCAATTATACAGGGCCTTGGTGAGACTAAACCTGGAATATTGTGTGCAGATTTGGTCTCCCTAACCAGGAAAGGATATACTTGCTGGAGAGGGAGTGCTGTGGAGGTTCATCAGGCCGATGCCAGGGATGGCAGGACTGTCCTATGAGGGGAGATTGGTTTAACAGGGCATGTGTTCGCTAGAGCTTAGAAGAATGAGAGGGGATCTATTGGTGTTGGACTGACCATTTAGGAAGACCAGGTTCCATAAGGTCATATTCGCATCCATAATCAACTAACAGTATTGAATAACACAAAAATGCTGATACAGTCATGAACGCATCTATAAAGATCAAAATAAACAAAATTAACCTGTGATACATGCTGCAACAAGTTTGCATGCTGCCTGCCTCAGGGGAATGGGTGCTGGTGGATTTTGAATTATAGTCACCCAGGTCTGAAAATGATCCTCAGTAAATTCTTCTCTGTTTCTTCTGTATTTTCCCTAAATGGATACTTTTCAGATACCAATTAAAAAAAAAGACCATTTTGAGTATGTATAACGTGTTGATTTTATGTTTTTTTTTAACCTTTACAGATGTGTTCATGACTATACCAGCATTCCCTGGTACCAACCTAAGGAACCTCCAATGCCCTCCCTCTCCAGCAAGTGTATCCCTTCTTAGGTTGGGAGTCCAAATCTGCATTCAATACTCCAGGTTTAGTCTCACGAAGGCCCTGTATAATTGAATAAGACATCCCAATTTCTAAATTCAAATCCTCATGCAATGAAGGCCAATATACCATTTATCTTCCTAATTGCTTGCGCACCTGTCTGTATACTTTCATTGACTGGTGTACAAGGACACCCAGATCCCTTTGCACATCTACACTTCCCAATATATCACTATTCAAATAATATTCTGCCTTTTCACATCAAAATGTATAACTTCACATTTAGCTAAGTTGTACTGCATATACCGTGTGTTTGCTTACTCACTCAACTCATCTAAATCACCTTGAAGCCTCCTCGCTTCAACCTCACAACTCACAATCCTGCCCAGTCTGGTCAGCAAAATTGGAGATATTGCATTTTGTTCCCTTCTCCAGGTCATTTATAAACATTATCTGCAGCCCAAGCACTGGTTGTGGTACCCCACCAGTCACTGCCTGCTACTTAGAAAAAGATCCACTTATTCCCACGCTCTTTTTTCCTATTTCTCAACCAAATTTCAATCCATGCCGCTATATTACCCCCATCCCATGTACCTTAATTTTGCCAATTAATCTATAAGGTACCATATCGAAAGCCGTCTGAAAATCCAAATACATAACACTCACTGGTTCTCCCTTATCTATTCTACTAGTTACGTCAATATAAAACTCCAATAGATTTGATAAGTATGATTTGCTTTTCATACATCCATACTGGTTTTGTCCAATCCAGTTAGTGCTTTCCAAATGTTCTGCTATCACGTCTTCTACCAGCATTTATTTCACAACTGATGGTCAGCTAATTGGTCTGTAATTCTCTGTTCTTTTTTGCCCCCTCCATTTTTAAACAGTGGGGTGACATTTGCCATCCTGCAATCTGTAGGAACTGGAGTAAGAAGTATAGAATTTTGGAAGATGACCACCAGTGTATTCAATATTTTCAGGGCCACTTCCTTCAGTATTCTGGGATGTAGATTGCCAGGCCCTGCCGATTTATCAGCCTTTAATCCCAAAAATTTCCCCAGCACTACTTTCTTACCAATACTGATTTCCTTCAATTCTACACTTTCACTATACATGTGGATCCCTAAGATTTTTGAGACAGTTTGTGCCCTCTTTTGTGAAGACAGAACCAAAGCATGCATTAAATTCGTCTGCCATTTCTTTGTTCCCCATTAGAATTTCCTTGGAACCTGACTGCGATAGACCTAATCTTTTTCTCCTCACTGATTTGTAGCAGCTTTTACAATCAGTTTCTATGTTTCCTGCAATTTTATTCTCACATTCTATTTCCCCTTCTTGATCAAATATCTTTTGAACTCTTTTCCTGAATTCTAGAATGAGCCTAATCCTCAGGCTTGCTGCTTTTTCTAGTAATTTTATATGTTGAGACTCTGCAGAGGCATAGATTCAAACCCCACTACTACAAAATTATGTATGTTCTTTGGGAGATCAATTTTTTTTTAAAAAGTCAGTAAGGGAATCAAGGGCTGTGGGTAAAAGACAGGAAAGTGAAATTGAAGATGATCAGATCAGCCATGACCTAATTGAATGGTGGAGCAGACTAGATGCACTGAATGGTCTAATTCTATTCCTACACCTTATTAGTATGGTCTCCTTTTTGAAACTAATACTGTCCTAAATTCCTTTTGTAAGTCATGGTTAGACTTTCCTTTTATGTTTGCACCAGAAAGGAATGAATAATTGTTACAATTCATGCACATGTTCTTTAAATATGAACCATTGCCTATCTACTGTCAACCCCTTTAGACGGTTCCCCCAGACAATCCTAGCCAATTCATGCCAAATATCTTTATAGTTCTCTTTACTTAGATACAGCTCTCCTAGTTTTGGATTTGACTACCTCACTCTCTATCTTAATGAAGAATTCTAGCATATTATGGTTAATCTTCCCCAAGGGACCGTACACTACAAGATTGTTAATTCATCCATGCTCACTGCATAGCACAGTAACTCGTTCTCTGCTTGGTTCTCCAACATGTTGGTCTAAAAAGCCATCATGCATTCATTCCAGGAAATGCTCATCCACAATACCATTGCCAATGTGGTTTCTCCAATCTACATGTAAATTAAAGTCACCCATGATTACAGCTGTACCCTTATTGCATGCAACTGATTTTATTTTGTGCAATACTTTGTCTTATATCTCCACTACTGTTTTGGGATCATTATTCTAGGAGTGTGATGGAATACTCCCCACTTACCTGGATGAGGGCAGGTATAAGAGGTTATTCAATTTTATTCCAACAACACTCAAGGTGCTTGACACTATCCAGAACAAAGCAGCCCCCTTGATTGGCATACCATCCACAAGCACCCACTTTCCTTATCACCAATGCTCAGTCACAACAGAGTGTACTACCTACAAGATGCACTACAGAAATTTGCTAAAGATTTTTAGATAGCACCTTCCAAACGCATGGCAACTTCCATCGAGAAGGACAAGAGGAGCAGATACATAGGAACACTATGCCCTGCAACTTCCCCTCCAAGCCACTCACATCCTGACTCGAAAATATGTCACCGTTCCTTCACTGTCACTGGATCAAAATCCTGGAATTCCCTCACACTGTGTATTGTGAGTCTACTTACAGCACACAACTGCAACAATTCAAGAAAGCAACTAACCACTACATTGTCAAGGGTAGCTAGGGCAGAGCAACAAATTCTGGTCAGCCAGTGATGCCCACGTCCCAGAAGTCAATAAAAGCCAAGCCCAACAACATTTGCTGCCCTGGCGTTTCTCATTTCTAGTTTCTACACATATGGATTCCGCATCATAACTTTTCAAGTCAATATCCTTCATTAAGACAAAGAAATGGAAAGGAGGTGGGGTAGCATTTTTAGTAAATTTAATGCTTCATGTATTAAGAAACAAAGCCTTCAGACTTGTCTTTTGAAACTTGTTAGCCATCTTTGGGCAGCATGGTGGCTCAGTGGTTAGCACTGCTGCCTCACAGAGCCAGGGATCTGCATTCTATTCCACCCTTGGGTGACTGCCTCTGTGGAATTTGCACATTCTCCCCGCATCTGCATGGGTATCCACTGAATGCTTTGGTTTCCTCCCACAGTCCAAAGAAGTGCGAGCTAAGTGGACTGGCCATGCTCAATTGCCCCAGAGTGTCCAGGGATGTTCAAGCTGGGTGGATTAGTCAATGGAAATGCAGAGTTATAGAGATTGGGGGGGCGGGGCCTGGGTCAGGATGGGATGCTCTTCAGAGGGTCGGTGCAGACTTGAGGCTAGTTGGTCCATTTCTACTCTGTAGGGACTCGATTCAATCTTCGCTTTAATGTGCAGTATTGCCCCATTTATTTCTCGTCCTTTTTTTCTGCCTTTTGCTTTTTACCTTTCTGTCTTCTGTTTCTATCCTGTTTCTTCTGTCTCCATCTCCCTACTCAGGTCCCTATCCATCTGCCATTCTGGTTTAAAGCTTCCCCAGTGGCAAACTCCCCCGAGGACATCAGTCCTGGTCCCGTCCCAATGCAACCTTTGTATCAATCCCACATTCCCTTGAAACGGTCCCAATGTCTGAAGAACCCTCTCCGAATCCCTCTCTCTTACATCATTTCTCCATATACTCATCTGCTTTATCCTGTTATTTTTGCCCTTGCTAGTATATAGCACTAGCAGTAATCCTGAGATTACTACCTTTGAGGTTCTTCTTTCAAATTTATGTCTGAACTCCCTATTGATTGAAACATATAAGATCCTGAGGGACCTGACAGTAGATGTGAAAAAGATATTTCCTCTTGTAGGAGAATCTAGAACAGGGGGTGACTGTTTGAAAATAAGGGGTTGTCCTCTTTAAGAGAGCTATAAGGAGAATTATTTTACTCTCAATGGAGAAGCTTTTACTTTCAGAAGGAAGAGGTAATTAGGAACTCACTTCCTCAAAGATTTGAACATTTTTAAGGCAAAGATGGATTATTGATAAGCAAGTGGGTAAAAGATAATTGGGGTTAGTGGGAATGTTATGTATTCATATTAACCATGAACTTATTGAATGCTGGAGTGGGCCCATCAGACCAAATGCTCCAGCTTCTAATTCATATGTACATAGCTTATATTTTCTAGTGGCAGGTTTAGAGAGGTATTGCTAATGAATTCTGATCGACATTATGTCCTATTATCTGCTTAATTTTACTCCCTTCACTTCTCTCCACCTCTTTACACAAATAAGATGCTTATTGCGTCTGGTAACTGCTTTCTTTATAATTGAAACAATAATGATATGTATGAATGGGCAAGAAAATGGTACAGAATGAATTGTGTTTTTTTGAAAGAGACAGCACAACATCAGTGGAATAAACAGGAAGAAGACACTAAATATGGCTAAGACTGTCTTTCTGAAAACTAGCGTAGGCAGTAGGGGATGAATAATTATCTTCCAGAATGTTCCGTTCATGAAACATTCCTGTAAATGAGTGCAGCATAAATTCTATAGAAATATTGCACTCACCACCTTTTAGTTGTAGACATAAAATGAAAAAAATTTTAAAGAAGTTTTGAAAAAAAATGAAAATATTACGACAGATCATTTTCAACAACATTCCTATTTACCAATGAAAAACAACTCATTGCTCACTTGTGTTTCGAGACGCTCAGTAATGCGTTGATTGACACGTTCCTGCAAAATGTCTTCACTCTTTTCAAACTCTTTCAACAGAAGAACCTCTTCAAAAAGTGTAACTTGCCGGAGATCAGCCATTTTCATGGAGATGTCCAGCTTGCACTTCTGGTGGGAAACAACCCGAACCTCTGCATCAAAGTTCTTTATCAAATCATCGATCTGGAGAGAGAAATTTATTAAAGGTTAAACCTGTGAGCTCGAGGAAATTGTCCATTTGCTATTCATGAATTCCAGCGACTCTAGAGATTCATTTCCTTTTCAGAAAATAATTTTCCTTATTTTCAAATGATTAAGTTTAATTCAGAACGGAGTTGTTGTTTGCTAACTGTACTCAGAGTCTCTGTGACTCTTTCTGATACATTCAATTTTCTAGAACATAGAACATAGAACATTACAGCGCAGTACAGGCCCTTCGGCCCTCGATGTTGTGCCGACCTGTGAAACCAATCTGAAGCCCATCTAACCTAAACTATTCCATTATCATCCATATGTTTATCCAATGACCATTTAAATGCCCTTAAAGTGGGCGAGTCTACTATTTTTGCAGGCAGGGCATTCCACGCCCTTACTACTCTCTGAGTAAAGAACCTACCTCTGACATCTGTCCTATGTCTATCACCCCTCAATTTAAAGCTATGTCCCCTCGTGCTAGCCATCACCATCCGAGGAAAAAGGCTCCCACTGTCCACCCTATCTAATCCTCTGATCATCTTGTATGTCTCTATCAAGTCACCTCTTAACCTTCTTCTCTCTAACGAAAACAGCCTCAAAACCCTCAGCCTTTCCTCATAAGACCTTCCCTCCATACCAGGCAACATCCTGGTAAATCTCCTCTGCACCCTTTCCAATGCTTCCACATCCTTCCTATAATGCGGTGACCAGAACTGTACGCAATACTCCAAGTGCAGCCGCACCAGAGCTTTGTACAGCTGCAACATGACCTCATGGCTCCGAAACTCAATCCCTCTACCAATAAACCTTTCTTGGGCAAGGACAGACTTAGTCTTGTCAGTGGAGCAGTTTGATTCCCGCCTAGATTCAACTCCATCCTGACACATCCTGTTCCACATTCTCCTTCTGATACTGAACGTTTTTTTTATTGTTGAGAGGAAGTGAGCATGAACACAAATAGTGAAAAGTGGAGGTACAATAATCTAAATTGGAGCTGGAACACAGTACAGGCTTTTTTTTAAAAAGAAAATGAAACTGTCCAGTTAAATATCAGTTGCACAAAAAGTTAAATCTCTCTCCACAAGTATAGTCTGATCCACCGTCTCCTTCTTGTCCTTTCAGGAGAAACAGGTACACAGCATGTAGAAACAACGGTGGGAAGTCTGATTGCACTGCTTGGTGACTATTGTCTTTGTTGTCCCACCGCAGATCCAACCCAATTCAGAACAGGATATGTTGGTCCCAGAAGATGGGAGATGGAAAAATAGTTAGTGAGGAAAGGAGGGTGGAATTTTGAGACTGTGGGTGATTATGACAGTTTTCAAAGGGTGAAGTGGAGAATCATTTGCGATAACACGCAGGCAAAGTTGTATGGTCAGAGTTTAAAGAGAATGGGATCAAAGGAACAAGGAGGAGACCCATGCAGAAGATGAGCTTAAACAGGGTGGAAAGATGTAAGGGTGCAATCATGGAGTTCAGGGCTGGAATTAGAGATGAACTTGGAGAGGTCTGATCAACAGGAAAAGAAGTGAGAAGAATTCACCAAAAGTTGCTAGGCAAATGGTTTCTAAATTATCATCCACAAGCTCCTCCTTACTGTTGAAAATAAGGATGCAGGGGCTGGAAACTGAACCTAAAGAAAATGGGGGAAAGAAGCGTGAGTTCAACTACCCTTTAGGATGATATCAACATGATGTACAATTCTGGGTGGTGGGGAGAGGTTTGATAGAGTCAAGCCAGACCTGGTAATGTTTGTCTTAGCTGGTTATGTGCCAGATATTCTCAGGTTATTCTCAGGTTAAAGCTCCTAAGTAGTTGAAAGTCAGAGGAAGAAATGGGAATTGATGATGATGATGATTCTGATTGGAAAGAAGCACTAGTTTTACAGACAAGAGGAAAAAACAAATAACTTGCTTTTGTATGGTGTTTTGTCCAGTTGCTTCAGAGCATCCTCAAATGATTTACAGACAATTAATCAATTCTGATATGTGGTCACTGTTAGTTTGTAGGCAGCCCAAATAGCAATGACCAATCAATCTGCAATGGAAATAATGATTTGATTTTGAACATCTCACTAAAGAATCAGAGCAGGAATTAAATGCTATTACCGTTACAACAGAAACGGTATTAGAAAAATTAATAAGAACACAAAAATAGCTGGAAAAGCTGATTGCAAGAGGGATACAAACAGGTTACAGAGTTGGCAAATGGAATATAATGAGGGCAAGTGCAAAGCTGTTAATTTTGGAAGGGAGAACAAAAGAACAGAATATTATTTAAATGGACAGAAACTGCAGAAAGCTGCAACACAAAAGGCACTTTCTGTTATTTGTGCACAAAATACAGAAAACTAGCACAGTGCAGCAGATAATCAAGAAGGCTAATGGAAAATAGCTGAGACTGTGCAGCAGGACAGTGAAAACTAGCGGGAATTGTACTCTGGAGCAGTAAAAACCAGCCGAGGCTGTGCAGTGGGACAGTGAAACCATCCAAGACTGTGCAACAGGACTGTGAAAACCTGCGAGAATTGTATTCTGGGGCAGTGAAACCAGTAGGAACTTTGCTGTGAGACAGTGAAATCCAGCTAGGACTGAATTTAGTCATAGAATCATACAGCACTGAAGACGTCCTTTGGCCCATCAAGTCTGCACTGACAAATCTACACTAATCCCACATTCTACCACATGACCCACAGCCTTGAACGTTTTCACATTTCGAGTGCTTATCCATGTATTTTTGAATGCTTGTGAGGTTTCCCATCTCTCCTACCCTTCCAGGCAGTGCATTCCAAATTTGCATAATCCTCTGTGTGAAAATATTTTTCCTCAAATTCCTTCTAAGTCTCCTGCCCTTCACCTTAAAATTATGTTCCCTCGCTATTGCCCTTTCAACTAAGGGGAACAACTGCTATTGTCCACCCTGGTGATTATGCACCCCCGTAATTTAAAGACCTTATCAGGTTGCCCTAAAGCAAACAATGCAAGCCTATCCAGCCTCTTTTGGAAATTGTTCCAACCCAGCTAAATTGTTCCAACCCAGGCAACATCCTGGTGAATCACCTGTGTACCCCTGCCAGTGCAATCACATCATTCCTATAGTGTGCCGACTAAAACTACACACAATGCTCCAGTTATGGCCTAACCAAACTTCTGTACAGCTCTAACACAACCTCCCTATTCGTATAATCTATGCCTCGACAGATAAATGAGAATCATAGAATTCCTACAGTGTGGAAACAGGCCATTCAGCCCAACAAGTCCACACTGACCCTC
Source organism: Rhincodon typus (assembly GCF_021869965.1). NCBI lineage: Eukaryota > Metazoa > Chordata > Chondrichthyes > Orectolobiformes > Rhincodontidae > Rhincodon > Rhincodon typus. The sequence continues at coordinate 72,442,621 of NC_063342.1, forward strand.
AGAGCATCCCACCCAGACCCAACTCCCTATAACCCACCTGATCTACACATCCCTGAACGCTACGGGCAATTTAGCATGGCCAATTCACCTAGCCTGCACATCTTTGGACTGTGGGAGGAAACTGAAGCACCCGGAGGATACCCATGCAGACACGGGGAGAACGTGCAAACTCCACACAGACATTCGCCTGAGGGTAGAATCGAACCCAGATCCCTGGCACTGTGAGGCAGCAGTGCTAACCACTGAACTACCGTGCCACCCCTGAATGCTGAATGCAAATTCTAGTATGAATCATAAAATCCCTACAGTTTGGAAGCAGGCCATTCAGCCCATCAAATTCACACTGATCGTCCAAAGAGCATCCCACCAGACTCATCCCCTTCCCCTATCCATGACTAATCCACCTAGCCTGCAAATCCCTGGACACTATGGGCAATTTAGCATAGCCAATTCACCTAACCTACTCATCTTCAGACTTGGGGAGGAAACCCACGCAGACATGGGGAGAATATGCAAACTCCAAACAGACAGTCACCCGAAGGTAGAATCAAACCTGGGTCCCTTGCGCTGTGAGGCAACAGTACTAACCACTCAGCCACTGTATGCTTTTTTAACTACTCTATTAAACTACCCTGCTGTCTTCAGAGATCTGTGGGCAATACCTCAAGATCCTTTTGTTCCTCTGAGTTTCCTAGTGTCCTGCCATTCATTGAGTAGGCCCCTATCATGTTACTTCTTCTAAAGTGTATCATCTCAAACTTATCAGGGTTAAATTCTATATGCCACTGAGCTACTCATTTGGCGAACCCTATATCTTCCTGTAACTTAAGAACTTGTTCCTCACTGTTAACCACTTGGACAATCTTCATATCATCCACAAACTTGTCATTCAACCCTACACTCTCATCTACATTATTTATATATATCACAACAATAGGGACCCAGCACCGATTTCTGTAGTACGCCACTACACACCGGGCTCCAGTCACACAAACAGCTTTCGATCACCACCTATGATTAAGCCAATTTTGAATCCATCTTGTCACGTTACCAAAGATCACGTGTGCCTTTATTTTCTTTATCAGTTGCCTATGTGAGGGCTTATCAACGGCTTTGTTGAAATCTATTCTACATTATTTGCACAACTCTCATCAATACATTTGGTTACTTCCTCAAAAAATTCCACCAATTTTTTAGGCATAACCTCCCTCTGATAAAGTCATGCTGACTACCCCCGATCAAACCTTGCCTGTCCAAGTGGAAATGAATTCTCTCCTTCAGAATTTTCACCTACTGTTTCCCTGATAGACACAAGAGACTCACTGATCGGTCATTTCCTGTTTTATCCCTCCCACCCTTCTTGGAAAGTGGTACTACATTCACTGTCCTCCATTCTTCTGGCACCTCCCCTATGGCCATAGGGAAATTAAAAATTTGGTTCAGAGCCCTTGTAATTTCCTCACTCCCCTCCCTCAGCCACCTGTGATACAACATATTGTATGATCAGTTTTTGATTATTAGCGACATGTCACACCTTTAGGTCCAAGCTGGGAGTGCTACATCTCCATATCACTAATGTGTAATATCATACTAATGCCAGTGTTAGCATGAGGTTAAGAATATTCAGCACAGATCAGTCAGACTTTGTTCTGCATCATAAACATCAGCAGATGTTGTTTCAGTCTTTCTGTAAAACCACCTGCTTTATAAAGGAGTCAAATTTACTTGGGTCAACTAAAACTCAATGCATGATTATACTCAGGTTAACATTCTCATGTCACCATTACCATCTACAATGTACCTTCTGCAGCACTGCAGTTTGCAAATAGAGATTGGTTTTGTCTTCAATGATTTTGATTTCAGCCTCTAGTGGTGATGGTTCGATTGCAAAACTGCCAATGGTTGAGGCAATGTTTTGTTCTAGTTGTTGGCTTGTGCTGGTTTCTGATGTATTCGAAGTTTCAGATAATTTTGTTTCTTCACCAAGCTGTTCAGATATCTTCCTGTGTTTCGTGCTGGAACTGTTTCTTTCCCTGAATTCGAGTAGTTTTTCCTGGTCATATTGGAACTTCTTCTCAGGCATTTCATCAGGGTACAGACTTGGGACAGCGGGAATGGGAAGATGTTGTGAAGGATCAAGTTTGGTCTGTATCAACCTCAACTCCTCAGTAAAGCTGGTGATTTGTTTAATAATATTGACTTTTGTGTCACGAAGATAGACCACCTTCTCGCTCATTGCAACTTTGAGTTCATGAATCTATAAGAGATTATTTAAAATATCTTATTAGGTCGTAGGATGCAAAAGAATATTCTGATAACTGGGTTTATGTGTATAGTGTAATTATCCAACCGTAGGACGACCCCAAAAGCTGGGATGTTGTACGAGTCATTAAACACATCATAGAAACATAGAAAATAGGAGCAGGAATGTTTGGCCCTGTGAGTCTATTCCGCCATTCAATATGATCATGGCTGATCATCCATCTCAGTACCCTGTTTCTGCTTCCCCCCATATCTTTTGATCCCTTTGGCCCTAAGAACTAGATTTAACTCCCTTTTGAAAACATTCAATGTTTTGGCCTCAAACACTTCTTGAGGCAGAGAATTTTCAAAGGCTCACCACTCTCTGGGTGGAGAAATTTCTCATCTCCATCCCAAACGGCCTATCCAAATCATCAACCTGTGTACCCTGGATTCCCAGTCATTGGCCTGTCTAGTCCTGTTAGAAACCTATAACATTCTATGAGATTTCTCTCATTCTTCACCCTCAGTGAATATAGTCCTAGCTGATCCAGTGCCTCTTTGTTTGTTAGTCCTGCCGTCTCAGCTCCTGTCCATTGCAAGTCACAGGTTACAGGCATGCATCTCCCAGTCTGATTTCAGAAATATGCCAGATGATATAATTAAATCCAGTCAGTGATGACATTTAAGGGACACCCATATTTTAAAGCTGGTGCTAAGGCCTGACTAAAAACTGGTACTACTTATTTAAAATACAGAGTAAAAGAGATATGAAATATACAATTATTACGCTTAAAGGCTATATTATATCATATAAATAGCTCTGTACACATTTCTCAGCACATTGTTTTGTGCAGAAAAGATGTCTTTAGCCACTTCAGTCAAAGCACAAAGCAGTATATATTTTCTCATTGAACCATCTTCTCCTTTTGACATTTATGAAATGCATTGAATATGAAAGTGCTACAGTCCTTTTACAGAAAGCGCAACAGATCCTTGTATTGAGTGTTAAGTTGTCACTCAGCTGAGACGGACAATGACTAATGGGCAACCACATTGCCTGGGCCATGCTTTTGCCCAAGAGAAATCCCTTCGCTTTCTTGAACTGACCATAAATTTGTTCCTACGAATTTTGCCTCTCAGGAGGTGACATGACTATGGAAGGGAGGGGGAGATGCTTGGACAGAGTTTGAGATTACAATTTTTGATGTGAGATAGAGAGTTGATAAGCTTGATGATCCTCCCCTTCGTTTCCTTTCAATACTTTTTGAGTTTTGTACTTAGATGCAATATTCCATTACATAAGAGGCTGCAGAGAGGCTGGTACCAACAAGGACTATGTCGGGGCTCAAAGATGAAAAGGGTTATTTATAGTGTAAATTGGGGTGTTTTTCACACCTGAAAAATTGTGGAGAGGACTGCCAAAACTGCAACCCATTTTTTGAGGCAGGAACTCTCAGATCAGAGTAAAGATATTCATAACAACAAAATTATAGTTTGGCGAACAGGGTGTGTTAGTGTGATTGGAACTGTTTACTAACATAGAGTGTAGGACTGAGACAACAAGGTGCAGGGCTGGATGAACACAGCAGGCCAAGCAGCATCATAGGAGCAGAGAGGCTGACGTTTCGGGCCGAGACCCTTCATCAGAAAAGGGGGAGGGGAAGGGGGTTTTGAAATAAATAGGGAGAGAGTGGGAGGCGGATAGAAGAGGGATAGAGGAGAGGATAGGTGGAGAGGAAACAAACAGGTCGAAGAGGCGGGGATGGAGCCAGTAAAAGTGAGTGTAGGTAGGGAGTTAGGAAGGGGATAGGTCAGTCCAGGGAGGACGGACAGGTCAAGGGGGCGGGATGAGGTTGGTCGGTAGGAGATGGAGGTGCGGCTTGAGGTGGGAGGAGGGGATAGGTGGGAGGAAGAACAGGTTAGGGAGGCAGGGACGAGCTGGACTGGTTTTGGGATGCGGTAGGGGGAGGGGAGATTTTGAAACTTGTGAAATCCACATTGATACCATTGGGCTGCAGGGTTCCCAAGCGGAATATGAGTTGCTGTTCCTGCAACCTTCGGGTGGCATCGTTGTGGCACTGCAGGAGGCCCAGGATGGACATGTCGTCTGAGGAATGGGAGGGGGAGTTGAAATGGTTCGCGACTGGGAGGTGCAGTTGTTTGTTGCGAACCGAGCGTAGGTGTTCTGCAAAGCGGTCCCCGAGTCTCCGCTTGGTTTCCCCGATGTAGAGGTAGCCACACCGGGTACAGCGGATGCAGTATACCACATTGGCAGATGTGCAGGTGAACATCTGCTTGATGTGGAAAGTCTTCTTGGGGCCTGGGATGGGGGTGAGGGAGGAGGTATGGGGGCAGGTGTAGCACTTCCTGCGGTTGCAGGGAAAAGTGCCGGGTGTGGTGGATCTGGAGGGGAGTGTGGAGCGGACAAGGGAGTCACGGAGAGAGTTGTCCCTCCGGAAAGCAGATAAGGGTGGGGAGGGAAAGATGTCTTTGGTGGTGGGGTCGGATTGCAGATGGTGGAAGTGTCGGAGGATGATGCGTTGGATCCAGAGGTTGGTGGGGTGGTACGTGAGGACGAGGGGGATTCTTTTTTGGTTCTTATTGCGTGGACGGGGTGTGAGGGATGAGACATTGGTTGAGCCAAATGATCTGCAGTTCATGTGTGCCTCTGCATTCAGGAAAAATTCCTTCTGTTGTATGATCTCTCTACAGTTCTGGATGCATGTGCAATTGAATAATTCATCAAACCAGGATGTTCAGCCGCTTTTCATCCTGCTGGGAAAATGAACTACCCTATAAGTTCTCACTTAGAAGTACATTCAATTCAACGTAATTTACAAACCCCTGTGGAAGAAGAGAACATGCATGATAAACAATAAATCCCATACAAGTACATACCGACTCCTCGAGGCGAACGAGCTGGTTCCTTTTCTTTTCTGCATTAATACGCAAGTGTTCTGGCACGGTGTAGTCAGGAGCAGTCTTTAACTTGAAATCCCCCATATTCTCCTGAGCTTCTTTAATCGCTGCCACATCATTTGGATCTTCATAATTATCGTCAGGTCTGCTCGCGTAACTGCAGAAAACAAAACACGAGTGTGAAGAAGTCTTCAGTTGTAGACATTAAACTTTAACTTCTCACTCCAGTCTTCCACCAACTAGAGGAACACAACAACAGCTGGAGGCTGGGCAGCAGCTAAATCCTTGTCTATCAACCATGTATATCATGGCTGATCTGTATTTCGAGCCATTTCGTAAACTTTAACACTTTTGATTAATAAAGTCTTTCAAAATCACCTAACTGAATGAGAGATCTCATCACCATAGAATCCCTACAGTGTGGAAACAGGCCCTTCAGCCCAACAAGTCCACAACGACCCTCAGAGCATCCAACCCAGACCCATCCCCTAATCAACACATCCCTGAACACTATGGGCAATTTAGCATGGCCAATCCACCTAGCCTGCACACCTTTGGACTGTGGGAGGAAACTGGAGCACCTGGAGGAAACCCACGCAGACACGGGGAGAACATGCAAACTCCACACAGACAGTTGCCGAGGGTGGAATCAAACCTGGGTCCCTGGCGCTGTGAGGCAGCAGTGCTAAGCACTGAGTCACTGTGCCGCCCAAGAAAATAGCAGTCTGGCAGCGGTGGGATCTAAAGCTTTAGAACAGCCAGGAGTTAGATGAAAGCTCCCTCCATGGGAATTATTCTAAAGATACTGGGATTTGACCTCTAGGGATCCATTATTTTTCTGTTTTACGGACAACCGCTTGAATTTATATCACAATAGCAAGGAGCATCACAGAAGTATAGGTCAACATTGAAGACAAAATGATAACACTGCAGGAGACCAGAAGTCTGGTGAAAGAGTTTTCAAAAGCTTTTTAGGGGAGAAGAGAGGGGAAGACTCTTAGGAAGGCTTAGCCACAGTTTAGGGCCCACACAGCTAAAAGTATGACAAATAATTGTAAGGCAAAGGAAGTCAGAAGTGCATAAAACTACAGTAGAAAGTAAGTAGATTACTTAGAGGTTTATAGGGTTGTAGGAAGTTAGAAATGGGAGGGACAAGATCATTGTGTATGTAGGTTTTAAATTAAGATGTTGGTGGCCAATGCAGCCAATGGCACAAACAGAGGTGAAATTGTGCTGTCGAGTTTTTGAGCTCAACAACTTTGTGGAAGTTGGAACAAAGGCACCTACAAACTTCCTTTCATCATAAAAGCACCCAAGGTAGCACTGATCAATATATGATCACATTTCAGATTCAGTTTGACGGACAGAAGAGTCGATCCAAACTCTGAAAGAAGGGCAGACATGCAGGCGTGAAGAAAGAGCTGACTAACATGCATTAGTAAACTAGGTTAAGGAATAAGTCAGTCGAAATACAGTGGCAAACATTTAAGGAGATATATCAGAATACTCAAGAAATATACATTCCAGTGTTAAAGAAAGATCCTAAGGGAAGGACACATCATCCAGGGCTAACTAACAAGGTTAAAGATAGTATCAAACTGAAAGAAAAAGCATTTAGTTCCACAAAGATGAATGATGGGTTATAAGATATGAAGGAATATCAAGAACAGCAAAGGATGACTAAAAGGTTAATAAGGAAAGGGAAATTATAGTGCAAGAGAAAGATAGCTAGAAGTATAAAAATACTTAGTATGGATCTCTACTGTTTTCACTCTCCTTGGGGAATGAATAATAGAAAATACAGAAATGGCAGATGAACAACATTTGTCTCGACCTTCACTGTAGTGCATACAAATAACATCCCAGAAATAACTGTGAATCAGAATATCAAAGAGAGTGATGAACTTGAACAATTACTAGGAAAATGGTGCTGAGAAAATTAATAAGACTTAATTCCAACAAGTCTCTTGGTCCTTTTTATTTTATTCATTTATGGGACGTGGGTGTCATTGGCTAGAGAAGCAATTGTTGCCCATCCCTAGTTGCCCTTGAGAAGATGCTGTGAGATGCATCTTGAATTACTGCAGCCGTTTTGGTGTAGGTAACATCAGGTTGGAAAACTGGGAATGTGATTCCTCTAATCGAGAAAGGAAAGAGTTAGGACACAAGAAACTACAGGCCAGTTAATCTAACATCGATCACAAGGAAGATACTGGAATCTATTATTAAGAAAGTTAAAGCAGAGCAACTAGAAAATCTTAAAACAACCAGATAGAGTCAATATGATTTTGTGAAAGGGAAATTGTGTTTGACTAATGTAACAAGCGAAATAGGTAAAAGGGGAACTTGCGGATATGCAGTATTTAGGAGGCATTTGACATACTGCCACTTCAAATGTTACTATGCAAAATAAGAGATCATGCTATAGGTGGTAACAAATTAGCAAGGATAGAAGGATAGAAGATTAGTAAGCATCGGGTGGGCATAAATCCATCATTTTCGGGTTGGCAAGATCTGAAAAGTTGTGTGCCACTGGTATCAGTGTGGGGACCTCCATTATTTGCAACCGAGATAAATATCTTGGATGCAGGGACTGAATGCATGGTTAATAAATTTGCTGATGATACAAAGAGAAGTAAGAAAGTAGATAAAAATATGTGGTCCATTTCAAAAGGATGCTTCCCCTTATGAAAGGGATTAGAACTGGTGGGAACACAGTTTAAAAATATCCATTTAGGATGGATAGAGGAATTTTTTTCTCTCAATAAGTCATGATTCTTTGGGACCCACTTCCCCAGAGAGCAGCGGAGGCAGGGTAAGTGATTATTTTAAGATAACAGTAGATTGGTTCCCTTATTCCTGAAGAACTAAAGGTTATCAGGAGTTGGAAAAAAATGAAATTGAAGCCGCAATCAGATCAGCTATGATGTTGTCAACTGGTTGAGCAGCTGAAAGGCCTACTGCCGTTTGCAATTCATATGTTTATGCGTACAAAGTGCAAGTGGATCAGAAGAGCTGGGGAGAGAGATAAAGATGCATGTGACCTAAAGGATGTCAACATCACTGGAACAGTCACCATTTCTTATCCATCTTCCCATGAGAAGATGCGAGTGAGCAGCCTTCTTCAAATGGGAAAGAATAGCCCAGATGAGAAATTAATTGAATTAAATTTGGGGAAGGTTCCTTTAGATTGGAAAATAGCTAATGTAACTCCTTAATTCAAAAAGGGAGGGAGACAGGAAGCAGGAAACTGCATGCCAGTTAGCTTAACATCTGTCATAGTGAAAATGTTAGAAGTTATTATTAAATTCATTATAACAGAACCTTGGATAAGCAAAATTGGATTAATTTTCAGGACAATTTCTTGTGTCATGGCACCAGAGAGAAGGCTACACTAGATCTGATTTTGGCCAGTGAGATAGGGTTAATTACAAACCTCATTGTGACAGTGCCTCTGGGTAGCAGCAATCATAATACAATTGAATTTTACACACACTACAGGGGAGAGTGGGTCCAAGACTCTCATACAAATTTAAACAAGAGCAATTATGAGGCCATGAAAGTGGAGCTAGCAAAAGTGAGTTGGCAATTTAGGTTAAGGGATAGGTCAGTTGAGATGCAGCAACAAATAGTTTTAGAGTCATAGAGTCATACAGCATGGAAACAGACCCTTCGATCTAACCAGTTCATACCGAACATAATCCCAAACTAAACTAGTCCCACCAGCCTGCTGTTGGCCCATATCCCTCCTATTCTTTCTTATTTATTAACTTATCTAAATGTCTTTTAAACATTGCAATTGTACCCACATCCACCACTTCCTCAGGAAGTTTATTCTGCACACAAACCACCCTCTGTGTAAAAAATTTGTTCCTCGTGTCTTTTTTAAACCCCTCTTCTCTCACCTTAAAAATGTGTCTCTTAGTTGTGAAATTCCCCATCTGAGGGAAAAGACAACTACCATTAACTCTATACATACCCCTCATTATTTTATAAACTTTTATAAGATTGCTGCTCAACCTCCTACACTCCAGTGAATAAAGTCCCAGTCTATCCAGCCTCTCTTTATAACTCAACCCTTCCATACCCAGTAAACCTCTTCTGAACACTCTACAGTTTAATAATATCCTTCTTATAACTGGGCGACCAGAACTGGACACACTATTCCAGAAGAGGCCTCACCAATGTCCTGTACAACCTCAACATCACTTCCCAATTCCTATACTCAAAGGACTCCTATATTCAAATATTTAAGGCGTATTCCAGAAAGGACAGAATAGAGACATTGCAACAAATAAGAAAAATTCTAAGATATATCCGCCATGATTAACTAAAAATGTCAAAGACAGTAGCAAACTCAAAGAAAAGACTTATTGTCATTTAAAGACAGGGTGGCAAGTCAGAGGTTGCACAAAATATAAAATACCACCAAAAAAAATTACAAACAGATTAAAAGGAAGGAAAAATTACAGTACGAGAGGAAGTCAGCCAAAAACAGACAGGAAATGTTTCTTCAGGAAGTTTAAAAAGAAAATTTAATAAAGTAAGTGTTGGTCTTGGAGTAGATTTGTAGCTCGGGTTGTGGGTGTTGAGGTTGGTTGGCTCGCCGAGCTGGTTTCTTGTTTCACAGACGTTTCGTTACCATGCTTGGTAACATCCTCAGTGCAGCCTCCGATGAAGCGTCAGTGTGTTTTCCTGCCTGGTTTTTAAACTCTGGGGTCCGTTGAGCTGGATTGCCTCACTTCCGGTTTTCCTTCGTAGTGGAATGAATATGGGGTCGAGTTCAACGTGTTTATTAATAGCATGCTTCGTGGAGTGCCATGCTTCTAGGAATTCTCGTGCCTGTCTCTGCTTAGCCTGTCCAGGATCTTGGTGTTGTACCAGTCGAAGTGGTGGTTCTCCTTGTCCATGTCGATTGAGATGAGTGAGTATTGGTCGTGCCTTTTTGTAGCCAGGTGGTGTTCGTGTACCCTTGTTGTTAGTTTCCTTCCTGTTTGTCCAATGTAGTGTTTCTTGCAGTCTCTGCAGGGGATCTTGTAGATGACATTGGTCCTGTCCACGGCGGGGAGTGGGTCCTTGGTTCGGGTGAGCAGTTGTCGTAGGGTTGACATGGGCTTGCATGCCACTCTGATGCCCAGCGGTCATGGGAGTCTTGTGGTGAGTTCCGATGTGTTTCTGATATAGGGTGGTGTGATGAGTGTGTCGGGGCGTGTAGTCTCTTTCTGATGCTGTTCATGTAGGTATCTTCTGACCCAATTCTTTGGATATCCATTATCCTTGAAAACCTGGAAGAGGTATTCTTCTTCAAGAAGAAGAAGAACTGTAGAGTGTTCAGAAGAGGTTTACTGGGTATGGAAGGGTTGAGTTATAAAGAAAGGCTGGATAGGCTGGGACTTTATTCACTGGCGTGTAGGAGGTTGAGCAGCAATCTTATAAAAGTTTATAAAATAGTGAGGGGAATATAAAGAGTTAATGGTAGTTGTCTTTTCCCTAGGATGGGGAATTTCAAAACTAGGAGACACATTGAAGAATACCTCTTCCAGGTTATATATTTTAACTAAGTCACCTCTGACACTTCTAAACTCCAGAGGATACAGGTCTAGTCTGTGCCACGTCAAAGCTAATTGCACAAAATAAGTCTCATGGTGTTCAGGGGTAATAAAGTGAAATGGACAGAAGGCTGGTGAACAGGAAGCAGAGAGTAGGAATAAATGGGCCTTTTTCAGGCTGGCAGGATGTCAAAATTGGTATGTCGCAGTGGTCAGTGCTGGGGTCTCAACCATTTACAATTTATATAAATGATATGGATGAAGGGATCAAAGAGATGGAGCTAAAGATGGGTACAAAAGTGAGTTGTGAAGAGGACATAAGGAGCCTATAAAAGGATATAGCTAGATTATGAATGGGAAAAGGTCTGGCAAATGGAGCACAGTGTGGGAACATGTGTAATTATCCAATATAGAACAAAGAGCAGGAAAAAAAGCATATTATTTAAATGGGGAGAGGTTGCAGAGCTCTGAGATGCAGAGAGATCTGGGTATCCTAATGCATGAATCACAAAACATTAGCATGCAGGTACAGCAAGTATTCAGGAAAGTTAATAGAATGTTATCATTTATTGCAAGGGAATTTGAATGAAAGAGTAGGGAGGTGATGGTTCAGTGATGCAGCGTATTGGTGAGACCAATACCTTGTATGGTACTAATTACCGTACTTACAAAAGGATGTTAATATATTGGAAGTTGTTCAAGAAAGTTTACTAGACTAATACCTGAAATGAGCGGATTTTTTTTTCTTCTTTATTCATTCACAGGTTGAGGGCGTTGCTAGCTGGGCAGCATTTGTTGCCCATCCCTAATTGTCCAGAGGGCAGTTAAGAGTCAACCACATTGCTGTGGGTCTGGAATCACAAGTAGACCAGACCAGGTAGGATGGCAGTCTCCTTCCCTAAGGGACATTAGTGAACCAGATGGGTTTTTCCAACAATCAACAATGGATTCATGGTCATCATTAGATTCTTAATTCCACATATTTATTGAATTCAAATGCCACCATCTGCCATGGCGGGATTCAAACCCGGGTGCCCTGAACATTATCTGGATCTCTGGACGAACTGTCCAGCCATTGTCTTGTGAGAAAAGGCTAGGCAGACTAGACCTGTATTCTCTGGAGTTTAGAAGTGTCAGAGGTGACTTAATTGAAATATATAAGATCATGAGGGGATCTAACCGGGTAGATGCTGAAAGGGTTTTTCCTTTTGTGGAAGAATCTAGGATTAGGAGTCACTGTTTAAAAATAAGGAGGCACTCGTTTCAGACAGAGATGAGGGGCAGAAATATTCTCTCAGAAGGTTGAGTATCTTTGGAATTCCCTTCCTTAAGGCAGAGGTAGATAGATTCTTGATTACCAAGGCGATAAAAAAAAAAATCAGGAATATGTAGGAATGTAGCACTGAGGTTTATTTATTCATTTGTGGGATGTGGGCATCATTGCCTGGCTAGCATTTATTACCCATCCCTAGTTGCCCTTGAGAAGGTGGTGGTGAACTGCCTTCTTGAACCCCTGCAGTCCACCCACTGAGAGTTGATCCACAATGTCATTGGGGACAGAATTCCAGAATTTTGACTCAGCAACAGTGAAGGAACAGCAATATATTTCCAAGTCAGAATGGTGAGTGCCTTGGAGGGGAATTTGCAAGTGGTGGTGTTCCCATATATCTGCTGCCCTCATCCTTCTAGATGGAAATGGTTGTGGGTTTGGAAGGTGCTGTCTAAGGATCTTTGGTGAATTTCTGCAGGGCATCTTGTAGATAATACACACTGCTGGTAATGAGCATTGGTGTTGGAGAGAGTGGATGCTTGTGGATGTAGTACCAAATAATCAGGCTGCTCTGTCCTGGATAGTGTCAAGCTTCCTGAGTGCATATGGAGCTCTTCCAGGAAAATGGGGAGTATTCCATCGTACTCCTGACTTATGCCATGCAGATGGCTGTCAGGGTTTGGGGAGTCAGGAGATGAGTTACCCGCCGCTGTATTCCTAGCCTCTGACCTGCTTTTGTTGCCACTGTACTTATGTGGTTGAAATCAGAACAGCCATGATCTTATTGGATGGCACAGCAGGCTCAAAGAGTCAATGGCGTGCTATCGTTCCTTGTTTGTATGTACGTATATGCAATGCAATTTGAGAGGGCACTTAAGAATCAATCACAATGACCTAGGACTGGGGTCAGATATAGGCCATTTAAGGACAGCAGGTTTCTTTCTCTAAAGGACAATAGTGAACCAGATGGATGTTTTACAAGAATCTGATATTTTATTGATACCAGTTTTTATGTCAAGCTCAATTAACTGAATTTAAAATCCCCAGCTGTTATGATGGGAATTAAATTCTTAACCTTGTAATTATATATCTGGGCCACTGGAATAACCAGATTGTTAACATCTTCTTTTACAAACTGAGATTAGAGTTCTGTGAGAGTAGACACCTCCTACTATAGCACAGTCTATGTGTCGATACTGGGATAGTTCTGAGAATGTGCCCATTTAAGTGCAGTGTGGTGAGTTCAGTGCTAGAACCTTTGATGTTGTGACAGCTTCATTTGCAATGGAAGCCTGTGTATTGAGGCCTGCAGGACAGTCATAACTTCTTTGGACTATGTTCAGACTACTGTCGCTAAGGCTGAAGGTACCAGATTACAGTTGGCCATCTCCAGCTGGTGAATTTGAAATGTCCATGTCTGTGCCCTCTGTAATGTTCAAAAATTGCCAGGGGATAAGATGACCACAGGGTCACTTCAATAATAACTTCATTGGTGCCCTTTAGCAAATTCATCACCTTAACAGCAAGATACTGCCATGAGTGGAGAATGGATGTCACTAAGTCGTGTTGAAATAGCACGAAGAAGAAAAATGATGCCCAATATTTATTTATAGATAATTCAATTAATCATCTATTGCTTGTCAATTAATACAAACCAACTATTAAAAAGGAAATGAACTATAATCAATTCAATCATTACAACAACGCCAACTCTCACCTATACACAAATAGAGCAAATCAACATAAGACTTCACTGGCACATTATCAAATGAGAGCATGAACAGAAGTAGGCCATTCAGACTATCAAGCCTGCCCAGCCATTCAATACCATCATGGGTGATTAAACACTTTAATAACTTTTACTCACCTCATCCCCATAAACCTATATACCAGCTAATCAGAAATCTATCAATCAATCTCTGCCTTAAATGTACTATATTTTGTTGGTAACATCTTCAAAAAAACTGTAAGTTCATCAAATATGATTTCCCATTTGCTGACTATGCCCAATCAGATCGTTATCAACTAGGCATCTATTTATCCCACCACTTAAAGCAGATTCTATTATTTTTCTTACCACTGATAAAGGACTAACAGATCTGTAGCCCCCTGGTTTCTCTCTCATTTCTTTTTTAAACAGTGGGCTGACATTTACTACCTTCCTGTCTGCAGGAATCATTCCAGAAGCTATAGAATATCAATGCAGTGACTGTCTCAAAAACCACCTCCACTTCAACACTCTGGCATGCAGACCATCAGATCTTGAGAATTTAACACATTTCAGCCACATTAATTTCTCCAACACAATTGTTTGAACAGTGCTAATTTCCTTCAACCCCTCATTCTCCCAAGCCACTTTGATCTTTAGCTCTGGGAGATTTCTTAGATCATAGAATCCTGACAGTGTGGAAACAGGCCCTTCGGCCCAACAAGTTCACACTGAACCTCAGAGCATCCCATCCAGACCCATCCCCCTGTAACCCACCTAATCTACTCATCCCTGAACACTATGGACAATTTAGCATGGCCAATCCACCTAGCCTGCACATCTTTGGACTGTGGGAGGAAACCGGAGCACCCGGAGGAAACCCACGCAGACACGGGGAGGATGAGCAAACTCCACACAGACAGTCACCCGAGGGTTGAATCGAATCCGGGTTCCTGGCGCTGTGAGGCAGCAGTGCTAACCACTGAGCCACTGTGCCGCCCCGTTCTGGTACCTTCCTCACAGAAAACAGCCACAAAGGAATAATTTGGCTTCTCTGCCATTTCTCTAATTCTCCTGACTTTGTCCATAATGGATGCACATTCATTTTAGCCAAATGTTTCTTTTTACGTACGTAGAGGCTTTTACAGTTTGTTTTTTATGTCTTTGATTGATTGTATTCATATTCCAATTTCCTTTTCCTTGTCAGTTTCTTAGTCCTCCTTTGCTGTATTCTATAAACCTCCCATTCATCAGAATTGCAGTTATGACTGGCAATTTTACCGCCCTTTTCTATTAATTTTCTATAATCCTGGACTTCCTTTGTTAGCTACAGTCAACTGACTTTTTTTTAAAGAGAGATTTTGCACTTAAAGGAATGCATACATGCTGTAAATCAGAATTATTTCATTAAAGACTGTCCATTCCCTATGTGCAATCATGCCTTTTATTGTATTTCCTCAATCCAACTCAGCCAATTCTGCCTCATTCCTTCATAATATCTCTTGTTCAAATTTAACAGCCTTATTTCAGAATAAACTACCTCACACTCAAAATGTTAAATTCTACGATATTGTGTTCGCTCATCCCTAATGGTTTTTTTTAAACAAGATTGTTAATTAGCCCTATTTCATTCCATAATACCAGATCTAAAATAGCATGTCCTCTCCTTGACTCTTCAGCATACTGCTGTAGAAACCATCCCTAAGATACTCCAGAAACTCGTCCACCACAGCTTTAGGCCTTAGTTGGTTTACCCAGTCTACATACAGATTTAAGTCACCCATGATTACTGTGTTGTCCATGCTACATGCTCCTCTCATCTTCTAATTAATACCATGCCTCACACTACCATCACTATTTAGTGGCTTATAAATAACTCCAGCTAACGTCTGCTGCCCATTGCTGGTTTTCTTAGTGTCACCCAAACAGATTCCACACATTCTGTTCTTATGATCTGAGATCCTCCCTCACTAATGTACTGATTCCATCCCTCATTATCAGTGCAGCTCCACCTCCTTGCCTATTACTCTTAAATGTCAAATATTCTTGAATATTCAGTTTCTATTCTTGATCACCATGCAGCCATGTTTCTGTAACAGCAATTAGATCATGCCTATTTATATCTACTTGTGCCTTTAGATTGTCAGTCCTTGTTGTGAATGTTGCAGCAATCATATTGAGTGCCCTTTAAAATCATTCCACTTTAGAAGCGTACTCAATGCTCCGCTTAGTTTCTCCTCTTTTTCCAGCTTCCCCAGCATCTTTTCAATTTCCTGTTACCAACCTATTTCCTTCCAATTTGGGTTACCCTTACAGTTTCCTATCCCCTGACAAACTAGTTTAAATCCACCCCAACAGTATTGGCAAGACAGGCTATCAGTCCCAGTTCTGTTAAGGTATAAACTGTGCTGTTTGTTGAGTCCCACCTACTCTGATACCAATTCCTCAGAAATCGGATGCTCTCCTTCCTGCACCAGTTCCCCAGCATGTCTTCAATCAATCATTCTTATGATCGTTAGCATATGGCACTGCAAGTAACCCTGGGATGACTGTTCTTGACATCGTTGGCAGCTCAGTGGTTAGCACAGGACCCAGGTTCGATTCCAGCCTTGGGTTACTATCTGTGTGGAGTTTGCATGTTCTCTGTGTCTGCATGGGTTTCTACCAGGTGCTTCTATTTCTTTCCACAGTCCAAAAATGTGCAGATTAGGTGGACTGGCCATGCTAAATTGCCTGTAATGTCCAGGAATGTGCAGGCCAGCCATGGTAAATTCAGGGTTACAGAGATAGGATGGGGGCTGAGTCTGGGTAGGATGGTCTTCGGAGAGTCGGTGCAGACTCAATAGACCAATGGCCTCTTTCTGCACTGTAGGGCCTCTGTGTTTTTTAATCTTGTTCCAATCTCCCTGAAATTTGTTTTCCAGACCTTAACCTTATTCCTATCAATGTCATTAGTACCAATGTAGGCTGTGACTTCCGGCTGATCTCCCTCCCCCAGAAGGATTTCTTGCAGCAGTTCCACAACATTCTTGGCCCTGACACTCAGGAGGAAACACAACCACCTGGCATCACATTTACTGCCACCTAAACTCCTGCCTGATCCCCAGACTATGGAATTCCCTATAACTATGCTCTTCCATTACCGTTCCTCTTTCCCTGTACAGTTGAATTGTCCATGGTGCCATAGATTTGGTTCTGGCTGCCTCTCTCCTGAGGGAACCATCGCCCTCACAGCTTTCCAAAATGGAAAGCAATTAGCAAATAGAAGCTGACATGAAACACAAAACAAAATAATAGAACAGACGATCAAGAGTTTGGTAAAGATTTAGGTTTTTTTTTAAATTCTTTCATGGAATCTTTATGTTGCTGTCAATGCTGTTGCCCATCCATAA
Source organism: Rhincodon typus (assembly GCF_021869965.1). Classification (NCBI taxonomy): domain Eukaryota; kingdom Metazoa; phylum Chordata; class Chondrichthyes; order Orectolobiformes; family Rhincodontidae; genus Rhincodon; species Rhincodon typus. The sequence goes on from NC_063342.1 coordinate 72,459,703, forward strand.
CTGCCTTAAACTTAGTAACTTGCTAGGCCATTTTAAAGGATAGTTAAAGCCAACCTCAATGCTGTAGGTCTGGCATCTCTTGTAAGCCAGACTAGTAAAGATGGGAGATTTTCTTCTCTAAAGGATGAAATGGTGGGATTTTACGATAGATAGAGTCACAGGTTCATACAGCATGGAAACAGGCCCAACTTGTCCAGGTTTCCTAAACTGAACTAATGCCATTTGACTGCAATTGGCCCATATCCCTCTCAACTATTCCTATCCATGTACCTGTCCAAATGTTTTTTAAATGTGGTTATTGTATGCACCTCTGCCACTTCCTTTGGCAGCTTGTTCATATATCCACCACCCTCTGTGTGAAAATGTTGCCCCTCAGGTCCCTTTTAAATCTTTCCCTTTCACCTTAAACCTTTGCCCTCTAGTTTTGGACTCTCCGATCCTTGGAAAAAGAGCTTCGCTATATGCCTTATCTATGCCTCTCATAATTTTATAAGCTCAGGCTCCAACACTCCAGGGAAAGAAGTCCCAACTTATTCAGCCTCTCCCTATAACTCAAACCCTCCAGTCCCAGCAACATTCTAGTTTAACAAGATCCTTTTTGTAGCAGGGCAAACAGAATTGTATGCAGTATTTTAAAAGTGGCCTCACCAATGTCTTGTACAGCTGCAAGATGGCATACCAACTCCTATACTCAATGCACTTATCAATTAAGACAAGCCTGCCAAATGCCTTCTTCACCATCCTGTCTGCTTGAAATGCCACTTTCAAGGAGCTATGAACCTGCACTGCTAGGTCATTCTGTTCAACAACACAGAGCCCTGCCATTAACTGTGTACATCCTGGTCACCATTACTGAGACTAGTTATGTTCCAGATGATTTATTTACTGAACTCATAGTCCACCAGCTGCTATACTGGGATTTGATCTCACGTGCCCAGAGCATTAGACTGAGTGACTGGATTATTACCACCACACTACCACCTGCCCCATTAAGGAGCATCTCAAAGAAGGAAAGGGAGGTTGAGAGATGGAAAGGTTTAGGGAGGGAGTTCCAGAGTTTAGGACACACATGGTTGAAGACATGACCACCAATGTTGGAGCGAAGGAAATCAAGGAGTCACATGGAATACAGGAAAAGGGTATATATTTTACAGTCTTGTTCTCTTTAATACCCTCACTGAAAAGCAAAAATATTTAAATAGTTTAAATAAACAAAGGAAAAGACTCTCACAGTTGTTTCCATTCGTTTTTCCTCTGGTCAATTTTCATTTTTGCTTTCTCTGAATTGTTTATCAGTCTTTCAACTTGCCGCAGTCCAGCAGTCATCTTTACTTGTGGATGTTGTGTACCTTTCAACAGATGGACATGCAGGTCCTGTTCTGCAGTCTCTTCTTTATCAATGCCTAAAGAAAAGACAGCAGTGATTAATCAGACAATACGTTGTTGTACCCATTCTCTCGCACAAAATTTACAACTGAAAACACAGGATATCATTAACAGCAGTTCACAAGGCCTTCAATAGTAATCTGGGCCCATCAAGATGGAGAATTGGAAAAAGTGGCAACCTTTGTTTCCTAACAAAACGGTTGCTCCAGAAAAGAATCCATACTAACCAAAGCTGATCAGTGCCACATTAACTGCAAAGTTAGAAGTCTTCAAAAACAGCACATTGATACTGGAACCAGGTGTGGAACAGAAATGTTCTGTAAATGATAGATTAGCTTCGCTTAGGCAAGGGTCAGACTAACATGATTTAGTCCTGATGGGAAAGGGAGTTGAAAGAAGAGGCAAGGGAAAACAAAGAAGCAGGAACCAAAGGATTGAGCATGTATGAAAATGAAAAGAAAAACCAGAAGCAGGTTTGAATAACATGTATCTAAACACATCAAGTGTTTCAATTAAAACTAGTTAGCAAATGCTGTGGAGTATGATATAATTCATTAAGGACACTGTTTCAACTTAAGTAGGATAGGGTCACTGAACATTCCTGGAAAAGAAATTACCTGTTGCTTTGCTTTCCTTAAAAAGGTTCTCTTTGCTTTTCTGGTCAACCTGTACCAAGCTCCTCCTCATCATGTCAGTCTTCAACTGGTGATACTTTTCAGACAAAGATGTTACCCGGTAGGTTGATACCTTGTGATCACTTTCAAAGCAATGCACAATGATCAAGTCAAACTCCACTGCATTTCGAAATCTGTGGGCATATCAACAGTTAATTTGGCATTATTTCTTAAAATTGAGGCATCTGACTGTCTTTTGCTAAATACGTCATAGAGTCATACAGCATGGAAGCAGACTCTTCAGTCCAACTCGTCCATGCCAACCAAGTATCCCAAACTAAATTAGTCCCACTTTCCTGTGTTTGGCCCATATCCCTCTAAACTTTTCCTATTCATGTACCTGTCCAAATGCCTTTTAAATATTGTAACTATACCTGCATCCACCACTTCCTCTGGCAGTTCACTCCACATATAAACCACTCTCTATGTGAAAAAGTTGCCCCTCAGTTCCCTTTAAATTTTACTCCTCTCACTTTAAAAATATGCCCTCTGGTTTTGTACTTCCCTACCCTGGGGAAAAGACCTTTCTTATTCACCTTACCTACGCCCTCATGATTTTACAAAGGACACCCCTCAACCTCTGACGCTCAAGGAAAAAGGTCCCACCCTACCCAGCCTCTCCTTATAACTCGAACCCCCAGTCGCACTAACATCCTTGTAAATGTTTTCTGCACTCTTTCCAACTTAATAAT
>NC_063342.1:72462954-72476562 GCF_021869965.1 Rhincodon typus
GCAGGAAGGCTGACGTTTCGGGCTTCATTCAGAAATGAAGAAGGGTCTAGGCCCGAAACGTCAGCCTTCCTGCTCCTCTGATGCTGCTTGGCCTGCTGTGTTCATCCAGCTCTATACCTTGTTATCTCAGATTCTCCAGCATCTGCAGTTCCTGCTATCTCTGTCTAAGGGCTTTCAGCCCTAGCACACCGCGGGGCTGGAAACTGTGTGACACTCACCTCCAGCTGCATGCCTAACATCAAACAAGTATTGTAAATATCAAGAGTACTGAGAGATTGTATTGAGGGAACTCAGTAGGGCACGCAGTATGGAGCTAAGTTGAATTTTATTGCATTTCCTGTAGTATTCAATTTGAAATAGTTTGGAATACATTTTTCCAAGTTTTATGAAGAAAGTAAGATTTGCAGAAAAAATCCCGCGCAGCCTCAGTTATTTCATTGTATTCTATTTCTCCCCCTAAACTTTTCTGTTCTCCAACCTATTGATCTGTTATAGCAAACAGAAGACCCTGCAGTTTCTTCAAATGATATTTCAGTGCCTGAATCTTATACTGATCTACCTCATGATTTCCACCTTTTCCAGCAATTTTTTTGGTCTTTCACTAACTGTTTAATAACAACCCTCAGGACAGCAGCTGGGTCCGCAGTTTTCCTGTGGTATTGTTCTGTGTCCCAGCAGTTCACCTAGCTCTGCCTCACATAGCATCAGCTTTTGATCTTATTAATCTCACCATGTAAATTATTAATACAGAATCACAATTGCTACTTAAAAACATTTAACTTATGATCAATTCTTTACAGTGTAGTCTTATTCACCTCCACCATCGGCCTCCATCCAAATCCCTTTTCTAATTTGGTTATTTTCAGTTGCCGCTGAATAATCAAGGCTTTCCAATTACCCTGGAAAATGTTCTTCATAAATATACAGTGTTTAAGGCTGAGTTAGATAGATATTTGTTCTACAAGGGAGTTCAGGGTTAAGGGGGAAAAGGCAAGAAAGTGGAGCTGAGGCCACAATCAAGTCAACCATGGTATTACTGAATGGCTATGTCGACTCAAGGGGGCAAATGGCCTACCTCTGCTTCTATTGCTTAAGTTCCCCTGTTTTTAGGTACCTTGCTTCAGCACCTGCCCAGGTAAAACCTGGAAAAGGGCAGGATGATGTTGGATTCCTGAGCCGATGCTGCTTTGCAGGATGTACCTTGCACCTTCACCTGAATGCATTTCCCAACGTTCATGAAAATTCTGCCCATTCTCTACATTCATCCAAAAACATCAGGAGGAAGTATAAATCAACAGCACAGCAAGACTTTGAAACAAGTAGAAAGTTACTTCCCATTGAGCTTTTTGGATCTATTCAGGTAAATCAGATAATTTCCAACTGTAAACCTGAGTGGAAATTGGTGTTGCCAGAATGTCACACACATTACGTTAGATGAAGTTTGGAAACACAAAGATATTGATATACCTGCCACAGTTTCACTCAAATTACAAGCAAGGGTATTCTAGAGGCCATATTCCACACCATTCTGGATGTGGAATGTTATTTCTAAATCACTCCATAACAAAATGGACACCCAGAGCTCCTGAGTGATCGTAAGCAGATAAAAATGTTCATACCATAGAATCCCTACAGTTTGGAAACAGGCCCTTCAACCCAACAAGTCCACACCAACCTCAAAGCATCTCACCCAGACCCATACCCCTGTAACCCACCTAATCTACACATCCCTGAATACTATGGGCAATTTAACATGGCCAATTCACCTAACCTGCGCACCTTTGGACTGAGAGAGGAAACTGGAGCACCCAGAGGAAACCCACACAGACACAGGGAGAACGTGCAAACTCCACACAGACAGTCGCCCAAGGGTGGAATCGAACCCGGGTTGCTGGTGCTGTGAGGCAGCAGTGCTAACCACTGAGCCACCATGCTGCCCCCAAAGGGTCTGGTGACCCTTCCTCAGAACTGATAGTGGAGGAGCAGAACTTCAAGATATGGGCATGCCTAGAAGAGAAGCAGCAATGAGTTAAATCCTAAATAAAAACTGAAAGATCTGGGGAGGCTGCACTCAACTGTTAAACGTTAGTGGCCCACTGTGAGAATGGGGCCACACGGAGGCCTCAATCCCACACACTCCATTTGGTCAAGCAGGCTCGAAATGGAGCTGGAGCCTAAATTCCACTGCACTGAATGGCTTGAGCAGTTCTTCGCTGGGTGTCAGATTGGCTCACTCAGCAGCTTGGGCCTGTATTGTCCTGCATTGAATTCACCACTGGAAGTGAAATTGGCTAACTGGCTACCTCAGCACTCGGCCCATGATGAAACCTGGTCCTACAATGTTGCCAAATTGGAGTGGGAAGGGGTGTGGCTCATTCAATCCAACATCAGGTGTGAGATTCGCTCACTCAGTGCTAGGCTTAAGGTGCAGCCTGGGCCTATATCTCCCCAGACCGTGAATGTTAGAGAGATGTTGACGTTCGCCCAATCAATCAGAAACCAGGAGTGAGATTGGCTAACTCAGCACTAGATGCAAGATTCAGCATGGTCCTGTACATCCCTGCTCTGTAGGGTTCTACTAACCCAAGATCACTAGGCCAATGATCAGGATTCTCGGCCAAATTTCACTACGCTGTGGGTCTCAATTCGTTCCACATCACTGAGGGAGAGATCTATGTAGGAACAGAGCTGAGAATGGAGCCTTGGACTCTCCTGTTCTGTGTGTGCATGTATTTGGCTATGAATCTGAGAGTCCTTAGTTCCACATCATTCTGTAAAATGAACAAGCATTAGGCCCAAGATGAAGCCTGGACTTACATTTCCCTGCTCTGTGGGTCTTGGTCAGTTACAGAAGGAAAAGTCAGAAAAACTGGTCGAAGAGGTATACTGGTCCGAGTCACCTGGCATACTTCAAAACAGAGGACCAGTATATTAATTTCCAAAGGTTACTGGTTTTTAATTCCCTCTGGATAGGCATGAGATTAGCAATCTCAGCAGTACTAGGCCAAGATGGAACTTGGGACTTTTCTGTTGTAAACATCCATGCACATGAGGGCTCTCAGTCCCACATCTGGTGTGGGATGAGCAAACACTATGCCTGAGATGGAGCCAGCACCTAAATTTCCCTGCATGAGTCTCCAAAAGTCTCATACTGGGTGGAATTGTTATATTTAGTGCTAGGATGGAAATGGAGCCTCAGGCATACATTTCCCTGCATGGAGCTCGAACATTCCCACACTGGGTGAAATTAGACAAATCAAAGCTAGGTCCAAGAAAGAGAAAGCACAGGTCTTTCCTGCTGCATATGTATGTCGTAAGATGGGACGAGGAGGTTTAGTTTCTCGATGAAAAACAATTCCAGGAATGATATAAATTATCAGAGCAGGTTCAAAGAAGCACTGGCAGTGAGAGATTAACTTTATTTGCTTAAAATCTGAAAGATACTTACATGCAATTTTAGGAGAAAGGAGGCCTCATAATTTTGCCCCTTAGGTTCCGTTTATATCATTCCCCTCTCACCTTAAACCTATGCCCTCTAGTTTTGGACTCCCCCACCTGTGGGGAAAAGACATTACCTATTTACATTATCAATGCCCTTCATGATTTTGTACACCTCTATATGGTCACCCCTCAGCCTCCAATGCTCCAGAGAAAATAGCACAAGTCTATTCAGCCTCTCCCTTTAGATCAAACCCTCCAACCCTAGCAACATCCTCAGAAATCTTTTCTTAACCGTTTCAAGTTTCAAACATCCTTCAGATAAGGAAATCAAAAGATATGGATCAATGGCAGATGAACACTAGATCATTCATGTTCAGATTGAACAGCAAAAACAGCCAAAAGACAGAATTACAGAATTGTTACAAGGAAGGCCATTCAGCCTATCCTGTCTGTGCCAGCTCACCAATTAAATATTTCACTTAGTACTAATCTCCTGCTTCTTCCCAAAACCACACATTCTCATCTTTTTCAAATAATCAACTTAATCCCTTTTGAAAGCATCAAATGACCCACTACACGAGGCAGGTGGTATCGTGGTAAAATATCACAAGAATAGTAATCCAGACACCCAGGATAATATTCTGGGAACATGGGGTTGAATCCCACCATAGCAGATTAAACTTTAATTCAATAAAATCTGGAACTAAAAGATAATCTAATGCTGACCAAGTACCATTTCCAAATGTTGCAAAGACCCATATGGTTCATTAATGTCGTTTAGGAAAGGAAGTCTGCAGACTTTGTCTGGCCTACATGTGACTCCAGACTAAACAATCTTCAAGACTCTTAGACAGCCAATCAGTTCAAGGACAATTAGCTATGGGCAACAAATTTAGGCCTGCCAGGAACATCACATCCCATACGAGAATAAAGGAAAACGTTCTTTGGGTGGCTCAGTGGTTAGCACTGCTGCCTCACAGCACCAGAGACCCAAGTTCAATTCCACCCTTGGGTGATTGTCTATGTGGAGTTTACACATTCTCCCTATGTCAGCAGGGGTTTCCACCACATGCCTTAGTTTCCTCCCACAGTCCAATGGTGTGCAGGTCAGATGGCCATGGTAAACGTGGGGTTACAGAGATAAGGTGGGATGTTCTTTGGAGGCTCGGTGCAGACTCGGTGGGCCAAATGGCCTCCTTCTGCACAGTAGGAATTCTATGATTCTCAGGCATTGCATTCCAGACCCTAACCATTCCCTGCATGAAATCATTTTTCCTCAATCACTTTTCCTTGGAAAATCGAATGATGAGATGGGACCTGATTGAATTATTCAAGACCATGAGAGCCCTGAGCCAAGTAAAAGGGGGAACATGTTCCCATTTGTAAAGGACATACCGGTCGGAACTCCTCGGAGCTCCTCTGTTTGCCAGTCCCTTTATCATTTTCCCTCTTTTTTTTCTCTCTTATGGTTTTCCCTTTCTCCCACCCTCTACCCAGAGAATGGAATTGCAGAGTGAGCAGGCCAAGTCCCGTGGTGAACCGGAGCAGGCACGGACCGAGTCCTGTCGTGGAACCAGAGTGGGTGTGGGCCAAGTCCCACAGCGGAACTAGGACGCGCAGCATGACCTTGTGCTCTGGGACCTGCAGGCACACCCCACGAGCCACAGAACACCGCGAGCAGTGAGCCCTGGAGCAGTACATGGGCTCTGAGCCTAGAGCAGCGCGGGGAAGATGCCCCACAGCAGCACATGGGAATCAGCCCCGGAGCAGCACGCAGGCAGTGAGTCCTAGATGGAGACCAGTGTGAGGGGACAATCCTTACCTTAGAACTCTGTAATGTTAACCCCCTATTATTTTCCTATTTTTAAACTTATTTTCAACTCTGTAATTAAGCAACTGCTTTTATTCCTCTGCTGTATCCAAGAATTGTACTTAGGTACTTGGACCTAAGATGTCATCATAAGAAGGTAGACATTGTGAATGTTTTTCACTGTACTCCTACAATGTAGCACATGTGACAATAAAATGATATTGGATATTGAGGATCAAGAAATATAGGGCAAAGATTTTAAGTAACTAGTAAAAGTAACAATCTCATCTTCTCCATCCTGTCTTCATAACTGAAATTCCTCATCCCTCGATCCATTTTCAAAGAAACCTCTTTTGCACTTTCTTCAGGGCTTACATCATTCCTGAAGTGTGTCACCCATAACTGGATACAAAACTCCAGCTGAGACCGAACTGGTCTCTTATACAAGTTTAATATAACATCAGCAGGTCTGACTGCACTTATGGAAAGAAAGCAGGGTTAATGTTTTGGATCAGAACTGAAGAAGGGTCACTAGACTCGAAACATTACCTCTGCTTTCTCTCCACAGATGCTGCCAGACCTACAAAGTTTTCCCAGCAATTTCTGTTTTTGATTCAGATTTCCAGCTATATACTCCATTATACTTCAATGAAAACATCTCTCATTCTTCTAAACTCTACATTTAGAAGAGGGTCCAGTCTCTGCAATATCCCCTCATCCTGCCATCCCAAATATCAGTCTGGGGAACCTTTCGTGCACTCCCTCTATGGCAAGAGTATTCTTCCTTAGGCAAGGAGACCAAAATACACTCAATACGCTAGGTGTGGTCACTGCAAGGCTCTGTACAACTACAGCAAGACTTCTTTACTGTTACAGTCAGATTGTCTTCCATTTAAGGCTAAAATACCATTTGCATACTAATTGCTTGCTGCACCTACACGTAGGGTCATAGAGTCCTACAGCATGGAGACAGGCCCTTTGGCCCAAACTGGTCCATGCTGACCAAAATGGCCAAGTATGCTAACCCCATTTCCCTGTTCTTGGCTCATATCCTTCTAAACCTTTCCTATCCATGTATTTGTCCAAATGCCTTTTAAATGTTGTTCATGTACCCGTCTCAACCACTTCCGCTGGCAGCTCATTCCAAATGCATACCACCCTCTGTGTAAAAAAGTTGCCCGTGAGGTTCTATGTATTCTTTCCCCTCTTACTTTAAATTGATGCCCTCTAGTTCTCGATTCCCCAACACTGGGAAAAATAATGTGTGCCTTCACCCGATCCATGCCTCTCATGATCTTATACACTTCTATAAGATCCCCCTTCAATCTCCTACGTTCTAAAGAAAGAAGTCCTAGCTTGACCAACCTCTCCCTACAAATCAGTCCCTTGAGTCCTGGCAACATCCTTGAATATCTCCTCTGCACTCTTTCCAGTTTAATAACATCCTTTCTATAGCAAGGTGACCAAAACTGAACACCACACTCCGACTGTGGCCTCACCAACGTCCTGTACAACTGCAACATAACTCTCAACTTCTATACTCAATGCCCTGACTGATGAAGGCTAGTGCACCAAATGTCTTCTTCACTACCCTCACTACCTACGACTCCACCTTCAGGGAACCATGCATCTGAACTCCAAGGTCCCCGTGTTCCACTACACTCCTTAAGGCCCTACTATTCACCATGAAAATCCTACCTTAATTTGACTTTCCAAAATGCAACACCTCACACTTATCCATATTAAACTCCATTTGCCATTTCTCAGCCTACTTCCCCAGTTGCAAGATCCTACTGCAATTCCTGTAGTCTTTACTGGATTATAAATAAGAACACCCAGGTGTCTTTGGATGTCAATATTCTCCAATCTGTCACTATTTAAGAAATGTTCAGTATTCAACCAGTTAGTCTTTGATGTAGTACGAATTGGTAATGTACAGCACTAAGTCTCATTAATAAGGATCCTGTCTGTTTCACTATCTAAAATGGCAGTACTATGCATTTTTAAAATGAGTGGAAAAAATATTAACCAGAGCACATAGTGATTAAATAATCCCGGTTCTGACTAATGTCAATCCCTTCTCTTTAAAAGATTCTATACTTTAACTTATATCTAAAGATCAATTTATTATATCTTGGGACTGTATTATGACAACAGTTTGAAAATAACTTATCTAAATTTCAGTTCACAGACTGACAGGGCTTGGCTCCTGCGTTAATCAGTTGAGTTTCATCTCAGATCAATCAGTTGAACCCCACCCCAGGTCAACCAATGTATCTTCCCCATTTTAAAAATAAATTCAGTGAGAAGGACGAGTTGACCAATTGTGAACACTGTTGAACAGACTCGCACTGCAGCAGTTTGTGTCAGGAACAACAATTGTCCTCTGTGCAAAACGTTGATCCCAAAACACTGCAGGAGTGCACAACAGGTCAAAACAATCTACAAAAAGCTGCAGAATTGTACACACAATGATTCCCATTGCTGTGATATTTAAGGGGTCAATTAGTTCAGTTGGCTGGATGATTTGCAATGCAGTGTGATATCAACATCTTCTCGACCTCTCCCCTCACCGTAATCCCACCACCAGTCGTTTCTCTCTAATGAGAACAGCCTATGATCCTCTAGGACTGTGGCAACTTTGTCTTTACTGCTATAATATCTCCTTATCCCCTACACTAATCACCTTACAAAAAAAAACCACAGAAGTTGGAAATCAGAAACAAAATCAGAAATGGCTAGAAAAACTCAGCAGGTCAGTCGGCATCTGCGGAGAGAAAGTAGCGTTAACGTTTCGGGTCCATTGAAGAAGGGTCACTGGACCCAAAACGTTAACTCTGCTTTCTCTCCACTGATGTTGCCTGACCTGCTGAGTTTTTCCAGCAATTTCTGAATTTGCAACTAATCACTTTCATGACTTTCAATCCTGTATATTTCTGATGGTATATAGAGAAAGTGGAATGAAACAACCAAATGTGGAGAGCCACTAATTTAACAACTTATACCATGGAAGTCAGGTCAACATAAAACAAATTCACTGAGTACACAGAGTCCAACTCCCTCCTCAGGCTGATTCACCTGTCCCTCTTGGCCCCGACAACAACCTCAGCAAATATCTCTTATGATTACTTCCACGGTTCACTTATAATGTGGTCTCATTTTCTGCACCCCAATGACCCTGTTAAAACACACTTTCATTACATTTATATAGCATATTTAATTTGGTTAAAAGAAAATCACAAGACACTTCACAGAAGTATAATGAAACAAAAACAGACACCAAGTTACAGGCGACAATATTAGGTCAGATGACCAAACTTTTGGTTGAAGAATGAAAGTTTTGAAGGAGGAGGGAGTCAGCTGGAAAATGTTAGGGAGGGAATTCCAGAGTTTTGGCTGGGCAACTGAAATACAGCCACCGATGATTGAACAATTAAAACCAGGGATGCTACAGAAGCCAGATTTGGAATGCAGAAATCTCAGAGGGTTTTGGACTGGAGAATGTTACAGAGACAGGGACAGACAAGACCAAGAAGGGATTTGAAATCAAAGATGCGTCTTTTAAAACTGTGTTGAAAAGTCATCTACACCTTCCTGGAGCAAAACGTGAAAAGAGATCTTAAAAGTCAGATACAGTGATAATGGGTTTTCACCTTCGTCTTCAGCTGCAACAGTTGTTTCATCCTCTCGAACATCACTTTCATCTATCTGGTCACCTTCAAGATCGCCAAAATCAACATTCTCGGCGGCAGAATCTTCTTTTATTGTATCTTGTTATTTTGAAAATAAAAGCAAGGAAATCTTTAATATATTGTAACTACCAATAAAGGATATCATCAACTAAATCTTACTGACACACACTATTTTCATGCAGTTACAGACATACATACAACTTTTGTTCAAATCAGGACATCCAGTCATCACAAACATCCTACACGTATTCTTCAATGTTCACTGTGGTCATAGCAATGCTACATCAAGAGACATTTGTCCTGTTTTGATGAGGATTTTGTCCATTGTGAAACCTCCTGACCTAGAATAGTTTGAGGGAATGGTATCATCACACTGGCACTGGGTATCATTGCAGATTGGACTGATTTCCTATGTTGCGATTTGAGTCTTAATGGCTTACACTGATAGGGCAAGTGTGCTTGTAACTTCTGTAAGACTTGCTTCCTAAAATATTTCAATTTTATTCCTTTTAGGGTAACATTGGGTCATTCTTCCCTGTCCTAAATCTGCTCCTGCTCCCTCCATTTCGACTGCCCAATTATCCAAGGATGTAGGATTTGACTTGGTTTCCAGTCCCAAACCTTCTCCTCCTGCTCTGACCTCTCATTAATCCTTTGTCCTCCTCAGGACTTCAAGTATTCATATTTTACTCAATCCGACACAATGCAGACATTCCATCCTCATTAATAAAATGCATCCTTGTCTATACTGTAAAAGTGAATACACATCCCACCCCTCAGAGATTATTGCACAATAGATGTAATTTTTATTGAGAAAAAGATGATAGATAACACAGATTCTGGTGAATTATTTAAATAATTCTCACCCATCATTGTGAAATCCAGCTACTTCTCCTCCACCGATTCTCACATCTCGCACTCTCCCCTCAGATTCTCAAATCTACCCCTTCCCACAACTGTTCTTTACAGCAAAAATGGCAGAATGTGAGGACAGTGGTGCCAAGTTTCTGTACAATTTTGAGTTTCAGTATTAATGCTAGCAAACATGTTGTGGAAGCAGCCCCAGGTTAAGTAAAAACAGAAAACACTGGAAATGGTCAGCAGGTCAGATAGCAACTGTGGAGAGAGAAGCAGATACTCATCTACTTCATATTTCTATCTCACGCTATTCCCTTTCACTTTTGAGACTGCACATATTGCCTCTTGCTCTGGCCATTCCTTTATAAACTATTTCTCTCCATCAGTCTGCCACAGCTACTCCTCACTCACATATATAACTCATGGTCTTTGTCACTCTCTCCAAAACCTTTCTCCAGTGCCTCTCTAGTTCTCTTTTTCACTCTGAATACCACTCTCCCCATCTGTATGGGTATGCAATATTTTTGTTTCCTTTTCAATCATATATCCAATTTCTTTTTTGAATCATACTATTGAATCTGCTTCCAACAGCCTTTCATACTGGACATTCCAAATCATAGCAACTCACTGTGTTACGTAACTCTCTGCATTCCCCCCACTGGTACTTTTGCAAACTGTGCCATTGAAGTTGGATAGAGTTAGTATTTTTGCCCTGTCAGTGAGTCTGTAGGTCTGTAAACAAAAGGTCTAAAAACATATTTTAAGTATTTCAACAAAACTTGCATATACGTACACCTCAAGGAAGAAGTAATTATTTATACTCGCATACATGTGGAGTACAACTCAAGGAAGAACTACTTATTTATTGGTGAAGATGTGAATCTGGATCAATATCCTGGAATCTTTTAAAAGGATCACTAACATTAAGAGGTAAGTCAAATTGACTTTTTCTTGGATTGTTGTGAACTATTTTATTTAGAATATGTCGATTACATTAGAATGCTGGAGACTGAGAGAAACAAACTCCAACAACAGAGAATTTAACATCGCGCCTTAACATTCAATGGCATCACCATTGCTGAATCTTGCACTATCAACATCCTGAGGGTCACCATTGACCAGAAGCTGAACTGGACCAGCTACATAAATACTGTGGCTATGCGAGCAGGCCAGAAGCTCAGAATTCCGCAATGAACAACTCAGTTCCTGACTTTTATCCACGAGGCAAAATCAGGAGTGTGATGGAATATTCCCCATTTATCTGGATGAGTGCGGCTCGAACAACACCCAAGAAGCTTGACACCATTCATGACAAAGCACCCCGCTTGATTAGTGCCACATCCACAAACATTCATTCCCTCCACTATCAATGCTCACTAGCAGCAGTGTGTACCATCTACAGGATGCACTGCTGGAATTCACCAAGAGCACTAGAAGGACAAGAACAGGGGATAGATGGAAACACCATCACCTGCAAATTCCCCTCCAGGCCACTCAGCATGCTAACTTGGAAATACATTGCCATTGTCCCATTGTCACTGAGTCAAAATCCTGGAAACCACTCCCTCACAACATTGTGGATGTACCTAACCCACATTAATTGCCACAGTTCCGAAAGCAGATCAATACCACCTCCTCAACAGCAATTAGGAATTGGCAATAAGTGCCGACCTAGCCAGTGAAACCTATGTCTCATGAATGAATAAACTGAAAAATAAAACAGCCTACCACATTAAAAGCCTTCATAAAATCAAATATTTCTATTGAATCTTCCAGTAACTTTTATGTTTTAAAATGCAAAGAAGCATCTAATCTCTGAAACCATTCTGTACAATTCGCTTGCACATTTTCCAAGGCCTGGACATCAATCCTAAAGCGTGCTGGACAAAATTGGTCAAATATTCCACCAGCAGCTTAACCATGTGGACATGAGAGAGAGGAGCTGGATATAGGCTACAGAGCCTTCAAGCCTGCTCCAGCAGTCAATAGGTTGATATTCAAGAGGGAGCTGGACGTGGTCCTTCCAGCTAAAGGGATCAAGGGGTATGGAAAGAAAGTGGGAGTGGGATACTGAAATTGCATGATCAGCCACGATCATATTGAATGGTGGTGCAGGCTCGAAAGGCCTATTCCTGCACCTATTTTCTATGTTTCCATGGCTGATTATCTTTGCAACTCCTTTTTACCATCCCGTCCCCATATATCTTGATGGCCTCAGGACTCAAAAGTTACAAATTGCCATCTTAAATTAGGTCTTCTGGTGCAGTATGTACATTACTGCCTCTGAGCCAAAAACTCTGGGTTTGTGTAGGACTTAGTGGTCAAGAAAGGTGTCTTCATAATGCAATCAAATAGGTTGAGAATCACCTTGCAAATCCTCCCAATACATGCCAATGGCAGGTAGTAAGAGTGAAAGAGATTCCTGGTCAGCCACGTGGTGGAAAGAAATTGAAGCCTCTACCATCACTAACCACAAGAACATGCATGTAAAAGTGAATATTGCCACAGCAACTGGATTCATTGAGTAAACTAGTAGCACTAAATCTACTCAACAACAGAGGGTCAAGCAGCACAGGGAACAAAATAACAAAGATTCACAATCTGCCGAATGAAGACTATTCTCCTCATCAGTTCCAAAAAGCTATCCTCAGACAGTGACTCCTCATTCAAGCTCTTCAGCCAAAGTGCACACTCGTAAATAAACATACCGTTAAATATACAGATATGCTTATTCATCCTTTCTCTCTCACTCAGCCTCATCCCCTCAGTCTCACTTTTTCACTTGCTCTCATTGAATTCTCTCTCTCTCACACAAGTATACACTCAGTCATCCTCCCCTTCATTCTCCCTCCCCTCCTCCGCCGCTCGCTCACAATACCTCTCCCTCCACCCTCACTCACGATATCTCTACCCCCTCCCCCACTCACGATACCTCTCTCCTTCTCCCTCGCTCGCAAGATCTTTCTCTCCCTCAATCACAAGATCTCCCCCATCTCCCTCTCGTTAACTTATCACACACACTCTCTCTCACACACACATTCACCATCTCCTCTCAATCTCTCCCACACACACTCTCCCTTTCTCTCACACTCTAAACTTGTCTCTCTGCCTTGGTCATGCCCTCTCCCTCTCCCTCACCCTCTCCCCTACCCTCTCCCCTCTCTTTAGCTCCCTCTCCCCCTTCAACCCCTTTCACATGTACACTTTTATCCCCTCTCTTTCCCTCACGCTCGCCCTCCCTATCTAACCCTCTCAACCCTTCTCTTTCCCTCACACTCACACTCCCTCTCCCTCTCTCACCCATATACTCTCACCCCCTCTCTTTCCCTCTCTAACCCTCTCACAACCTCTCACACGTTCACCTTCACCCCCCCCCCCCCCACACCCCCCCCCCCCCCCCCACACGCACACCCTCACCCCGTCTCACATGGACACTCTCAGCCCCTCTCTTTCCCTCCCTCACCCTCACCCCCTCACTTTAGCTCCCTCTCTCGTAATCCCAACTACCCTCTCTCCCACTCCCTCTTGCCCCAATTTGGACCCTCCCACCTGGTCCCTCCCTCTCCCCCCCCCCCTCGACCCCCCATTCCCCTCCATCGCTCCGCCACCAATCCCTCTCCATCGCTCCCCCCCTCTCTTACCCCTTCCTTCACCCCCACTTGCACCCCACCATCCCCGTTCGCTCCCTCCCGGTCCTCCCCCTCCCTTCTGCCTCCTCCCGTTTCCCACCCCTCTCTACCCCCATCCTCCCTCCCTTGGTCCACCTCTTCTCCCCCCAATCCTCCCTCAATCCCCTTCGCCCCCCCC
>NC_063342.1:72477062-72483542 GCF_021869965.1 Rhincodon typus
ACACACACAAACTCACCGTCTCCTTTCTCCATGTTTAACCCGTTGCCGAGGTAACGACCACATCCGGGAACGGCGGAAATGCCGGCGCGAGCTCAGGCAGAGTGCCGGGGACGTGCGCGGGGCTCAGTCCACGGTTACCAGCCCCGGGCACGCGGCCTCACGGGCACGTCCCCCTCACTCTCGGTAAGGTTTTGACCCAGTCGCTGCTGCTCAGTGTCGGATCAGGGATAGTGAGGGACCAGGTCTTCAGGGGACGGGGACGGATACGGAGCTGGAGCTGGAAGTCTCCAAGACATGGTGTGAGTGGGATGGGGGAGGTAAAGGGGAATGTGGAAGGGACACAGAGAGGAGATGTATACTAGAATCCCTACAAGAATGGAAGCAGGCCACACCTACCCTCCAAAGTATATCTCACCCAGACACACACCTCCTACTCTATCCCTGTAACCCTGCATTTCCCATGGCTACTCCACCTAACCTGCACATCCCTGAACACTACGGACAGTTTAGCACGGCCAGTCCACCTAACCTGCACACCTTCATAAGGAAACCGAGGCACCTGCAAGAAACCCACGCAGACTCGGGAGGATGTGCATAACTCCACACAGAAAGTTGAGCAAATTTGGAATCGAGCTCAGGTCGCTGGCGCTGTGAGGTGGCAGTGCCAACCACTGAGTCACATGCCACCTATCATGGGGTATCACTGGAACGGGTGGGGGTAATGGTTCTGAGGAATGGTCACCGGACCCGAAACGTTAACTCCGTTTTTTTCCTTCACACAGATGCTGCCAGACCTGCTGAGCTTTTCCAGCAACTTTGTTTTTGTTCCGTGTTTTTAAACCATGTTACATAGTTGGAAATAGTTGCTAGGTAATGTCACGAATATGAGGTCAGACAAGTCATCTTGGGCTCAAATGTGGCATCAAAATTGCAAGAAGAGTGGCTTAATCTTAGACTGTTGTTGAGAGGAATGAACTCAGTTGGTGGCAATGGAGTTTGGAGTGGAGGCCAAAAAACATTTGCTTCAGGGCCTTCCAATCTCAAGTGGAATAAATTTCTGTTCAACCACTACTGGATAAGCCGTCTGATAATTCACTTGGCTCGACATATCATAGGATCCCTACAGTGTGGAAACAGGTCCTTTGGCCCAACAAGTCCATACCAACCCTCCAAATAGCATCCCACCCAGACCCATCCCAATTCCCCTACACTTTCCCTGTAATCCTGCATTTCCTGTGGGTAACACATCTAGTCTACAGATCCCTGAATACTATGGGTAATTTACCATGGCCAATCCACCTAACCTGCACATCTTTGGACTGTGGGAGGAAACCAGAGCACCCGGCAGAAACCCACGCAGACAGTTGCCCGAGAATGGAATCAAAACCAGATCCCTGATGCTGTGAGGCAGCAGTGCTAGCCACTGAGCCACCGTGTCACCCCTCCAGGGACAGGGTAGATGTTGAGAGAATGTTGAGAGAAAGTGGGGAAGTCAAGGGTTAAGGGCTCAGTTGGTGAAAATAAGGGATCGTGCATTTAACATGAAGGTGAAGAACTGTGTCTCTCAGGGAGTTGAGCATCCTACCCGTGAGTCTACATTGAAGGCTGTGATAAATGTTCTTGAAGTATAGGAGATCAGGAATTATGGGAAACTAGCAAGAAAGTAGAATTAAGGCCAAGATCAGATAAACCATGATCTTGTTAAATCTTACAGCAGGCTCATAGGGCCAAACGGCCTTCTGCTCCTATTTTATTCTTATATATCCTGAACTCATGATCTACTGTATATTCAGTAACAAAAAAAACTCAGTTTTCTGCTATTTCCTTATTCAGTGCATGATCAGTTTTCATTAGGTCTGCACTGGTCTGAAACACTTTTTCTTAACATAACTATGTTTATGTTGACTTTGTTTTGCCATTCTCTGCATGTCTTCCATTGTCAGCATCTATGTTTATTTGCATATTTTGTATGCTTTTTTTTCACATTTCTGTTGTCCCAAACTATTAGCTGTCATTTTAGAAGTGAATTTTTTCTTCCCTATGGTTATAATGTGATGCAGAATCAGGTAAAATTCTTCCCTAAACGCTTTCAATGATCTATTGTCATTTTCCTCATTAATATATTTGCTGTGTTTACTGTGAACAGTCTCTGGTCTCAACAGATTGAAATTAGCTTTGCTGAAATCTAAAATCTGAGTAGTGTGTTTATTTTGCCCTTGCAAACATAATCTTGACCTGATTATTTTATGATTGTTATTAAATGAATGCTCACCTACTTGGCTTTTAACCAAATTTGTCTTATTACTGAATCTAATATAGCATTCTCCCTTGTTCAGTTGAGGACATATTGTTGCACTTGCATAGGTAGGGGCAAGAGTTGGCCATATGGGAGCGTGGAGACGGTGACATGGAGTACAGATTACATAACTCGTATAATACAAAACCAGATTACTGCCTCTTGGGATCCTCCATCTTCGAATGTTAGACCTATGACAAAAAAAATCAAACTCAGAATTTGACTGCTGGCTACTTTGAGTACTGGTAACACTGGTTACTTTCACATCCTGTATGCAGTAGTGCATGTATTTGCAGGCTGATAGCGTTCTGAGTCACAGCAGATGTTTCAATGTCGTGAGTTTTTGATGGGTGTATATTTGGTTGTCCATCCAGATTCAAACTTACTGACAGGGAAGTTGAGTAACAGCTTTTCCCTTTCTGTCGGGCCTTATTCGGTGACATCTTGAGGATTAAGGTAAGGCTTGCAACTGCCAAATGCATGCTTTAAAATCAGAGCTATGAGAGAGCAGCACTGCTCTTTATCAGAGGTAACATCTTAAAGAGGCAACTAGAAGTATTAAATGAATCCCTTCAGAATGGGACTGCTTCATTCAGTGTACAAGGATGAATTACTGCAGTGTTCTGTCCGTTTGCATCTTGTGTTTGAATCCATCCCAGCCAGGAGTATAAATGGAGCAGCAGATGTTTGTGGGAAAGAGTGCCATCTTTCTACCAGACTCTTGTGAAGAAATGATAACGGGGATTCCAGAATATTCATTTTGAGGGTATGTTCCCTTGTCCCAGACTTGCCCACCAGTGGGAAAATGTTTCCTATCAACGCTGTCAATCCCTTTTAACACCTTGTAAGTTCCAGATAACACACAATAACAACTTGCAATTATGAAGTCCCTTTAAAAGTTTAAGGCATGGGGTTGTTGAAATTATCAATGGTAGAGCTTTTAAAAGGGTCATGCCTGACTTCTGAACAAGAGATGTACCAGACTAAAACGTCAACTCTGTTTCTGTCTCTACAAATGCTGTTAGAGCTGCTGAGTTTCTCCAGCATTCTCTGTATTTGTTTCAGATTTCCAGCATCCACAGTATTCTGCTTTTACTTAAAATATAACTTGACTTCCCTTTTCCAGATGTTTCTACTGGGTTTGCAGGTGGCACAGGGTGGCTGCTTTATCTATAAAAGGTATCTGAGTTATCACTTAAAAATCACATAACAACTGCTGAAGGAAAGAGAAATCAGTTTTCTTTGGGTCTAAAGTGGCTTGCTGTAGAGAACAGAGACAGCTCCTGAGTTGGAGGAGATCTGATCACTTCTCTGTCTTGTTTCCAGCCTCAAGCAGTTCACTTACTTGAAAATCGATCATGTAGTTGTTGATAAGCAAAAGGCCTTTGTCATTGACAACTGGTCACTAGCCCATAAGCCAATCAACTTGTTGCCAACTAAAATTCAATCTGTTAACAACCCCTCAGCTCTAGCTTATCTGCAAATACTGCTGTAACCCACAGCTATCGAAACAAGTTCATAATGAGTAATAAATTACTAGTTGTCAAACCATGCAACAATCCTTGGAAAGTGTTGTTTTTAAAAAAAAGTTCTTTATCTTTTCAGCCCACAATTTTAAAAAGAACAAATTTTTGTTTAGAAAAACATGGTCTTTACAAAACTGGGAATTTTTAAGTGGCAAAATCGAACAAAAGCAAAGATTCTGGAAGCTTGTAGGTTAAAGCGAGGCCAAGAATTAATTTGTCAAGAAAAATGAGAATTTTTAAATTAAGGCTTTTTTTGAACTGGAAACTAATGTAAGCCAACGAGGCCGAGACTTGTTGAAGTTAAAATACCAGTGGCAGAGCTTTGGATAAACTTAAGGTTATGCAGGTTGAAAGATGAGAGTGTGACCAGGAGTGCTACAGGCAACAAAGGCCTGGCGTCTTAATTAGGTTAATTATCACCAAAGTGATGGCTTTTGCACCAAGACCTAATTTCTGGAGAATTTTTCTCCAAACCGTACCAGTCTGGGCCTGACTTTGCTCCCTAGTCAGCTGGCCAGTCATTTCTCTGGCTAATTGGCTTTGTATTAAATCATGGGTGTTCATGCTTCCAAATAAAAGAAAGATGATATAACAAAAACACAAAGGCCTGGCAAGGGTTTCAGCAGAAGATGATCTGGCCAGAGTCAGGTAATGTTATGGAGATAGGAATCTTGGTGATGGCATGGGTCTGTGGTCACAGATTCATCCCAATTACAACAGTAAGGCTGTGAATTGTTTGGTTCAGACTCTGAGTTTCACCACGAAGAAGGGTAGATTTGCTGGCTATGGACAGAGTTTGTGGCACAGCTGAAGATATTGTCTTTGGCTTTCCCCAATCTTTAGTTGGAGGAATTGTCTGCCCATGTCATACTGACAAAGGAGAAACAATGGAGGAATCAAGAAAGGCTTTGTCATGTAATCACTCCAACTTTACAAGCTTGGTATGTTTATGTACCTGTCCTGGGCTCCTTCCAAAGTCAATAAATTTTTTCTAAAATGTTGTGCCAGGGACTGTACAAAATACTTCAAAGGTAGAGTAGCAAAGAACTTTGTATAGCAGATAATTGTTCTCCCTTTTATATTTCAGCCCTCTAGATTAAAAGGCTAACAATATCCCAATAATCTTTATCATGTTTTGTGTTTGACGACTACAGGAGCAAAATACTGCAGGTTTTGAAACTCAGGAAAGTACCCAGGAGATAGTAAAATAATCAGGAAATACCCAGACTGTCTGGCTGCTTCTGTGAAGAGAGAAATGGAGCTAATGTTTCAGGTCAATGACTGTTATTTCTTTTTGGTTCCCGTACATAGGAATGAATCACATTTTGGATTCAAAATGCTCGAGCCTCATCATGTAGACTTTTTATAGCTCTCTGTACGGCTGTTGGAGTGACAGACTGATATGTTATTACTCAACACATGACTATAGTGCAGCAATGAATATTGCACCCTATAACCTACATATTTATTCCTGTCCCTTTGTGAAAATATAACAAGATATCAATGATGGCTCATCAGATCAGACTCTACAGGCAGATAGGAAATCGAGGTCTAGCACAATGGTGAGAGAGCCAGTGGGAAACCCATAACATTATCTCTAAGGAGAGCCCAACACTATTTATGTGCAATCAGACCCTGAAGTGGGCAGCATTGGGCTTCCCAAAGAATGATGTCCCTCACAGAGCCTAAATTTGGTCCCTAACAACTGCCAGCCAATTAGTGGTCTGCTACACAGGCAACACCAAGGAGTCAGGCCTTCATCTGGGTCCTCACTGGATGTCTTGAGAGAGGTGAAAGGGACAGTTTGAAGGAGAGGGTCACCAACAGGGGAATGAAGATGAGATACTGCGTGGCTTTGAAATGGCGATACCCTATCTGGGAAGGCCATTGGTAAACCCTAACTAGTGCTAAATGATTGATGTCCACTAAATAGCATTGATACATCACGGGTTAACCATACAGAACTGTTTCCATTGATGCTTTTTGATGATTGAAAACATTCAGCTCAAAGCTTAAAAGATGGAGCAAATCCAGAGCAAATTTGCTGCTTTCTAACTGAGGTCCTTTGATTCTGTAATATTGGTCTTGGATTTACAATAACTGTGTGAAGGGTGCATGCTCATGTGAAGCTTGGTGGCACCCTTGCTCTGCGATTCTGTCTAATGCTGGGAAGCCTCAGCCCTGCAGCTAATTAAAGTTAATGCCAATAGGACATGTACAAACACAAGGCCATCACTGCCTACTCTGCCTGTTCAACAGGATGCCTTTGTGAACACCCCACCCTATCCACATGTTTCTTTCTACCCTCTTTATCATTTTATTCACAATATCGACTGAACGTTTAGCACTGTTACCTTAAGCATTCGATGTTAGCATTGTATTTGGGATGTTTTGATCAAAAACTTTAAACCTTTTATAAATTTAAATAGATTAAGTGTCACTTTTTTCTCGATGGAATGTCAGCTGTATCACAGTTGCTAGCAGTTTTTGTCAGAATCAAGTCCTACACTAGAGACTTCAGCAGAAAGATCCAGGCTGACGCTCCAGTGCAGTACTTGGGGAGCATACTATTGAAGGCACCATCTTTTCAAATGGGTCTCCATGCTCAGTCCCTGTCTCTCAGGTGGATGTGAAAGATTTGCTAGCACTATTTTGAAA
>NC_063342.1:72483642-72498266 GCF_021869965.1 Rhincodon typus
GTTTCTATTTCATCTTCTTTATCATTTTTATTCAACATGTCAGCTAATAGTTTGTATTTCTGCAACCCCAGTATTTAATTTGAGCATCATGTTTTGGAATCTGTTGACTATTTATCAGCAATCTGTCACTATTGATCTTGCTCGTGTGTCCTTCATTTCAATCCCAATCGCTGGGAATGATCTTTTTCTGACTATTGTCTCCCATCCCTTTAAAGTTTCAAACATCTCGAATAATTGTCCAGAAACTACTTTTCTAAAAAAAAATCAAGCTTTGATGGGCCACCATTCCTGTCTTGTGTACAGCACACTGTTTGTGGGGTGGCACGGTGGCTCAGTGGTTAGCATTGCTGCTTCACAGCATCAGGGACCCAGCTTCAATTCCACCCTCGGGTAACTGTCTGTGTGGAGTTTGCACATTCTCCCCGTGTCTGCACTGGTTTCCTCTGGGTGCTGTGGTTTTCTCCCACGGTCCAAAGATGTGCAGATTAGGTGGATTGGCCATGGAAATGCAGGGTTACAGGGATAGGGTAGGGTGTGGTGGGTCTGGGTGGGGTGCTATTCAGAGGGCCGGTGTGGACTCAATGGGCTGAATAACCTGCTTCTGTACTGTAGTGATTCCTTGTACCCGAGGGGGCTTCATGAAGAGTATTCCTGAAAGTTCCATCATGTGATAAGCGTCTCTATGAGCCCCCATGCCATTGGGAACCTGACATGTTCATCCTCAAAGTGCTCCATTTTCTCATGCCAATTAGAAAGGGACCAGTTTCTTCATTCATTGATTCAAAGATTCTTGAATGATCAGATTTCACTTTCCTACCTCTAACAGAGGACCATAGAACAACAACCATGTTACAACACAGAAGAAGGCCATTCAGTCCTTTGTATTCTGTGGTGGTTCTCCACTAGAGTAACTCAAATGGTTCCACTGCCCCCTACGATCACTCTGCACGTTCCCACAATTTTTCTCTTTGGATTATTATACAACTTCTTTCTCAAAACCATGAAGGAGTCCTGTCCCACTGTCCTTGTAAGCAGTACATTCCAGATACTAACTGCTTGCTGGACAGGATTTTTCAGAAGGCAGAGTTTCTTTCAGCAGGTCATTAATTGGCTAAGGGATGACCTCCCTAGCTAAGGGAGGCTAGTAACTTCGATCTGGGGAGGGTGCCGTAGCTTGGAGAGCTGCCGGCTGTCATTCTGCAGTCACTCAGCAGCTCCAGGTTCAAGCAGGAAGGCCACTGCTCCATGTACAAGCACTGCCTGAAGAAGGGGGATTTATGGAAGATCGACCTTAGGTATGTTTCAGTAGATCCTGCCAACCAGACCCCAGCGAGCAAAGATTGGGAGAAAGTTGAGGTGGGGGTGCATGACTTTTTAGGGATGTTGCCTCTAATGGGCACAGGGTACTCTAAATGAGGGCACCGGGTACTCTAAATGAGGGCACCACCATCCCCATGCTAAACACCAACTCTTCCAGTAAATGCTGCCTGGCTAGCTGTTTGACAGGGGCTTCCCCAAGGTGGTGAGTGAAGAATGAGGCACTTATCAACTGACCACTTAATGTTAATAGGTCCAAGAGTGGTTAGACTCCCTAATAGCCTTACCAACCTTAGTAAAATCAGAGACTGATGGGGGCAGGCCGGCCATGCACTAAATACGGGCAGCATGGCGGCTCAGTGGTTAGCACTGCTGCCTCACAGCGCCAGGGGCCCCAGGTTTGATTCTACCCTCGTGCAACTGTCTGTGTGAAGTTTGCACATTCTCTACATGAATTCTCTCCATGAGTTTCCTCCGCATGCTCTGGTTTCCTCCCAGAGTCCAACAATGTGCAGATTAGGTGGATTGGCCGTGCTAAATTGCCCTGTAGTGCTCAGGGAGGTGCAGGCTAGGCGGATTAGTCATGGGAAATGCAGGGTTACAGGGATTGGGGTGGGGGGGTGGGTCCACGAGGGGACTAAGAACTAAAAGTTTCCAAGGTATTTATCCCAGGGTAGGGGAGTCCAAAACTAGACGGCATGTGTTTAAGGTGAGGAGGGAGGAGGATTTAAAAGAGAGCTAAGGGGCAACTTTTTCATGCAGAATATGGTGTGTTTGGAATGAGTTGCCAGAGGAAGTGGTGGAGGTTGGTACAATTACAACAGTTAAAAGGCATCTGGTTGGATATACATGAATAGGAGGGGTTTAGAGGGACATTGGGCCAAATGCTGGCAAATGGGACTAGATTAATTTAGGATATTTGGTCGGCATGGACGAGTTGGACTGAAGGGTCCATTTTGTGCTGTATATCTCTGTGAGTCTATGACGTGTTCCGACTGGGATTAATGGTGTCTGTTGGAACTGAAGTCAACAAGACCAAACCAGATTTTACTTTTCCGAATAGCATTATCTTCTTTGCTACAGGGAAAGATGAAAACATCGTGAAGAGATACCTACAGAGCTCACATGATACCCTGGTGACTGCATTGTACAATATTGACCCGCTGCTCGACCAAATGATTGCGTCAAACATTTTGACCCAGGAGAATTACTACGAGATCCGAACCGAAAAGACACCACCACAGAAAGCCCGCAAGCTGCTGGAGATCGTGCAGCATCAGCTGAATGAGAATGATGTGCGGCTATTTGTGGAGTGCCTGAGGAGATGCAAAAACAACTACCCACGTCTGAAAGACTGGCTGACCAGGGACACTGGTTAGTTTTGTGTCCTGATTAAACACTAGCTACAGTCAATTAAGATGTCAAAGCTATTAAGTGATCCAGTTAGCGGGACCATAAAAGATGCATCCAAACTCTGGGGGAGGCAATGTCCCCATGGTTTTAAAAACTGAAAGAACTGGATGCTGTAAATTAGAGGCAAAAATAGAAAATGTTGGAAAAGCTTGGCAGGTCTGGCAGCATCTGTGGAGAGAATTCAGAGTTAACATTTCGGGTCAAGTGACTCTTCCTCTGATCTTTTCCAGCAATTTCTGTTTTTGTCTCCTCACGGTTTTGTCGCTAGACTACTAATCTAGAGATTCGGCTAATGTTCTGGGATCCCAGGTTAAAATCCTGCCTAGGCAGATGGAATTTGAATTTATATAAAAAGAGAAAATCTGGGATTAAGGGTCCAATGACCATGAAACTTTTGTTGACTTGGAAAAATCCATCTGCTTCACTAATATGCTTTAGGGGAAGAAATCTGCCATCCTTACCTAGTCTGGCCTATATGCGACTCCAGACCCACAGCAATGTGGTTGACTTTTAACTGCCCTCTGGGCAATTAAGGATGGGCATTAAATGCTGGACTAGCCAGCAATGCCTATATCTCATGAATAAATAAAAGTGAAATTCTAGAGGAAATAGAATTGAAGACCAGACAAGTTATTTTGAACTTCTGCAGCACTTCAATTAGACCACATTTGAACTACAGTGGACAGTTCTAGTCTCCATATTATGAAGAGGATGTAGAGGCATTTAGAGAAGGTTCAAAAAGATTTATAAGGGGAATATTGGAAATGAGAGGGTACATCAATCAGGAATGATTGATTGGCTGGAGTTGTTTAGCCTAGAGAAAAGAAAATTAAGTGGCATGATAGAAATCTTTGAAATGGTAAAGGGCATCAATAGAGTTGACACAGAAATGATGTTTCTACTCAAGTGGTCATCCAAAATTAGGGTCTGTAAATATAGATACTCAGTGGGTCAGCTGGCAACCATAGACAGAAAAACAGAGTTAATGCTTCAGGGCAATGTATCTCTAGTAATTGACCCATTCACTGGGTGGTATAGTTATTTTTCTACCTATTTTATTAGAAGATCTTCTCATCTCAAAAACCTTATTCAGTCACCCCAAAGCCTTCTCTGTTCCATGGCAAACAATCTTAATTTTTCCAACCTCTCGCAACTGAAGTTCTTCATCCCTGGCAATATGCTGGTAAATCACCTCTATACCCTGTTTAAGGGCTTTAGATCTTTCCGGATGTTCACTGCCTAGAATTGTCCTCAAAATTCCATTTGAGGTCTAACTCGTGATTTATAAAATTCTGGTCTAACTTATAGGATTTTCTCTTTCCATATTAGTCCTTCCAGAGTCGATCACTTCACACTTCTCCACATCTGCAATGCTTTTAGATATTTCATCATTCTTGTCTATGTCGTCCTGAAACCTCTAAATACCATCAGCAATATTTAGCACAATGCAAACCTGCACATCGTCTGCATTTCTTGTTATTTCTTACACCCTGGTCTAGGTTGTTTATAATACTTGCAAAGAGTATGCAACCCAAACCCAGCTCTTGTTTGAAAACCATCCAACCACCGACCATCCTCTGCTTCCAATGCCAATGCCAATTCTTTCCATTCATTTGTGGGCCATGAACATCGCTGGCCAGCGTTTATTGCCAGCTCTTAATTGCCCTTAAGATGGTGGTGGTGAGCTGTCTTCTTACACTGTTAAATTCCATGTGTGGTAGACAGACCCACAATACCGTGGCGGGGGAGTGGAATTACAGGATTTTGACCCAGCACACTGAAGGAACATCAGTATATTTCCAAGTCAAGATGGTGAATAGCTTGGAGGGGAACTTTCAAATTTTGGTATTCCCATGTATTTGCTTCCATTGTCCTTCTAGATGGAAGTGGTTGTGGGTTTGGAAGGTGTTGTCTAAGGATCTTTGAATTTCTGCAGTGTATCTTGTAAATAGTACACACTGCTGCTACTGAGTGTTGACAGTGGAGAGAGTGGATGCTTGTTGATGTGATGCGAATCAAGTGGGGGCTGCTTTGTCCTGGAAGGAGTCAAGTTTCTTGAGTGTTGCTGGAACTGCATTCTTCTGGGCAAATAAGGCCTATTCCATCACTTTCCTGACTTGTGCCTTGGGGAGTCAGGAGGTGAGTCACTCAACACAGTATTCCTAGCCTCTGACTTGCTCTTGCAGCCACTGTATTTATGTGGCAAGTCCTGTTCAGTTTCCAATCAATGTTAACTCCCAGGATGTTGATAGCGGGGGATTCGGTGATGGTAAAGTTATTGAATATTAAAAAGTGTTGGCTCGATTGTCTCTTGTTGGAGATGGTCATTGCCTGGCATTTGTATAGCAGGAATGTTACTTGCCACTTGTCAGCCCAAGCCTGATATAGTGGTCTAGATCTTGTTGCATTTCCGAGGAGTTGTGATTGGTGCTGAACATCATCAGGGAACATCCCCACTTCTGACTTTATGATGGAGGGAAGATCATTGATTAAGCAGCTGAAGATGGTTTGGGCCTAGGACATTACCCTGGGAAGCCCCTGCAGGGATGTCCTGGAGCTGAGATGACTGACCTCCAACAACCACAACCATCCCCGAAAGCCCTTGATTTCAGTTTTGTTACGGCTCCTTGATGCCACACTTGGTTGAAGGCGGCCTTGATGTCAGTGCTATCACCACACCTCTAGAATTCAGCTCTTTTGTCCATGTTTAAACCAAGACTGTAATGAGGTCAATGCCACCACTTTCATCTTAATTATATGGGTTCCATATTTTTAAAATCTTCTGTGTGGTACTTTGAAAAATCTGCGTGTACAACATCTACTAAATTACGTTGACCAACTTTCTCTGTTAACAGATCGAGGACTTAAGTATGATTTGTCTTTAATGAATCCATAATGGCTTTCCTTGATTAAGTCGTATCTTTCCAATTGAAAATTCATTTCTCCCAGATAATAATTTCCAGTAACTGCCCCAACCCTATAGTTATAGGTACCACTGACATTACACTGCCTATTCTGTAGTTTCCTGGTTTATCCATTTCTCTCTTCTTGAATACTGCTATGGAGTTAGTAATAGACTAGTTCTTTGATACTACTTCTGGATTCAGTGAGAATTTAAAGATTCTGACCAACATAACAAACAGTGGCACAATGGCTCAGTGGTTAGCACTGCTGCCTCACAGCACCAGGGACCTGGGTTCGATTCCACCCTCGGGTGACTGTCTGTTTGGAGTTTGCACATTCTCCCCATGTCTGCATGGGCTTCCTCCAGAGTGCTCCAGTTTCCTCCCACAGTCCAAAGATGTGCAGGTTGGGTGGATTAACCATGCTAAATAGCCCATTGTGTCCAGGGGTATGTATGCTTTGTGGATTAGCCTTGGGAAATGCAGGGATATGGTAGGGGTGTGGGTCTGAGTGGGATGGTGTGGACTCAATGGGTCAAATGGTCTATTTCTGCACTGTCAGGAATCTATGCGACTATTTCTTGCTCGCTGTTCTTCATGGACAACACTGGCTGGGCTGGCATTTGTTGCCTATCCCTAGTTGCCCCTGAGAAGGTCGTGGTGAGCTGCCTTCTTGAACTGTTGCTGTAGATAGACCCACAATGCCATCAGGCAGAGAATTCCAGATTTTCACCCAGCAACAGTGAAGGAACAGCAATATATTTCCTAATCAGGATGGTGAGTGGCTTGCAGGGAAGCATGCCAAGTGGTGGCGTCCCCCACAACTTAAGATACATTCCATTTGATCTAGGTGAATTACCAGCTTTACATGATGTGAAACATTTCATTTAATCTTATGAATAACTTACACTGTAAAAAAACACCCTTTTGAGCAGAATCTTAACATCATCGTAGACTGTTAAGGTTCCATGAGCGTGCCCTGCCATTCAGATTGATTGGAGCTGAATTGGGCCTCAATTCTACTTTCCATTTGATGCCCTATTTCTTTAAATCACTGAAGCACCTAAAATCTGTCTACCTCAGCTCGAATATATTCAGTTATGGAGCATTCAGAACC
Source organism: Rhincodon typus (assembly GCF_021869965.1). NCBI lineage: Eukaryota > Metazoa > Chordata > Chondrichthyes > Orectolobiformes > Rhincodontidae > Rhincodon > Rhincodon typus. The sequence goes on from NC_063342.1 coordinate 72,490,393, forward strand.
TTTTGGGGTGGAGAATTCCAAAGATACACAACCTTCTGAGACAAGAAATTTCTCCTCATGTGAGTCCAAAATAATCAGACCATTATCCTTGGACCTCTCAATGTCTATCTTGTTAACGTCCTCCAGCAGCTTGCCTATTTCAATGATTGCATCTCACATCCTTCTAAACTCCAAGGAGCACAGTTGGACTCTCATCACAGAACAACCCTCTGCTCCCAGATACCAACCCAATGAACCTTCCAAGATAAGTATCCTTTTGAAGTAGGGAGGTCAAAATTGTGCATGGTACTGCAAGTATGGTTCGGCCTACACCTTGCGCAGCTGTACTTCAGTCTCCTTGCAATGAATAGCCAATATGTCATTTGTCTTCCTAACTAGTTGCAAAAGCTACATGCTAACTTTCTATATTCTTGTGCAAGTACACCCATGTCCTTCTGAACTTACAAATCCCACATCTATTAAAAAAAAAATTGTGCTTTTCCGTTCGTGCTACCAAAGTGAATAACATCACACTTTCTGACATTATAGTCCATTTTCCACCTTTATCTATTCTACTAGTTACATCTTCTAAAACTTCTGACAAGTTTATCAATTTTTTTCTTTGTAAAACCATATTGATTTTGCCTAAATATGCTATGATTTTCTAAGTGCTGTATGAAGACTTCCTTAATAATGGATTGCAGCATTTTCCCGAAGACATGATATCAACTGCCCTGTAGTTCTGTTTTTTTCTCCCTCTCTTTCTTGAATAACAGTGTTTAATTTACAAGTTTCTAATTCATTGGGACCATTCTTCAATCTAGGAAATTTTGGAAAATCTTAACTAGTGCATCATTATATCTGCAGCGATCTCTTTTAAAACTTTTAAAGATGTAGGCCAGTCAAGTCCTGGCAATTTGATATTAATCCTTTAGTTCTCCAGCACTTTGTCTCTGCTAATATTAATGATGCTAAATTATTATCCCCTTACTGACCTCTGTTTCTGGTATGTAACTTGTACTTTTCTGTGTGAAGAAAGACACAATATTTATTGTATCACTTATGCTAATTTCTTCAGTTTCTGCCTCCAAGGGGCCAATGTTTATTTTAGTGAAACTCCTTTTTACATACATCAAAAGCACTTATCGTCCATTTTTATATTTTTGCTTAGTTTATTTTCACATTCTGACTCTTTCTTTCTTATCAATGTTTTGGTGCCCTCTGGTTTCTAAAACACTTCCAATCCTCAGACTTTTGGCATCCTCTCACAACTTAGTTTCCTACCTATCCTTGTATCGTCTGCAAACATGGCTACAAGAGAGTCTATTCCATCATCCAAATACAATGGACAGAAAATAAGTGAATACATAGCACTGATCCTTGTGGCACTCCAGTGGTTACAGTTTGCCAAGCTGAGTTTGACGCATTTATTCCGACTCTATTTCTTGCTCACTAGCCAATCCTGAACTCTTATCTTGGGCAGTAACCTTTTGTATGATTTCTTGGCAAATGCCTTTGAGAAATCTGAATACATTACATTGACAGACCCGCCATGATCTCCGGCGTTTGTTGTTTTCAGTACAACAACGATTCCAGCATCTGCAGTAATTTGCTTCTACATTGACTGGTCTCCTTTTTATCCACCCTATGTTTTACATCCTCAAACATATTTGTCAAACACAACTTCCCTTTCATTCAATCAAACAGAGTCAATGTGGTTTTATAATGAATTTCTAAACATCCGGCTGCTATGTCCTCAATAATCGATTCTGGAAATTTTCCTGTGACAGATGTTAGACTAACTGACATACATTTTTGTGTTCTCTATTTCCCTCCTTTCTTGAATTGTGATGTTATATTTGTGGTTTCCAAATCCAGTGGAGTCCATTCAGAAGTTAGGGAATTTTGGAAAACTGTAATCAAAAGCTTTCATTTATCTCTGCAGTCAATTCCTTTAATACCTCTGGATGCAGGCTGTCAAGTCCAGCAACTTGTCCCATTAGTTTTGTGAGGACGTTTTCTCTAGCGATTTGATAATATTAAGTTCCTCCATCCCTTTAACTCTTGATCTCCTGCCATTCTTGAGATGCTGTTTGTGTTTTCCACTGTGAAACCTGACAGAAAATACTGGTTCAAAATCTCTGCCATTTTGTTGTTTCCCATTATTAATTCCCCAGTTTAACCCCCAAGTGATGAATGCTTATTTTAGCTATTGTCCCTTTTTGTAAACTTGTTAATCTTTTCCTATCCATTCTTATTTTCTCTCATGCCCCTTAGTCGTCCTTCAGTGGATTCTAAACTTTCCCCATTTTCTGGACTACCATTAATCTTTGCAGCATTGTAAACTTTTTCTTTCAATTGGATACAATTCTTAACTTCCTTAGTTAGCCATAAATGGTGTATCCTTCTCATCGAGTTTCTTTTTCTGAATGGAATAAATCTTTGTGGAGATGGGTTAAATATCCACTTAAATTCCTGCCACTGCTTCTCTACTGTCCTACTTAGTTATTGATTTTCCCAATCCACTCTAGCCAAATCTATCATTTTATCCTTGTAGTTGTCTTTATTCAGTTTATGATTCGAGGTCCAGCCAAAAATTTGTCACCCTCAAAATTAATTCTACGTTATAATCAGTCTTAGCTTGAGGATCCTTTGCTATAATTTTGTCTTATTATACATTGGATCTGAAATAACCAGTTTCTTGGATTGTCCCAGAATGTACTTTTTCCAAAAACACTGTCCCAAATGAACCATATGAACTCATTCTTAAGACTACTTTTGCTGATTTATGTTGTCTAATCTATATGAAGATTAAACTTCCCTGTGATTCTTACTATATATTTTCTTACTAGCACCCATTATTTCTTGATTTATATTCTGCCCTCCAGTGTAGCTGCTGTCAGGGGGCCTATAAGTTACATCCACTGGTGACTTATTTTCTTTGCTATTTCTTAACTGCACCCAAGCCACTTTTACATTTTGATCCTCCAAACCAAAATAATATATTTTTCTCACGTCGGTTGCACTCTTGTACTTTAGTTGCAGAATGAACTCACTTCCTTTTTCTTTCTTCATGCCTTTTTGAAATGTCAAATACCTATGAATATCCAGGACCCAGCTGTGGTCACATTGCAACCGTGTCTCTAGAAATGGTTGTTGCACCATATTTATTTCTGTATGCGCTGTCAATTCATCCATCTTGTTACAAATGCTGTAAACGTTCAATTAAAAAGCTTTTCATTCTTCCTTTTTCATATTTGCCCCTACTCTGACCTTATTTGCTGGAGTACTCTTATTTCTCTACAATCTCACTTCCTGCCACACTCTGGTTATCATTTCCCATATTGCTACCCTGCATTATTGCCTTGTCTTTTCCCTTTAACTTTCTAGATCTTGGACTCCAGCTCATCAACTTAAATTCAAACTTAAATTCCTTTGATTGGAGACACTAATCACAGATGTAGTTGCTGTGAATTGTCTCCACTGGTTCCCACTTGCCTCAAAAGCAACACATCCTGCCATTTTCACTGTGTTTAATTTAGATAAGTAAAATTTAATAATCAGGTTGAGTTGTCTCTCAACTGTTATCTGTAGTTACACTAAGTAGTTTAACCAGTTTATGTATAAATTTATTGCAAGACTCAATCTCCCCAATCTTGGTTTAAGCTACTGCCCGCATTTAGAAGGATAAAATCTCAAAAATTCACCAAATAAACAATCTGCTCATTTACTTAAAGCCTTGAACACTCAACAATTTCTAGAGGTGAAAAAAACAATATTTATAAGACAACACCTACTTCCCTTTACATGGAATTCTCTGGTCAGTACTTATATTCACATCACACTCACTACTTGCTCCCAAACTCTTGTTACACTATATTACTAGTAAACTCCCTGATCCACTGTGTTTACCTTTATCCAAATCATTTGACTTTTCTCTTTTGGAGTAGTTCCCCATGCTGGAACCCTGTGCTCTGTCTTAGTTTAAAACCCTAGCTACAGCTCTAGTTAAATGCTTCACCAGGAAACTGATCCCAACCCAGTTTACGTGGGGTCCAGGAGGAAGCTGTGATGTAATGGTAATATCGCTGGGCTAGTAATCCAGAGCTCCATGGATATGGATTCAAATGGCAGATGGTGAAATTTGAATTCAGTAAAAATCCGGAATTTTAAAAAAAAAAAGCTAGTCTTATAGCAACCGTGTGATCACTATCAATTATTGTAAAAACTCATCTGGTTCACTGATATCATTTAGGATAGAGAATCAGCCATCTTTACATGCCATGTGACTCCAGACCCACTCTCTTAATTGTTTTTTACCACATTGCTTTTCACTCCCCAAGTAGTATTCTGTACAATCTGGACAATTAGGGATGGGAAATATGTATTGGCTTAGCCAGTGACCCCTGTATCCAATTTTTTTTTAAAGTCCACTTTAATTAAGCAACTCCTTCTTTCTCAAACAGTTAGGCCAATACCCAGAATCAAAACCCTTTCATTCTGCCTACTGTTGAGCCACTTAAAGGGGGTTACTGCATTTTAAAGGACTGGACCAGAAATTGAAAAGCGTAGTGCCTGCTGGGAGCCACCCACTGAACTCTAGCTTCTGATCCACTTCCCCACCCTCCCCACAATCAACAACAAGAAACACCCTCTATTGATACCACTAACTTTGATGTGGGGATGCCGGTGTTAGACCGGGATGGACAAAGTCAGAAATCACACAACACCAGGTTATAGTCCAACAGGTTTATTTGAAAACACAAGCGTTCGGAGCCTCACTCCTCCTCCAGGTGTTAGTGAGAGAGGTAATACCAGACACAGACTTAATAAGTGAAAGATCAAAGGTTGACACCATTGATGAGGATGTACTAAACAAACATAAGATGCTGTTAAATCTTTAATCAGTTAGAAGGTTTTAATTGATTAATATGTATATACAAAGCCTTCAGGACAACATCAACCACAACACTATACAACCCTGTTATGGTAACCTCTGCAAGACATGTCAGATCTTTGACATGGGCACTATCATCACACGTGGGGACACTGTCCACCATGTGCTTGGCAGATACTCATGTGACTCAGCCAACGTTGTCTGTCTCATATGCACACACACATGCACAAACACACACATTGACACCACAAACACACACATTGACACACACACACACACACACACACACGTGCACATGCGTACAGACACACACACACCCATCCCTCCCCACACACATACAAACACAAAGTCTCTCTCTCTCACACACACACACCCCCTGCTGGATCCCCACAACTGCCTGATTCACAGTCTTACCACCCTGTCCCTGACAATTGATCAGCTCTAAAGTTCTACTTAACCAACGGGTTGTGACTGCCTCTTAAGACAAAGTGTCCATGTCACTGTCCCACTTCAGCTGCCCCGCAATGTCAGTTCTGGCTCAGGAGTTGAAGTTGTTCAAGCAGCAAACATGGCTGGCCAGAATCACTGAGCATTCCAAGTAGTCAAAGCTAACTACTTCATATCTTTCCTGCCCACCTTTAAAAATGTTGTGCCTGCATATGCTTCCTGTTATTTATTTTATTATTTGTTTTATTTATTTGACACATCTTGTCAAACTATCACCCATCCCATCATATGCAAATAAGTTGTACAATAAGTTGGGTTCAGTGTGATCTTGTTGGAAAGTGAAGGAAATTATAATGGAGTTTTTATTCCTAGCTGATTTGTGAATGTGTTTTCTATAGTTACAGATATCAAACGTGGACCAACAGGTATGTCTTCTTATGTCACCCAAACCACAGGAATACATTGATGTGAGTATTGCAGGGTTGAGCTGTAAACTTGACTCTCCGGTTCACAATTGTCTCTTTTGATCTCTGTGCTAGTGCTGGTTGACACCATATTCCCAACCTATGATTAGATAGAAACAAAAGAACTGCGGATGCTGTAAATCAGAAACAAAAACAAAGTTGCTAGAAAAGCTCAGCAAGTCTGGCAGCATCTGTGAAGGAGAAAACAGAGTTAATGTTTCAGGTCCGGTGACCCTTCCTCAGAACTGTTTTCTCCTTCACAGATGCTGCCAGACCTGCTGAGCTTTTCCATCAACTTTGTTTTTGCTATGATTAGATAGATTGCCCATTGGTGTTATTAACCTAAAACACGGCATCACGTTCCCATGTGTCCCTCCCTTATTCTATAACCTCCTCCAACCCAACAAACCTCCAAGAAATCTGCATACCTCTAATTCTCATCTTCTGCACATCACCAATTTTAATCACACTACTATTGGCCACCTTGTCTTCAATTGACAAGATCCAAGGCTCTGGAATACCCTCGCTAAACTTCTCCATCTCTCTACTGCCTTTAATTTGCCTAAAACCTTGACTAAGCTTTTGGTCATCTGAAACAACAACAGAAATTGCTGGAAAAAACTCAGTCGGTCTGGCACAGTCTGTGTAGTGAAAGCAGAGTTAACATTTCAGGTCCAGTGACCCTTTTTCAGGATGAAGAACAGTTCTGAAGAAGGGTCACGTACACAAAATGTTAACTCTGCTTTCTCTCCACAGATGTTGCAAGACCTGACTTTTTTCCAGTAATTTCAGTTTTTGTTTTTCAGAATATTTTTATATTTTCAGAATATTTTATAAACTGCGATAAAGAAAGGGATGGGACATCTCTGTGATATTGGTAACTGACCACCATCTGACCAGTTATACCCTCTTCCGTCAGGCAAAAGATACGAAAATTTGAAAACACATACCAACAGATTGAAGAACAGCTTCTTCTCTGCTGTTATCAGACTTTTGAACAGACCTCTCATATATTAGAGTTGATCTTTCTCTGCACCTTCTCTGTAGCTGTAACACAATATTCTGCATTCTGTTCTATTACCCTGATGTACTTATATAAGGTATGATTTGCCTGGATAGTACATAAAACTTTTCACTGTATTTTGGTACACGTGACAAAAATAAATCAAATTACTGATATTTTGCTTTTATATCATGCCTTTAATTTACATTTACAAATTTTTAAAGGTTACATTAATAGGGTATTATTAAACCTTATAGAATACTTGAGTTTGTAAATGGGGCTTTGAAAGCAAATCATTCACCAAGGCACTGATCCCAGTTGAGTCCATGTCAGGTGCACAACCCTTTCCTTCTCCAGAACTGGTGCCAGTGCTCCACGAATTGAAACTCCTTCTTCCTGCATCAATTTTTGAGCTACTTAAGGGCTTCAGTTGACTGCAGCTTTGATTAACCATGCAGACTTGTTGCCATCTGATGTGTGAATAGGTCAGAGAAAGGGTGGGGCAGCAGCGCTTTTCAAAGTGGTGGACCCTGGGCAATGTGGAAGCCACCCACATATCCTTGCTTCTGATCACTCCTTTCCCGCCAACCAAAAAGCAGAGAAACGCACACGCATTGTTCACATGACTGACCTTTGCCCTGGATCCTCTTCAATCCTGTGGCTGCTGTTCCAGCAATAGCCACAGCCTCTTCTGTGGCACCACTGAGCACAAGAGTTGCAGAGCTGTGATTGGCCGACAGCTCTTGCTGGGCGGGCAGAGGTAAGGAACAACAAGAGGAAAAAGATACTGTTGGAAAAAACTCTTCAGGCTCCTAAGAGTAGCTTTACTGTAGAGATTGAATCAGGAAATAAGAAGGGCATGTAGAAAAGGCAGGACATTAATTGGTGGTAACTTTAACCTTCATTTGGATTGAGCAAATCAAATTAGCAGAGGTCGCCAGAGGAAGAATTGATAAAATACATTCAGGACATTTTCTGATGACAATTAGGGATCACAAGGTGTGGAGCTGGAGGAACACAGCAGGCCAGGCAGCATTAGAAGAGCAGGAAAGCTGACGTTTCGGGTCTGGACCCTTCTTCAGAA
>NC_063342.1:72498766-72571958 GCF_021869965.1 Rhincodon typus
TATAAGGAAATATAATCATATTTTAATTATATTCAAGTGGGCAAAGAATTAAGCAAGAGAGCAGAAGTGGCACACGCTTCTGGTTCTACTATTGGGAACAGTAAATCACAAATAAAATTCTGCCCCTCATTTCCACAGGAAATCGGGAAGCCTTAAAGTCAGATCCCATCATGGGGAAAACAGATGGTCACAATTTCCAGTAACTGGCTACCAGGCTGTAAAAAAATGCAGCGCTTACATAGATGACCAAGATCAACAAATAGATTTTCAAATGACACTGCCTTTCAGCTTGCACTGCCATTTAATAAGATCATGGTTGATCTGATTACAACCTCAACTCCATATTGCCACTATCCCCCAATAATATTTCACCCCCTTGCTTCCCAAGAATCTATCGATCCAACCTTAAAAATAATCAGGATTCTGCTGCCATGGCCTTTTGAGGAAGAGAGTTCCGAAGATTCAGGACCTTCTGAGAGAAATCAGGACTCAACACCTAACATTCACTTCACACTCATACATGAGACAATGCTGCTAGGCTCTTAACACCTCTCAGAACTTCCACACACCTCAAGATATATAGTTACAGCAATCAGACCACACAAACCCATTGCTACACACTCTGTTTCCCTCTGTCTTACAGAATGAGATCATGCCTATCGATACAGAGCATCTGAGAAATGGCAGAGGACGGCTCATGTGCATCTCCTGAGCCCATTAGAGAAGACTGTATTCCACAAAGATGGTAGCTAAGGCTTCTGGTTTCCTTTCATTCCAACTTTCAACTCCAAATCCACTTTTTTGTATCCAATTATGTGGTTAATTGCCAATTGAAAGTTAAGGTGCCATCCCTGTTTTGAAATCACAACAGGTCAGCATCATCCATGGAGAGAGAGCAAGCTAACGTTTCGAGTCTAGATGACTCTCCATCAGAGCTGGGAAGAGCAAAACTTCTTCAGGGCGGACATTCATCAAAGAAATGTGGCAGTCGATTAAACATGATGTAGGAGCAAATTACTGGAGAAGCTGAAATCTGTACTGAAAACAAAAACTGCTGGAAATCACAGCAGGTCAGGCAGGTCTGATGAAGAGTCATCTAGATTCGAAAAGTTATCTTGCTCTCTCCATGGAGGGTGCCTGACTCGCGGTGATTTCTAGAATTTTTTGTTTTCTGTACAGATTCCAGCATCTGCAGTAATTTGCTCCTATCCCTGTTTGCTGCACTGAGTTCCAAAACATGTGATTAGGTCCTGTGAAATCTGGGAGATCATAATATCAGCTGTGTTGAGCCAAGTAGCAATGGTCAGCTGTCTACTTATTGACATGAATGTGGCCTGCAGCTCAATATAAAAATGTTGCTGACTGATTGTATGGTCAGGAGGGGGCGCAGGCACAAATGTGGTTTGCACAATGCACAGCTTGTAATAAGGCTACAGAATTCTGCAGAAAAGTCTCAATAAGGCTTTGATAGAGCTCTTAGGCTGTTTGCATCTGGAATCGATGACAATATCCAAAATAATGGTTTGATCCTGCTTTATATCCCTTCCCAAATCCCATTTCAATCTTATCCTGCTATCTTCTATAGTGTAGACAGTGTAACCACAAAGGTCATGCTATCTCCTTTCCAAATACCAAATACCTCTCCTCACCTCAGCATGGAAATTGATGCACATGGTTGGCTTGATGTTCACAGGAAACACTGTTCTCTGCTGTGCGACTAGCTATGGATCTAGTTACAGGAAGAGGCATCTCCAAGCAGGACCCTCCTGGCTGAAGTAAATAGAGGGTTAACACTCCTTGAAGACCCTTGATGGGTATGCATTTGATTGAGAGCCTTCCTCCTGATCCTTCTCCACACAGCTTTCTTTTCTGCTGTGTTATTCTCCAAATTGTGCTGTGGGGGTCTAAGACGAAACACAGCTATTTTTACGATGACTGAAAGCAGTCTCTCCCAGACAAGCCTTCCAACTCTGACTGCCTGGTCAAAGTCAAGCAATATTACCTTGAAAATCCAAATGATTTTCAAAACACTTTCAATAACATACAGCAAAGTACTTTCCATGAAGTCTTCACCAACAAAGTCAAAAATTATCTCATCTGGAGGTCCCATGGTGATCCCTTTAAATCAGGCCAGCTGGGGATCCCTCATGCAACAACATGCATGTTCAGCTGGAAATGATTAAAACAGAGCGTTAACAGGACCTGTGAAGGGTCTTCTTCTGGCGCAGTGGTGGTGTCCCTATGGCTGACCCAGGAGGCCCAGATTCAAGTCCCACCTGCTCCAGAGGTGTGTAAATATATCTCTGAAAATGCTGACTGATAAAATAGGTAAACTGAAGAAAAACAGGACCCATGAGGCCCTTTTGTGGTGCAGAAGTAATGTCCATACCCCAACCAGGAGGCCCAGGTTCAAATCCCACCTGCTTCAGGGGTGTGTAATAACATATCTGAACAAGCTGATTGGAAAAATAGGTAAGTTGCACCCGTGAGGTCCAATTTGGTAGTTTGTGCACCAAATCTGCATTCAACATTGTTTAACATCACAATCCCTACACTGCGCATGCTTTCAAGCCAGACATGGCAGCCTACAGTTAATGCCCTTACAGTTAGGGATTGCCAAGTGGACTGTATTAGAAATGACTGTAAACATTTCGGCTGCAATTTCCTGATATGTGCCTACTTTGTATTGAGTTTCTGAATTCGTAACAGTCAAGTTACACAGCTATCAAGGGAAGAGGCACTCCTTCAACAATTCTCTTTGCTATCTTGAGAATTGACTATTCCAATGTTCTGCTGGCTGGCCTCCCATTCCCCCCAAATCCGCTACGTATATTGGATCCATCCTAAATTTCACTGCAACAAAAACAAAGTTGCTGAAAAAGCTCAGCAGGTCTGGCAGCATCTGTGAAGGAAAAAGCAGAGATAACGTTTCGGGTCCGGTGACCCTTTCTCAGAACTAATAGTGGCTTGAAAAACGTCAGTTTATACGCAGAAAAAAGGGAGGGGGATGGGGTAGGGAGTAAACGATAGGATTGAGAGAAGATCAGTTGGACAGACAAAGAGTTGATAACAATCAGGCTGGGAGGGTGAATAGTTGTTAATGGGGATTATTAGTGACTAACAACAGGGGGTGTGTAACGGCAGGCTATGTGGTAACAAAGCCTGGTGTGTGGGGTAGAGGGCTGGGACATGGGAGGGTTTAGGCCCTAAAATTATTGAACTCGATGTTGAGTCTGGAGGGCTGCAGGGTCCCCAAGTGAAAAATGAGGTGTTGTTCTTCCAGCTTGCGTTAAGGTTCGCTGGAACACTTCAGCAAACCAGAGACAGAGATGTTGGCCAGGGAACAGGGTGGTGCATTAAAGTGGCAGGCAACAGGTAGTTCAGGGTCTTTTTTGCGAGCAGAACGTAGATGTTCTGCAAATCGGTCACCCAGTCTACGCTTTGTTTCCCCAGTGTAAAGGAGACCACATTACGAGCAGCGAATGCAGTAGACTATATTCTGGGAAGTCCAGGTGAAGTGTTGCTTCACCTGAAAGGTATGTTTTGGGCCCTTAGATACTGGAGACGGAGGAGGTAAATGGGCCAGTTATAGGGGTATGGGGGGTTGTTGGGGGCAAAGGAAGTGTGGACCAGGGTGGTCCAGAGGGAATGATCCCTGGTGTAAGGCGGACAAGGGAGGGAATGGGAATATGTGTCTGGTGGTGGCATTTTGCTGGAGGTGGCAGAAATGGCATCTGCTGATCTTCTGGATGTGGAAACTGGAGGGATGGTAGGTAAGGACAAGGGGAACCCTATCGCTGTTGTGGGAGGGAAGAGAAGGGGTGAGGGTGGAAGTGCAGGAGATGGGTCGGACCTAGTTGAAGGCCCTTTTCCAGCAACTTTGTTTTTGTTCCTGATTTACAGCATTCGCAGTTCTTTCGGTTTTTATTTACTAAATTTTACTGCCTTTATCCTAACTAGTATTAAGTCACATTCACCCATCACAGCATGCTTGCTCACTTATACGGGCTCGCAGTCTGGCTATGCCTCCATTTTAAAATGTTCATCCCTTTCAAATTCCATCATGGGCTCATTGCTTCATATCTCTTTCAGACTTACAACCATCCATTCCAAGTCTGGCCATCAGCTGTCTAAAACCCTTAGCTCTGCAATTTCCTCCCCCAACCTGTTTGATTCTTTCACTTTTTATCCTTCTATATGATACTGTTTAAAATCTGTCTTTTTGGCCAAATGTTTGGTCATCAATCATAATATTTCATTACGCAGTTTGGTACCAGATTTTGTCTGATCACTTTTCAATTTCAATTCAAAGGTATGCTTATTTCAAAACAACTGCCATCATACCAACGGCCAAATGAACCATGTTTTACTATCAATGGTTCCAAGCAAAATAAAGCATAGAAAAATTGTAGAAAGAAGAGTATAATGTTCACTTCATTATATTAGGATCTTTACATCATTAGAAATTCAAAATTTAACAGTCAAAGTTTGTCCATTGTATGGATAAGACATGACACTGGACTATGTTCAAGTCTTAGCTCCTTGACTTTATTTACTCTGCACTAGTGTCCTGTGGTTCAGATATTAATCTTCAGATTATTACCTTGGAGTTCTGCATTTTAATTTAGCTCCTAACTGTTCAAAATCTTTCAGCAGAACTCCATTGCCATTCCTATCAATGTAGTTAGTACCAACATGGATGACGACAATTTGATCCCTCCCCTCCCACTCCAAGTTTCTCCCCTGCTCTGAGCAGACGCACCTAATCCTGGCACCAGGCAGGCAACACAGCCTTCAGGAGTCACTCTCGTGGCTGCAGACAATGGTATCAATCCCCCTACAACCATTACTATGTTCCTATTTCCACCCGCTACTTGATTAGCTCCTTTACCATGGTGTCATGGTCAGGTCATTCATCCTCCCTGCAATCACGCCCCTCAGCCACACAGCTTGTAAGAACCTCATAGCTGCTGGACATTGCAAGGAGAGAGGCTCCTTGAAAGCTACCCCTTGGATCTCACCTCCTCACCTACAATCACACCTTCTTCTTCTTGTTCACAGGCCAACTTTGAATTATCTAATTGAGAGGTGTAACAGCCTCATGGATCAAAAAGCCCAGATTTCTTTCTCCTTCCCTGATGTGGGGTAACATCTACAGCTTGGATTTCAGCTTCTTGAGTTGGATCTGAAGTTGCTTAAACTGTAAACACTTGCACAGATGTGTTCCCTGTGGCTCGTTGTAGCGTCCAGCAGTTCCCACATTCCACAGGTGCAAATCATCACCTGATCTGCCATCTCTATCATACTTTATTAAAGTTATCAATGAAATCACTCTAGTAACACTGATCTTTAAACTTGAAGAATCCCCAATCTGTATTTTTATTGTATGTTTACTGAAATTTTTATTTCATTTTATACACACCAATGTCAGTTAATACCTGACTAGTTATTTCTAAGAAAAAGAGAAAATAAAGGCTAGAGACTGTAACACAAACTAAAGACATAACAGAGTTTAAAGACTGGAGATACTCACCAATCCTACTCACAAATGAACTGCTTCGTTTAGACAAAACCGATGAAATAGCTCTCTCCTCCCTCCGCTGAACTCCTTGAAACATTTAATTCCAACATTCAATCGTAAGTCACACTACTTGAGGTGCTCATCTCTGGCATGACCTTGTAAGTTGCACTCAAGTGTTAAGTCACTCATAGTCATGCCTTCCTGTCCCTGATCAAATTCAAGGTAGTTATCCAAGGGGTGTGACTGCGTCCTGAAACACAGCGTCCAGGTAACTTTCCCCCTCCCCGATGTGTTGCATGGTTCGAAGCTCAGACTCCAGCTCATCAACTGAGCTGGAGTTCCTCAAGCAACCAATACTTGCTGCAGATGTGGTCACTACGAACTACAATCGGGTCCAGCAGCTCCCATATCATGCCGGGTCAGAAATCACACAACACCAGGTTATAGTCCAACAGGTTTACTTGAAAACACAAGCTTTCAGAGCCTCTTTCCTTCTTCGGGTGTTACTGAGAGAGGTAGTATCAGACTCACAATTTATAAGTAAAAGATCAAACGGTCACACCACTGATGAACTTGTATTAAACAAACCTAGGATGCTGTTAAATCTTTAGTCAGTTAGAAGGTTTTAGTTGACTAATATGTATATGTAAATCCCCGAATTCCTTTCAAGTCACCAACCTACTCAACCTCTCCACATAAGACAGCCCCTCCAGCCTAGTGAACCTTCTCTGGACTTCCTCCAAAGCCATTATATCTTCCTTTGGATAAGGAGCCCAAAGCTATTCACATGATTCTAGCTGTGGTCTGGCTAGTGCCTTGTATAAATTGAGCAAAACCTTTTTTTAACACCATTCTTATTAAAATAAAGGCCAAGATTCCATTTCTCTTCCCTATTACCCATTGAACTTGCTGGGTTTTTATGACTTAATTAGGTCTCCCAAATCTCTCTGTTATTGTATTCAGTTCTGGTCACCTCATTATAGGAAAGATGTGGAAGATTTAGAGAGGGTGCAGACGAGATTTACTAGGATGCTGCCTGGACTGGAGGGCAGGTCTTATGAGAAAAGGTTGAGGGAGCTACGGCTTTTTTCATTGGAGCGAAGATGGATGAGAGGTGACTTGATAGAGGTTTACAAGATGATGAGAGGCATAGATAGAGTGGATAGCCAGAGACTTTTTCCCAGGGCGGAAATGACTATTACGAGGGGGCATAATTTTAAGGTAATTGGAGGAAGGTATAGGGGAGATGTCAGAGGTAGGTTCTTCACATAGAGAGTGGTGGGTGTGTGGAATGCGCTGCCGGCAGTGGTAGTGGAGTCAAATACTTTAGAGACTTTTAAGCGACTCTTGGATAGGCACATGGAGATAGTAAAATGTAGGGTATGCAGGGTAGATTGATGTTAGTAGGATAATAGGTTGGCACAACATCGTGGACAGAAGGGCCTGTACTGTGCTGTCCTGTCCTATGTTCTATGTTGTAGCTTTCTGCAGCTTTTTTGCATTTAAATGATATTCTGCTCCTCTATTCTTCCTGCCAAGTGCATAACTTTCAAGTTTTTGCCCACCCACTTTTAACTTTTCTATATCCTTCTGTAAACTCCTTGCGTCATTCTCATCACTGGCCTCCCACATTTTCTTCTGTCCTCCTCAAAACTGGCTATAGTGCATTCATTATCCCCATCCAAGTCATTGGAACAGTGGCAAATGCAGAAATTTTTACAGGTTTACAGGAGTAAAAACTCAAACAAGTTTGAAACATTCAAATGCAGACGACTGGTAAAGGAGTGCATTATTTGCTTCTCCCAGTTGAGGGCTCTTTTCAATCAGCATTGGAACAATGTGGAGTATACTTGAAGTCTTCCTCCAGATGGCCATGAGAAAGAATAAGAAGGTGGAGGAATATCTGTGACTACAACCTGGGACTGTACAGCATTGTTGCTGCTGCTGTTTTGTCTGCTGCAACAATCTTATATTCCTGTCAAATGTATGGACAATTTGGCAGTTTTTAACTGACTGTACTTCACTGTGGCCACCATGACAGCAGCTTTCAGTGTAGCATCACAGGAGACTGACCCTAGTAAATGATTATCCCAGGCACCCTTCTGAACAACATTGCTAACAGCTCTCATTCAAAGTAAAAATAAATAATACAACTCTGTATTGTATTACATCCACTGCTTCCCTTTATCTATCCAGTTTGTTACTGCCTCAAAGAATTCCAGTAAAATTATTAGATATGATTTCCCCTTCATGAAGCCATATTGACTCTGCTTGACCATATTGTGTATTCCTAAATGCTCTACTATTACATTTTTTAAAATAGATATGAAAATTTTCCCAATTACAGATTAAGCTAACTGGCCTCCAGGTACCTGCAATTTTTCTCCTTCCAGTTTTAAATAATGGTACATTGGCAGTTTTCCAGTCCTCTGGGACTTTTCCAGAATCTAATGATTCTTAGAAGTACATCCACTATCTCTCTAGCCACTCCTTTTAATATCTCTGATCCATCCTATCAGATCCAGGGGTTGTATTGGTGTATAGTCCCATCAGTTCCCCTAATTTTTTTTTTCTCCCTGGTGATATTTATTGTATTGATTTCCTCGCTTTCTTTTACCCCTTAATTAGTTAATAATTTTGGGATGTTACTCATGTCTTCTACCATGAAGACAGATGCAAAGTATTTATTCAACTCGTAAAGCATTTCCTGGTTTCCCCATTATTATTTTCCAGCCTCATTCTCTATGAGACTGATGTTCATTTCGGACTCTTTCTTTCTTTTTATACATTTAAAGAAGTTATTGCTGCCCATCTTGATATTACTTGCAAGTTTAGCCTCATAGTTTGTCTCCTCTTTATTATTTCTGGTTGTCTTTTTTTCGGTTCTGGCTTACCACTAGTCTTTGTCACATTGTATCATTTTTCCTTCAATTTCACGCTATCCTTAACTTCTCAGGTTAACCATGATTGACTTATCCCCTTCCTAGAATCCTTCTTCCCCACTGGAATATATCTTTGCTGTGAACCATTAGCTATTTTGTTAAATGTCAGCCAATGTGCCTTAACCGTCTTTGATGCTAACTCCTTTCCAATTCTGCTCCAGCCACCTCTGCCCACATTCTTTTGTAATTATCTTTACGTAAACTTAGCATAGTTACTTCAGAACCAAGATCCATCCCCTCCACCCCTCAAACTGAAAGCTAAATTCTACTGTTATGGTCATTGTTTCCCAGCAAGCCTTTTGCTCTAACATCATTAATTAAACCTGCTTTACGACATATCACCAAATCCAAAATAGCTTGGTTCCTGGTTGGATCCACAACATATTGTTCTCAGAAACTGGCGTAAATACCTCTATGAATCTTCCCCATGACTTCCTCTGCCAGTCTGACCATCCCAATCTACATGAAAGTTAAAGTCACCCATGATTATGTACTGCCTTTGTTACACATCCCTCTTTTCTCCTGATTCATTTTCTGTCCCACTGTATAGCTACTGTCAGAGACCTACAGATTATTCCCACCAGTGTCTTCCTTTCTGATGTATAAGTCCTATTTTAAATATGTCTTGATAAGTACACCCAACAGTTTTGCAGTATTACAGTGTTGGATTAAGAAGTCATCCAGTGACAAGTTAGGAAGAACAGTTTGAAGTGAAGCATATATAAACAATTGCACACTTCTTAAGGTTATGGCTACAGACCAGTTGTGAAGACCGAAAGAACTACAGATGCTGTAAATCAGGAACAAAAACAGAAGTTACTGGAAAAGCTCAGCAGGTCTAGCAGCATCTGTGAAGAAAAACTCAGAGTTAACATTTGTGGTCTGGTGACCCTTCCTCAGGACTCCTGAAGGGTCTGAAGATCAGAACTTCCTCAGAAGCTTCAACAACTGCCAGGACATTGACATTTTTAAGCAACAAATTCTAGCATAACCTTCTCTGCAGCCAGCATTGAAATAACACCTGAAAAGGACGTGGATGTTTTGCTATGCAAAAGGTGCTAACTAAAGGCAAGTTCTGTATATTATTGTAATGAATTTGGTCTTGCTGAACAATACGTATTCAATTTTATTTCAGAGATATTTTTGTGCTGCATATGTTTTGCACATTGTTACATGTAGTCTTTCCACCTCATTATCATATGAAGTTGTTGACCTGCTGCCTTCCACATTTTGTCCTGTGGCATGGGGAAAACTGTATCACTGATATGGGGGGAGCAGACCAGAGACACATATTGCTTCTTTGGAGAAGGGCTGCTGAATTATGAACCAATCTGGCAATGACCAGGTCATCGCCAAGCCTTCCATAAGATCAGGACCCCAGGAATGAGAAATATTACCTACCAAGAACTGCCAGACAATCAGAGCATGGCAGCTCTTTTCCTCAGCAGAGCCATCAAGTGATGTGAGAAATATATCTACCAGGAGAACAGAATCATGAAGTGATCCAGGCCTAATTAAGAGATGGCGAGAGAGGTTTCACAGGGTGGGGGGCATGGGAGAGGTATTTATAGGGAGGGAGTTCAGCAGGAAGGGCAAGGGGTTCTCACTGGGCCACAATTCCCCCTTCTCAATGCCAGGTTCCTTGAGCAGATACTGCTCGCCTTTGAATCCCTCCACACCCCAAGAGGACATAAGCATCCTGTACAGATTTCCTTGTCATTCAGGTCTGCCTGCCACTGGTTTAATACCAGCCTTCCCACCGGTTTAATACCAGCCTTCCCACCACATGTGCAGGAATTTGGCAAGTTCGAAATCTGGTAGGTCCAGCTGAGCCTCTGGTCAAAGGTAACTATGAGAAATTCAGTGATGGAGAGATGGTTAGATTCTTTCTTGTTGGAGTTAGTGGTTGCGTGGACTTGCACTACAGGGGAATGAACTGCTTCACTATCTCAGGACTTTTAAATCAACAGTCTTTCTCAATATAAGAGATAACAAGGTGTAGAGCTGGATGAACACAGCAGGTCAAGCAGCATCATAGGAGCAGGAAGGCAGACGTTTCTCAATTATTGGGAACATATTCATGGAGCTTCTTCATGAAGTAATTTATGTTTGTCTGCAACAAGTTCCATCTGATAGGAATAATATTTAATATAAAATTATAAAATACTTAATAGATTGCAGTCAAATGTGTCAATCAATTGAGTGGCATCATTTGGAAGTGTGATGCACTTTGCGTGTGACATTTTAAACTGTGGTGTCCACTTAACCATGCACCATGGATGGTCTTTGGTTTTGTCAAATTCTTCTCGGTTGTCCACTCCACCACCACAATTTCCAGGGAGGCCCAGTGATAACTTATTTTCTCCACACAACAATGGGGTTTACTCCAAGCCTCCATCACCACAGAGGGAGAACCCAGAGGTAATTGCTGGAGTAATTGCAGGGCTTTAACCATAGAGATTTCAGAACAAATGCATACACAAGGTAACTAAAACACATTAAACAATGGCAGTCTTCATAGAAGTAGCAAATAGAGTCATAGAATCTTATGGTAGAGAAAGAGGCCATTTAGCTCTAATGACAGTAGCAACTCTTTTTAAAGAATAATATGATCAAGTAACCCTTCAACCATTGGAAACAATTTCTCCTTTTATACTCCATCAAAATTACTCATCAATCTGAATATCTCAATTTACTTCTCAATAACCTTCTTTGCTCCAAGAACTATCAGTGTTTCACTGGTCTCTCCACATAAAAGAATCCCATTATTCTTGGCACCATTTTTAGTAAAGCTTCTCCGGATCCTCTGGAGGACCTTTCTCAGTACCTGAATGTTTAATTAATGACCATTATACATTTTAGGAATTTATTTGAACATTACTTTGTTGTGATTATTGGAACTTACCACAGATAACCAGAAACACCCCGGATTTGAGTAGAAACCACATAATACGGCATTTGGTTCAGGAGGAATATATATCGCTGGGAGTGGCTCCTCTTCCTCCTCTTCTTCCTCCTCCTCGTCCTCTTCCTCTTCCTCTTGCTCAGCAGCCAATTCTGGATTCTTTTCTGTCATTTTCTTCTTTTCTTTGAGCCTTTCTTGCTTTTCTTTCTCTTTTTGATCCTTTATCTTCTGCCTCCGCTCAATTTCTGCATTTCTCTACCACAACAAAACAGACAGAAATGTAATGATTAGAAATGTTACAGTCTCAGTTTATTACCAAATGCTGAGTCTAACATCAGTGGTAGGGAAACTATTGGAGTAAATAGTGAAGAAGAAAATTATTCTCAGTTTAGAAAGGCAGTTTAGGGAGATAGTCAGCATGGTTTTGTCAGAGGGAGGTCATACCTAAGAAAACTGGTGGAATTTTCAAGGCGGTAACCAAGTGTTTGGATGAGGATAGGGCAGTTGATATAGTTTATATGGGTTTCAACAAGGCCACATGGGCAACTGATAAAGAAAGTGAAAGCTAATAGGATCCAGGGTAACTTGGCAAAATAGATCAAAAATTGGCTTTGTGACAGGAGACAAAAAGTGGTGATAGAGGGCTGTTTGTGTCACTGGAGCCCAGTGTGCGGTAGTGAACTGAGTCCCTTATTGTTTGTGATATTTATAAAGGATGTAGGTGAGAACGTGGAAAGTATGATAAGTAAATTTGTGGATGACACAATGATTAGCTGGGTGGTTGACAGTGAGGAGGAAGTTGTTAGGTTACAAAAGGATATAAACGGAATGGTCAGATGGACAGACAGATCAATGGCAGAAGGAATTTAACCCTTGTAAATGTGAGGAGATGCACTTTGGAAGGAGGAACAAGACAACAGGGTACTCAATGAATGGCAAGACATGAGGAAGCTCAGAGGAACAAAGGACTCTTGTGGTACTCGTCCACAGATCCCTTAAGGTGGCAGGACAGGTTAAAGGGTAGTTAAGAAGGCATACAGGACACTTGACTTTATCAGTTGTGCACAGTTGATAAGAGCAGGGAGGTCATGTTGGAGTTGTACAGAACTTTGGTTAGGCTAGAGCTTGAGAACTTTGTGCAGTTCCAGTCAGCACACAATAGGAAGGATGTGACTGCACTGGAGGGGGTGCAGAGGAAATTCACCAGGACGTTGCCTGGGATGGAGCATTTCAGCTATGAAGAGAGGCTGGATAAGTTCAGGTTGTTTTCTTTGGAGCAAGGAAGGTTGGGGGTGACCTGATAGATGTATATAATATTCTTAAGGGCATGGACAGGGTGAATGGTAAGCAGCTGTTCCCCTTACTTGAAGGATCGATAAAGGGGGGCATAATTTTAAAGTGGAAGGCAGGAGTTTTAGAGGGGATTTAGGGGAAAATGTTTTCACCCAGAGGATGGGGGTGGGGTTGGGGTCTGGAACGCACTGCCTGCAAGGGTAGTTGCACAAGAAGAGTCACAGCCTTTAAATAGAGCATTTGAGGTATCATAACATTCAAGCTTATAGGCCTAGAGTGGGAAAGTAGAACTACTGTAGGTTAGTAGTATATTTTTGGCAGTACAGACTTGATGGGCTGAAGGAGTATTTCTGTACTGTATGATTCTATGAATAATACTCTTGGGTCAGTTTTTACACTTTGCTCCCTTAATATAGATTTCATTTATGAAGTCTATTTCTATTTTAAGAGACAACAAAATGACTTTGATATTTAAATACAGACAGGACCTCATTATAGAAATAGTAGGAACTGCAGATGCTGGAGAATCTGAGATAACAAGGTGTAGAGCTGGATGAACGTAGCAGGCCAAGCAGCATCAGAGGAGCAGGAGCAGGAGCAGGAGCAGGAGCAGCCATTTCTGAAGAAGGGTCTAGGCCCGAAATGTCAGCCTTCCTGCTCCTCTGATGCTGCTTGGCCTGCTGTGTTCATCCAGCTCTACACCTTGTTATCTCAGGACCTCATTATCATCATTTTTCTTTTCATTTTTCCTAAGCTGTTGGACAAATGGACAGGCTGGCTGACTGGATTGTAGTGAATCCAACTGCACGAAGCCATAACTGGGAACTTTTAGGAATGATCCCTCACAAAGACAATGTTAGGGTAGCCATTACCTGGGATGTAGGAGATTGGCTACATTCAGCATTGGAGAAGCCAACAGTTTGCTGGAGGTGTCAGCTAGGAAAAACCATCAGCACTGTGCTATAAAAAGCACTCACCTACTGGACCTCCAGCTCTCTTTTCCAGTTTGCTGCCTGGTTTCCCTAGATTTGGTGGGCAAATGCTACTTTTTAAAAATCTTTAACTGGGTATAGCCATTGCTAGGTATGCCAACATTAATCGCCCATCTCAAATTGCTTTGAAAAGATGGTGGTGAGCTGCCTTCTTGAATTACAGCAGTCCTTGGAATATAGGTACATCGTCAGTGCTTTCAGGGAGGAAATTCCAAGATTTCAACCCCAAATCAGGCTCCTAATTACACTGTGGATCTCAATGCAAAGATAATAATAAACTAATCTATTTTTCCACATATTATGCATCCTAAGGTATGAAAATTTGAAACACCAGCTCATGTGGGTTCATTGGCTGTAATCTTCCAAATTTCCTAGATCCTAGAAAGGTTCCATTCAACTGGAAAACAGAAAACACAACATTTTTGTCCAAGAAACGAGGGAAACATAAAGCAGGAAACCTTAGTCAAGGTCTCTGTCACTGGGAAAATGCTGGATTTCATTATTAAGGAACAGATAGTATTATTAGTCAAAATCAACATGGCTTTGTGAAATGAAAATCATGCTTTATGGATTTATTAGAAATCTTTGTGGATTTAATGAGCAGGGTAGATAAAGTGGAAATGGGTGATGTATTGTTTTTGAGCTCTGAAAAGCATTTGATAAGATGCCACATAAAAGGTCATTGCACAAGCTAAGAGTTCCTGGCATTGGTGCTAACATATCAGCACGGATAGAGGATTGGCTACTTAGCAGGAAACGGAATTTCCCTCCATCATAAGGTCAGAATTGGGGTGTTCACCAATGATTGCTCAAAGTCACCATTCGTGACTCCTCAGATGCAGAAACAGTCCATGTCCAAATGCAACAGAACTGGGACAATATCCAGGTTTGGGCTAACTGGTGGCAAGTAATATTTGTACCACACAAATGCCAAGCAATGACCATCTCTAACAAGAAAGAAACTATCCATTGCACCTTGACATTCAATGGAATCACCATCGTTGAATTACCAACTATCAATACACTGGGGGTTACCATTGACGAGAAACGCAACTGGACTAGTTACATAAATACTATGGTTGCAAAAGGCTAGGCTAGGAACCCTGAAGTGAGTAACTCAGCTTCTGACTCTCCAAAGTTTGTCCACCATCTACAAGGCACAAGTCAGGAGTGTGATGGCCTACTCCCTACTTGCTTGGATGAATGCAGCTTCAACAACACTCAACAAGCTTGACATCTTCTGAGTTAAAGAATCCTTCTTGACTAGCAGCACATCCACAGATGTTCACTCTCTCCACCACTGTTGTTCAGTAGCAGCAGCATAGACCACCTGCAGAAATTCTTAGATCCTTAGATAGGACCTTCCAATCACACAATCATACCATCTAAAAGGATGGGGGCAGCAGGGTATACGTGAATACAAAGATTTGCAAGTTCCCCACCAAGCCATTCACCAACCTGACCTGGAAAAACATCGCTATTCCTTCAGTATTGCTGGGTCAAAATCCTGGAACTTCCTCCCAGAAAGCATTGTGGGTGTACTTACAGTTAACGTGTCTATGGCAGTTCACCACCACCTTCTCCAGGGTAGCTAGGGATGGGAAATAAATGCTAGCCAATGAACGAATTAAAAAGAAGTGGGATGAACTGTACAGGGTACCAATTTCAAGACAAAAAGCAGTGCCGAGTCTGTCAATTCAATCTGCTTAGCAATTCTACCACAGGCAGCCTCACAATTGACAGCCTCTGTGCCTGAAGGCTGGCAGATTCCTGATGGTGTTGGACTAATCAGGGGCAGGCAAATCTAATATCCCAGCAGTGCCAGTGAGACAAGTGGGCGATGCTGAGGAATACAGGAACCTGAAGCTTTCAAGAGCCAAGTTAAAAACAGTTCTGAAGACCAAGGGTTGGTAGGCATGGGGTGGCGGGGGGCGGCAGGAATATCACTGGCACACAGATGTGGCTCCTCCTTTAGCCCATGAAGCTTAGTTCAGTTCATCATCATAGAGTCCCTCCAGTGTGGAAGCAGGCCATTCGGCCCATTGAGTCCACATTGACCCTCCAAAGAGCATCCAACCAGACCTATTCTATCTCTGTGACCCTGCATTTCCATTGGCCAATCTACCTAACCTGCACATCTTTGGACTGTGGGAGGAAATCGGAGCACCCAGAGAAAACCCACGCAGATGTGGGGAGAATGTGAAGACTCCACACAGGCAGTCACCCAAGGCTGGAATCAAACACGGGTCCCTGTGCTGTGAGGCAGCAGTGCTAATCACTGAGCCACTGTGTCATCCCAAATCCTAGACTGTTATCTTAGACTGTGGCAGGGAGGCTACCTCTATGATACCAATTATTATAAGTCCCCATAGCGGCTACTCTACCAGCAGCAAAATGCTGAAGGCAGCGTAAACAGATGCTCATTGGGTATTTACTCATGTACACAGCTCTGCACGGCAGGCAGCCTCTCAGCTGAGAGACCTTGAGGTGAAGGTGCTTGAAAGTTCTTTGAAAGTGGAGTTACAGGTAGACAGGGTGGTGAAGGCGGTATTTGGCACACTTGCATTCATTAGTCATAACATTGAATTTAGGAGCTGGGACATCGCATTGCTGCTGTACAGGACATTGGTGAGGCCACTTTTAGAATACTGCATAAAATTCTGGTCATCCTTCTATAGAAAGGAGTTGTTAAATTTGAGAGGGTGCAGAAAAGATTTACAAGGATGGTGCTGGGACTAAAGGGTTTGAATTATAGGGAGAGGCTGAATAGGCTTTTTTACCCTGCCGCAGCAGAGGCTGAGGGGTAACCTCACAGAGTTTTATAAAATCATGAGGGGCATGGATAGGGTGAATAACCAAGGTCTTTTTCCCAGGTTAGGAGAGTCCAAAACTACAACACATAGGTTGAAGGTGAGAGGGAAAGACTTTAAAAAGGATCTGATGGGTAACTTTTCCACACAGAGTGTGGTGCGTGTATGGAATAAGCTGCCAGAGAAAGTGGTGGAGGCAGGTACAATTACAACATTTAAAAAGCAACTGGATGGGTACATGAATAGGAAGAGTTTAGAGGGATATGGGCTAAATGCAAATGGGACCAGGTCAGATTGGGATATCTGGTCGGCAAGGACAAGTTGGACTGAAGGGTCTGTTTCCATGTTTTTTGAATCTATGGCTCTACTACAGAATCCAAGTTTCACATAACAATAATATAACACACACTTTCATGGCAAGTGCTTCCACCAAGCTCCCAATGCTGGGATGAGTCACTTGTAAACCTTTCCTTAATCTGAACAATATTCATTTACCCTGTCTGTTGAAATCCCTGCCTGCCAAACAACTTTCTATCCATGCTTTTTTTATTTTCTCTTGTAACAAAAACATAAAAGGTGACATGAGAGAGATTTAAGAAAGACAGGAGGGGCAACCTTTTTTACACAGAGTTCGTGTGTGGAATGAACTTCCGGATGACCTTAGATCTCTGCTCTTTGTGATCTTTATCAATGACATGGATGAGGAAGTGGAAGGGTGGGTTAGTAAGTCTGCCGATGACACAAAGGTTGGTGGAGCTGTGGATATTGTGGAGGGCTGTTGTAGGTTGCAACGAGACATTGACAGGATACAGAACTGGGCAAGGAAGTGGCAGATGGAATTCAACCCAGAAAAGTGTGAAGTGATTCATTTGGAAGGTCAAATTTGAAAGCAGAATACAGGGTTAATGGCAGGATTCTTGGCAGTGTGGAGGAACGGAGGGATCTTGGGGTCCACGTCCATAGAACTCTTAAAGTTTCCACCCAAGTTGATAGGATTGTTAAGAAAGCATATGGTGTGTTGGCTTTCATTGGCAGGGGAAGTGGGTTTAAGAGCCGCGAATTTATGTTGCAGCTCTATAAAACCCTGATTAGACCACACTTGGAATATTGTATTAAGTTCTGGTCACCTCATTTTCGGAAGAATGTGGAAGCTTTAGAGAGGGTGCAGAGGAGATTTACCAGGATGCTGCCTGGACTGGAGGGCAGGTCTTATGAGGAAGGGTTGAGGGCTTTTTTCATTGGAACGAAGAAGGATGAGAGGTGACTTGACTGAGGTGTACAAGATGATGAGAGGCATAGATAGAGTGGATACCCAGAGACTTTTCACAGGGCAGAAACGGTTATCACGAGGGGGCATAATTTTAAGGTGATTGGAGGAAGGTATGGGGAGATGTCAAGAATAGGTTCTTTACACGGAGAGTGGTGGGTGCATGGAATGCGCTGCCGGCGGTGGTGGTGGAGTCAAGATACATTAGGGACATTTGGGCAACTCTTGGATAGGCACATGGATGATAGTAAAATATAGGGTATGCAGGGTAGTTTGATTTTAGAGTAGGATAATAGGTTGGCACAACATCGTGGGCTGAAGGGCCTGTACTGTACTCTGTTCTATGTTCTAAACATAATTTGTCTAAGAGCAGTTTTATCTAAGAGCAATGTTACCAAATGCCTTCTCAATCTTCATATGCTTTATATTTATTGCATTTGGTTTATCTACCCAACTAGTTCTTCACCAACAAGCTGGTTATTGTGCCAAACTTGTGCCTGACAGATCGTAACAACTGCAAACTGGAAATGGATCCATGGATACAGATAATAGATAAAATGTAAAATTGAATACATTGAATATTATAACTTGTGCAACATTAAATTTCTGAGAGGAAGGTGCCAGATCTCAGGGTAACACCTTACATGAGTTGAATGACCTTCTTTGTGCCAAATTGTTCAATTTCCCCGTGCACTGAGACATTCTTTGCAAATTAGCCCCATTCTGACAGTTTGACAGGCTCTTAATAGGTATAACTAATGGTGCAAAAATTACCTCAATGCTCGACCTGATGCTCTTGAAATGAAAACACTGCTTCAGAAGGGGAATTTCAAATGTTAATGTTGTATCGAGTTCCTTAAATTCTGGATACGCAGCTTGAACCACGTAACCATTTTCACAAAATATGAGTAACTTGGCTTTCTCCTAATAGAGGAGGAAAGAAAACATTAAACAAGAACATAACATTGAATTGTCATAATGTAGGATATTTACATACACAAAGCACAGAGAAGGTCAGTCTAGAAATTCATTTCAGACAGTAGTGCAAAACTAGCCAGTATAAGATAGGCTCCAAATTATGTGCAAATCCAAATACTTAACCATATCATGTACTACACGTAACAGCCAGCTGATCTGAAAGCACTGTTCTATGCTATCCCTAGACAAATCTTGACCATTACATTTTTTTTCTGTTAACTGTCACTTATGTTTTTATGACATTCACCAAACTTCTTTAACAAGCTCAAAAACATACGTTTATTAAAAAACAAACTCACTCTTAAAAATAAGTGGCAACACCGATTAACAAGCTACAATCCAGAATAGAACTATATTCCCTTTTATCATTAACAAAGATACACTCATACAGCACAAAAGACAACAAAAACCTTGCAGAGGTGATATTTGAAAATAGCCAAAAGATTAACATGCTTAATGCCAATTGTCTAAAAAATAAAAAAAAAGGATTTGATTAATTTTCACAGTTCATCGGTTTTCTTGGTGACAATACTAAATTGCTGGCAACCTCAGTTCAGTCGAAGATCTTCCAAACAAGCCTTCTGTTTGAATGAAAATCAGGTTGGATGTAACAGTTTGGATAGTGTTACAGTACAGCTTCCCAGTGTATACAAGATAGTCAAAATACTGAGATGTGGAAGCACTGACAGGTTCCCAAGAATTTCAACTCAGACTAGCAGCCTACCTTCATCTTTGGAAGACAAAGAAATCAAGTCCTGAAACAGTTACTAGGCAGCCATCAGCACAGAGGCACCATTGTCTCATTGAAAGTCAGGTTTTCAAGTCATTATGTGCAATAACCCCCTTCACAAAAGCAAATTTTGGCCCCTCACAAAAGCTTTGCTTGGCTATTTTTCCAAAGACATTTGAGTTTCAATGATCAGAGGTAGAATAGCCCATGTTAGACTGTTGACCTCATTTTCCAAGAAACCACGTGGATTCCCTTCAAACCCTTAAAGTGTCCAAATGGTTCAAAACCTTCCAAATCTCCACAAGGTCCATAAATACAAATATGCATTCCCAATTACACAGAAATGTGCACGCAAACACACGCACAGAGACATGCACGCAAGTACAGGAACTGTTTTACTGTCATCGTTGGTACACTCACTTATGAGTATGACTGCCCACCTAGGAAAATTCCATGTTACTGGCCCTGGGTTCTGTGGGTCTTTGTGTGGCTGATGCGCCCGATCCTAGAGCCATATACCTGACCGCATGTTTGGCAGACGTTTCTGGAGGTGGAAGTGACCTTGGGATGATTGACATTCTTTTTTCCAGTTCCTTTTTCATACATTCTCCTGCCGAGGTGTTCTCAAACAATCGTGTCCCTTCATACAGGAGTTTCCTCCAAGTCAATTTTTCTGAATGAGGGTCTCTTATGCATTGACATACATGTTACATTTTTTAAGAGAAGTCTTCATGGCGGTTTTGAAACACTTCCTTTGTCCTCCTCTGATTCAAGTGCCTTCCTTGAGCTGGGTGAAGATGATTTGCTTTGGCAGTTGAAACTCAGGCATTCTAAGCACATCGTCGGACCAGCAGAGTTGGTTTTGGTTGATTGTGGCCTTGATGCTGGTGCTATTGGCTCCTTCAAGGACACTGATGATAGTATGCCTGTTCTCCCAGCCCTTGCAGAGAATCTATCTCATAGACAAGATGGTACTTCTCAAGGGTCTTGAGATGGTGTCTACATATAGTCTAAGTTTAGATACCATATAGAAGAGTCATATGAATGACTGCTTTATCCACAAGGATCTTGGTGTCAGCACAGATAATTGAAGACTCTCATCTTTAGACATCTGAGGGCTACATTCACAGACTAGATGAGATGCTGAATCACCACATTGTCGTCAGCCTTAGAAGAGAAGTAGCTTCCAAGGTGTGGAAAATCTTCCACAGTTGGGAAGATTTTTCCACTGATCTTAGTGGAAAGATGGACCAGAACTTGACCAGGGACAAGTTGGTAAAGGATTTGAGTCTTCTTGAGGTTGAGGCTGAGACCAATTCTTTGATATGGTTCCGTGAAAACACTAAGCAAGGTTTGAAGATTCTCTTCCGAAACAGCAGAGAATGACATGGCCATCTGCACACTCAGGTTCCACAAGCGAGGTCAGTGTTGTTTTTTTTTCTCAAATTTCAACCAGTTGCGGTTGAAAAGTTTTCCTTCCGTCCTGGAAACAATGTTCATCCCACTGGGAAGACTGTTCTTTAAAAGATGAAGAATGGTGATAAAGAAGATGGGGAAAAGGGTGGGTGCTTTGACACAACCCTGCTCAACTTCAGTCTTGACCTCAAAGGTCATGTTACCATCGGTGAGAACCGTTGGAGGAGATGTAGGATGTTGATGAATTTCTCTGGACAGCCAGCCTTTGACAGGATCTTCCGTAGCACTCTCTAATTGATTGAGTCAGGTGTTTTACTGTAGCGTGGTACTAAAACCTCACAGCAATCTGGATATATTAAAAAAAAATACAATATTGCCCTTGTGTCTTATTTGCATAAACTGGATAATCCCGTTTGATACATTGGAAATTATAGGTAAAGAAAGTTTTCAGCAATGCCACATAAAATTAATTTTTCATTTCACTCCATAAAAGAATGTTGCAAAGTACATACACGAGTAGGCGGAGACCACTCCAAGCTCACAACTGGTCCTGGTACCTTGATGAATCCCACTGGTGTATATTTATTCCCAGTTAGAAGGAAAAACACTGTGTTGTCTGTGCTCTAAGGGAAGAAGAAATATTGTAACTTGGAACACACTCATTTTAAATTACTACACTTAGTAGCAATTACTTACAAGGCACCACAATCCATTGCACAGCTAAAATGTTGAGAGCTCATCTGTGATTCCAATGGCTGCCCACAGCAAATTGAACTGAAGCAATGTTAATTGGTTTAATGCAACAACAAAAACATAAATTACTGCAAAAGGTCAGCAGGTGTGGCAGCATCTATGAAGAAAAATCAGAATTAACATTTTGGGTTAGGTGACCCTTCTGGTCCCATAGGAGCAGAGGCAACACTGACAACTGCTGGTAAGTCAGGCAATCCTAACATGCCAATGAGCACAGTTAAGGCTGCAGTTGGGATCTCAGCAAGGGCAGGATATAGGGTGAGGATGCTGAATTCAAGAGGACCAAACAGGCAGCACTAAAGTGTAAGATGACCTTAGAACATTGCCTCCCATGTGCCTCTTTAAGGATACAAACACAACTCTGAAGGTGCCTGGTTTCCCAGATGGTGTGGGTTTATCTGGCATAAGGAAAATACCAGCAGTAGCTAAGGCTGAGGTCCTCAAATTCAAATCAATTGGTCATTTAAGAGGGTCAACAGGCCCAAGGAAGGACGGGCTGCCGATTGCCTCCCTTAGCCTCCGTAAGATTTCAGACCAATCAGAGGCAGGTGGATAGGCAACGGGAAGGCAGCTTCCCTTCAAACTCGTCAGTGGGGATCACAAAATCCAGTCTATGAAGAATATTTCTCATCTATCACACTGCACGTACAATTGAGGAACAAAGGATGAAACAAAGGCTTTAATTTGAAATACATTCACTGTAAAAAGATTATGCTTGCATCGCCCAATCAATCGCACTTCAGGAAAGGTAAATAAGATCATAGTCTAAACTGCAACTTGAAGGGAAATTAAACTCTGAACTCATCCAAAAAGGATTTAATGGCCTTAGCGGCTCAGTGGTTAGCTCTGCTACCTCACAGCGCCAGGGACCAAGGTTTGATTCCACCCTCAGGCGACTGTCTGTGTGGAATTTGCACATTCTCCCCGTGTCTGTGTGGGTTTCCTCCGGGTGCTCCGGTTTCCTCCCACAGTCCAAAGATGTGCAGGCTAGGTGAATTGGCCATGCTAAATTGCCCATACTGTTGAGGGATGTGTAGATTAGGTGGGTTATAGGGAGATGGGTCTGGGTAGGATGCTCTGAGAATTGGTGTAGACATGTTGGGCTGAAGGGCCTGTTTCCACACTGTAGGATTCTATGGTATGATTCTAAAAACATATGAAAGTGTATAATTCAACTGACTATGAACATTACCGTAGGATATGTATTATGCTATTATCATACCTTGTCACTCCAAATCCCTGTCTCAAAAATAATCATGGATTTTCTATATTAATTCAGCACAGATTTGGCAATGCCAACTCTATTGCTGTTAATTGTATCTTCCCATTAATGTGAAACTGTACTTTGCTAACTCTTCTATGAAATATCATGGAATGTCTTACTAATAGATGAATGCAAATGTTGTCATTCTGTGGGTGCGTCAGCCATAGATCAACAGATAGCACACTTGTCTCTGGCTCATTATCTGGCCCATTCCAAGAGACACGAGCAGAAAAATCCAGGTTGGCACTCCTGTACAATATTGAAGGAGTGTCACCCCGCATCTTCTGCATGAAATGTTAAACAGATGCGTTACCTGGCTTCTCAGGTGGATTTAAAAGTCCTATTTTGAAGAAGTGCAGGTGAGTGAGCCCCAGTGGTCTGTTGAACATTCTTCCCTCAATCAATAGCACAAAAACAGTTTATTAGGTCATTATCACATTGCTGTTTGATGATAACAGGAAGAATGTAAGCAACCTTCATTTGGCTAGTTTTAATCTATTTTGTCCCTCAATAAATCAATTTACAAATAAATTCCAAATGTAAGAGCTTAAACAACATTTTAAAATCTCAAGATTGCATATGTGGTTTTTCTTTTAATGTACTTTGATCATTTTTACCTCATCCTGTTTCAAAAACTTAAGTTTTGATTAGACTCTCTTCCCCTCAGCAGCAAGAGTTTTCAATCTTGATTGTGTATACATGCAGTATGTGGGTAGTTGGGAGTGACTACTTATCTCATGAGTTAGAATCTGAGTTTCATTTTTAAATTATTTCAGAAGAAATGCCCAGGTAGAGACTGGAAGAGGTCTGAAGTCCTGTGCTGGCTAAGATGATTGCCTGAGACCATGCAAGTAACAGGGTAGGCACTCTACAGCATAGCTGTGATGAAAGAGCAGGATTCTGACTGCTGTACAACAAGTGGGCCATGAGAGGAGATAACATGGGAAAGAAAAGTTAGATAGAATTGCAGTTGGATAGAGTGGTGGAATAGTTCAGGTCCAAAGGAACTAACAATGCATTTTAAAGGTGTTATCTGACATACTTACACCTGTTGCAAGCATTTGTCCACTATGTTCATAAGCAATAGCAGTGACAGCCGCTGTGTGTGGCTTCAAGGCCTGTTTTAGTCGAAATTCAATCTCACCAACTTTTGATCGGCCAGCAACATGCGCAAGGCTTTTCGGGTTATAGATTTCCAAGATCCTGATGACACCATCTTCAAACCCTACAGTAATCATGTTTCCCTTTGGGTACAGCTGCAAAGGAAAAGATTTTAGATTTAAAGTCATACAGCATGGAAACAGACCCTTTGGTCCAACTAGTCCACGCCAACCATGATCCCAAACTTATCTAGTCCCACATGCCTGACATATGACATATTGGCTGACATTTTGCAGTTCCACAGCATATTAATGGTACTTATTGTTAACCTCAAATCAAATTACAAATGTGCACACTGTGATGTCCATGATGAAAATCTGGGTTTGAAGGAGAGAGAGAGAATCTAACATCTCAGTGAGACCCAGCACTGCTGCTGAGTGTGGTTGGAATACACACTTGAATCAGCTTTTTTTTAATATGAGTCAGTTCACAAAATTAAAAATTTAAACATAGTTTTAAACAGTGCAAAAAGAGGATCAGCATTATTTTGATACTATACAGGTTTAATGCATCAATCAAAGTTATGAATTCATGTGCCAAACAGACTTAAGCACAAAATCTAAGTGACTACAGTGTAGTAGTGAGGGCCTGCTGAGGTCTTTGGGATAACTCATTAAACAGAGGGCCTGTATACTCTCTCAGGTGAATGTAAAGTAAAAGACACTGTTTGAAAAAAAGGGCAAGGGAGTTATCACCTGTGTACTCACCATTACTTATCCCTTAACCAGCGACATTAAAATGGATTATCTGGTCATTAACACGTTGCCTTTTATGGGTACAAAGTGTGCACAAAGTGACTGATGCATTTCTGACATTACAATGTGAAACCTTGATCTTAAGAAGGCAGTGTTGATGATGATGACAATGACGACGACAACAACACATGGTTACTCAACTTCAGCGCTGCTGTCAGACATTAAAGCTACAAGTAACTTAATAGGTAGGATAAAGTGGTGAGGTGGGCAGGTGGGTGGATATGCACATGATAATAGGTGTGCAGGAGACAATATGGGGGTGAAAGATAGCCTAGAGGATGGCTTTTTGGAACGGTAAGGCTGCACATGGGATGGCATGATGGCTCCAGTGGTTAGCAATGCTGCTTCACAGTGCCAGGGTTCGAACAACTGTCTGTGTCTCATGTCTGCATGGGTTTCCTGCAGATGCTCTGGTTTCCTCCCACAGTCCAAAGATGTGCAGATTAGGGTGGATTGGCCATGTTCAATTTCCCATAGTGTCCAGGGATGTGCAGGCTAGGTGGATTAGCCATGGCAAATGCAAGGTTATTACAGGGATAGGGTAAAGGGGTGGATCCTGGCGTGATGCTCTTAGGAGGGTGAGTGCAGACTCGATAGGCCGAATGGTCTGCTTCCATGCTGTAAGGACTCTACGGATTCTCCATGCACAGTATTTCACTGCAGTGGAGTCAGATGATGAAATTGATGGGCCAGGCAACAGAAGAATAAAAGATGCCCAAATACTGTTGTCTGCCTGGAAGGCTACCCTCAATGTGAGAAAGCACAGAAGAGTCTAGAACCAGCTTCTAAAAGCACTTTGCATGAAGCTTGGAGTTCATTCTGTCTAACATGAAATAAGTGGTTACCCCCAACAGCATACTTGCAGACGCAGCACCTGAGGCCAATGTCTCACCTTGAGGGAAACAAAAGCAGCATGCAGCCCATAAATAAGTCTTGTTGTTGAAGTTCAAACTGATATCACTTATTCTCAGCTTCTTGTCATGGAAGCTTAGACTGTTGCCAGGCTCTCAATACTCCATATGCAACAGACTTTAAGGTCACCACAGCACATCGGCAATTTAATCTTCAACAGATCTCTACTCCCTATAAACCATCCATTATATTTCCTCTTCCCTTTTCTAACAGCTTGTCGTACTTTGTATGGTCTCTGCTCATCTCACGGACATGCTGAAAGTAAAGACGGAAGCTACTGATCCACCATTTATGAAAAACTGGTCTGTATTGAAGCTTTTAACCTCAGCAAAATAAATAAAAATTTCAACACTTGTCACACCATTCACTGTCGACTTGAAAATGTGTCCAACAATAGAACTGCGTCCAGCAGAGGGTGACTGAGAGGGAGAGGCATCACTTCGGCGCATACATTTGAGCCTGGAACAGTGAACTGCACTGAAGAGCGGTCGTCTGGCAACAGCCCCCATGATCAGCAGGAGGAAGAGCGTCCAGCAGAGGGCAACTGAGAGGGAGAGACATCACTTCGGCACATACATTTGAGTCTGGGAGCAGTCACCTGCACTGAAGAGCAGATTTTGGTGGGCCTGGTATCAACAGGGCAGGTGAGTAGCCAGAAGTCATTGTGCACGTTGGCACAAATGACATAAATAGAAATAGAGGTGAGGTCCTGTGGAGTGATTATAGGGAGATAGGAAAAAAGTTAAAAACCAGGACCTTGATGGTAGTAATCTCCAGATTATTTCCAGTGCCACGTGCGTGAGGGTAAGAAAAGGAAGTTATGGCAGACAAATGTGTAGCTAAAAAATTGGTTCACAGGGCAGGGATTCAGATTCCTGGATCATTGGGTTCTTTTCCAGGGAAGACGCGACCTGTTCAAGAGAGATGGATTGCACCTGAACTGGAGGGGTCCAATATTCTGGTGGCAGATTTGCTGGCAATGCAAGGGAGGGTTTAAACTAGATTTGGCAGGGGAGTGGGATCCTCAACAGCAGGGAAGCAAGTGCAAGACTGGAGGGAGATAAGTAATTAGAAATAGCAAGTTAAAGAGACAGGTCAGACTGGAACATGACAGGGAGCAAGGAATGAATGTTGGATTAAATTGCATCTATTTTAACGCAAGAGGGTTGACAGGTAAGGCCGATGAAGTCAGGGTGTAGATAGGTACATGGGGCTAGGATATTATAGCCATTACAGAAACAAGGCTAAGGGACAGACAGGTCTGGCAGCTTAATGTGCCAGGGTACAGGTGCTTTAGGTGGGACAGAGGTAGAGGGAAGAGAGGAAGTACAGTTGCATTTTTGATTAAGTGGAGTATCACAGCAGTAGTCAGAGATGAAATAATTGAGGGATCATCCAATCAGGTTTGTGGGTGGAGCTAAGATATAAAAAGTGGATGGTAACGTTATTGGAGTTGTACTATAGGTCCCCAAATAATCAACGGGAATTAGAGGAACAAATATGCAGGGAGATTGTGGAGACATGCAGGAGCAATAGGGCTGTGATAGTGGGGGATTTTAATTTTCCTAACATAGACTTGGACTGCCAGAGTGTTAAGGGCTTAGATAGGGTGGAATATGTTAAATATGTTCAGGAAAGTTTTCTGAAGCAGTATGGAAAGGATCCTACTTGGGAAGGGGCAAAACATGAACTGCTCTTGGGAAATCAGGCAGGACAGGTGATGGTACGGAAGCACTTTTGGACCAGTAACCATAGTTCTATTAATTTTAAAATAGTTATGGAGTAGGGCTAAATGGGTCCACAACTTCAAGTTCTAAATTGACGCAAGGCAAATTTTGACAGAATTACACAGGAGTTTGCAGGGGTTGATTGGAATAGTTTGTTTGCAGGCAAAGGGACCTCTGGCAAGTGGGAGGTCTTTAAAAGTGTGATAGCTAGATTTCAAGGTCAACATATTACTGTGAGGGTGAAGGGTTTGGTTGGCAGGAGTAGGGAACTCTAGATGACAAGAGAGATTGAAGCTTTGACCAGAAAAAAGGAGGCATGGCTCAGGTACAGGCAGCTGGGATCAAGGGAATCCCTGAAGGTATACAGGGGATACAGGAGTTTACTGAAGGAGGATATAGTAGGGCGAAAAGGGGGCATGTGTTAGCTTTGGCTGAGAAGATTAGGGTGAATCCAAAGAGATTCTTTAAGTATGTTAATGGAGAAAGAATAACTAGAGAGAGACTAGGATCCCTGAGGATCCAAAGTGGAGATGGGCAAGGTCCTCAATGAATATTTCTCCTCTATGTTTACTGTGGAGAAAGACATGAAGACTTGGGAAGTTGGGGAAGTTAGAGGCGATATCTTGGGGACAGTACATATCACAGTAGAGGTGGTGTTGGAAGTATTAGACTGTATGAAGGTGGATAAATCTCCTGGTCCTGACCAGATATATCTAAGAACCCTGCAAGAGGCTACAGAAGAAATTGCTGGGGCCCTGGCTGATATATTTGGATTATCATTAGCCACGGGTGAGTTCCCAGAAAACTGGAGCATATCAAATGTTGTGCCCTAATTCAAGAAGGGCTGCAAAGAAAAACCTGGGAATTGTAGACTAGTAAGTTACTTGAGAAGATTCCGAGAAATAAGATATACACACATTTGGAAAGACAGGGTTTGATTAGGAGTAGTCATCATGGCTTCGTGCAAGGGAGATCATGCCTCACAAATTTGTTAGGGTTCTTTGATGAAGTGACCAGGAAGGTTGATGAGGGCAGGGTGGTAGACATATTCTATATGGGTTTCAGTAAGGTCTTTGATAAGGCTCCACATGGTAGGCTCCTCTGGAAGGTTAGATCGCATGGAATCCACAGAGAGCTGGCAGATTAGATACACAATTGACTTGATGGTAGGAAGCAGAGAGATATAGTGGAAGGATGCTTGTCAGCCTGGAAGCCTGTGACTAGTGGTGTGCCTCAGGGGTCGGTGCTGGGCCCATTGCTGTTTGTTATCCGTATCAATGATTTGGATGAGAATGTACAGGCATGATTAGCGAGACACTAAAATAGGTGGTATCATGGACAGTGATGAAGGTTATCAGAAATTACAGCAGGATTTTGATCAACTAGGGAAGTGGGCCAAGAAATGGCAAATAGAGTTTAATATAGATAAGTGTGAGGTGTTGCATTTTGGAAAGTCAAATCAAGGTAGGATTTTCATGGTGAATAGTAGGGCCTTAAAGAATGTAATGGAACAGAGGGACCTTGGAGTTCAGGTGCACGGTTCTCTGAAAGTGGAATCACAGGTAGACAGGGCAGTGAAGAAGGCTTTTGGCACACTGGCCTTCATCAGTCAGGGCACTGAGTATAGAAGTTGGGAAGTTATGTTGCAGCTGTACAGGATGTTGGTGAAGCTGCACTTGGAGTATGGTGTTCAGTTTTGGTCACCTTACTATAGGAAGGATGTTATTAAACTGGAAAGAGTGCAGGAGAGATTTACAAGGATGTCGCCAGGACTCAAGGAACTGAGTTATAGGGAAAGGTTGGACAAGCTAGGACTTTTTTCTTTAGAACGTAGGAGACTGAAGAGGGATCTTATTAGAAGTGTATAAGATCATGACAAGCATGGATAGGGTGAATGCACTCAGTCTTTTTCCCAAAGTTGGGGAATCGAGGACTAGAGGGCATCAGTTTAAGGTAAGGGGGAAAGAATACATGGGAACCTGAGGGACAACTCTTTTACACAGCAGATGGTATGCATATGGAATGAGCTGTCAGCAGGAGTGGTTGAGGTGAGTACATTAACAACATTAAAAAGGCATTTGGACAAATACATGGATAGGAAAGGTTTATTAGATATGGGCTAAGTGCAGGGAAATAGGGTTACTGTGGATGGACATTTTGATTGGCATGGACCAGTTTGGGCTGAAGGGCCTCTCTCTGTGCTGTAGGACTCTATGACTCTAATAACACATTCAAAACTTGTAGAATTGCTGCAACAAATAGAAGAGGTAAATCAGTAAATAGCCTGTAAGGAGCTGATGATCCCTTGATTTTTTTAATTTTTTCTTTCATGGGATGTTGGTATCATTAGTAAGGCCAGTAACTGCGCTTGAAAATGTTGTGGTGAGCTGGCTGAACTGCAGCAGTCCACCTGGTGTGAATACTTCCGTGGTGATATTAGAAAGGGAATTTCAGGATTCAGACCACTGAAGGAACAGTGATATAATTCCACAAAAAGATGGTGTCACTCAGAGAGGAATTTGTGGGGGCTAGGTGTTTCCATGCAGCTGCTGTTTTTGACTTTCTAGGTGGGTTAGGAAGGTATTGTTGAAGAAGCCTTGGTGAGCTGCTGAAGTGCTTCTTGTAGGTGATGTGAATGTTTGATACAGTGGATTGTGAGTCAAACAAGCAGACACCTTTATTCTGAGAGTCGTCTGTTTCTGGAGCTGCATTTATCCAGACAATTGGAGAGTATTCCAACACAATCCTGTCTTGAGTCTTGTAGATGTGGACAGGCTTTGAGGAGTCAGGAGAGGAGTTACTCACTTCAGAATTTCCAGTTTCTCACCTGCTGTCATAACCAAAATATTGACATGGTTGGTCCACTTAAGTTTCTGCTCAATGGTAATGTCCACAATGTTGTTAACAGCATTTGGTGATGGTAATGCTATTGCTTGTCATGGGGACATGTCCTTGCCTGGCAACTGTGTGGCGTGAATGTTACTTGCTGCTTATTAGACCCGGCCTGGATGTTTCTGATGGGAGAGGTGGACATGTTTCCTTTATATTGCTTAGTATGTTGCATACTAAATTTTTATGATTAAGGTGCATGTTACGACCAGTAAATCAGAAAGAAAGGACAGGCAGAGACAAGTAAGTGAACACGATTGTACTAATAGGCTTAAGTGTGTTTATTTCAATGCAAGGAGTATTAAGGGTAAGGCAGATGAGTTTACAGCCTGGATCAGTACATGAGACTATGATGTTGTAGCCATTACAGACACTTGGTTGAAAGAGGGACAGGACTGGCTGCTGAACATTCCAGGGTTTCGTTGTTTTAGTGAGGGAGGTAGAATAGGTGGAGGAGTTGCCTTACTAATCAGGGAGAATATTACATCTGCACGAAGAGAGGATATACTGGAGGGCTCATCCACTGAGGCAATATGGGTAGAGTTCAAAAATAAGATGGGTGTAATCACTCTGGTAGGATTATACTACAAATATGAAGGCAGATTATGGAAAGATGCATTAAAAAAATTATCAAAGTGGGTGACTTTAATTCCCCCCATATTGACTGGGCCTCCCTTAGAGCGAGAGGCTTTGTTAATTGCATCCAAGACGGCTTCTTGAAACAGTATGTGTATAGTCCAACTAGCGAAGGGGCAATACTGGACCTTGTACTGGCTAATGAGTCTGGCCAGGTGACTGACCTTTCAATGGGAGAGCATTTTGAAAACAGTGTTCACAATTCCTTAAATTTAAAGATAGCTATGAATAAGGATAAGTCAGGACCTTGTGGCAAGGTACTAAATTGGGGGAAGGCAAATTACATCAGTATTAGGCAGGAGCTAGGGTGTGTAATTGGGAGGAGCTGTTATCAGGCAAGTCCACATTTGACATGTGGGAATTGAGATGAGAGTTCCGGACCGGCATGTTTCAGTAAAGAGGAAGGACAAGGATGGCAAGGTAAGGGACCCTTGGATAATGAGGGAGGTTATGAATTTAGTCAAAAGGGAAAAAAGGACCATATGTAATGCTTAGGAAGCTAAAATCAGACAGGACCCATGAGGAATCTAAATAAAGCAGGAAAGAACTCAAGCAGGGAGAGCAAGAAGGGAACATGAAATGACCTTCACAAGTAGGGTTAAAGAGAATCCTGAGCCATTCTATGCATATATTAAAAACAAGAGGATAACTAGGGAGAAGTAGGACCACTCAAGGATAAAGGAGTGAAGGAGTAAGTAAAGAGTTAACAACACAACTCTGATAAGGAAGTGGACCTTTAGACCAAACCTGGGGAGGAAACATCCGCTGAAACAGCAAGATCCTGCGCGCGAAAAAAAAACATCACTAACCTTCACCGGCTTTGTGAGACGCCTGGGACAGATTAAAGAACTGTGTACATGACTTGGGGGGAGGGTGGCGAGTAACAGCAAATGTATATAAGCTTTGAAATCGTCTGTAATAGCTGAGAAGTTTGGTGAGGCCCCTTTGAGGTCCCTGCTTCTCCCAAAAGCTTTTGTTAATAAAGCTGTGTCTGACTCACTCACTACAGAATTATACTTGGTAATATTTTACCTACAACAAATTGGCGTAGTCGGCAGGATTCTGTCTATGGTCTGGGCAGCGTGGCCACAGCCCGGATACCGGGACAGGATACCGAACACAGAGTTAAGTGAGTTGGACCACACTATTCAATAATCTGTTGAGTGTGAATGTAAGACTGTTGGTCGTTTGAGTTGAGCAAAAACGGACAAGGGGGTACCCGTCTCTAACACGCAGCCTTAGACCGGTTGTTAAGAGGGGAAATCCCCCAAGCGAAGGTCAGGACCCTGAAATGGGTGTAGAGACTGGAGAAGAGGTACCCGGGATGTGATACTCAAACGTAACGTGAGAGTGTAATGTTGTGAGACTGCTGAGAGAGACTTGAAATAAGCGGGATACGGGGACTTGATCACTCCCACAATAGGTATTGCCGGACTCCGATAGGAACGACCCCGAGTGAGACGCGGTCGGTGGGAAAACACGAATGGGACGTGGCCGGTGGGTTAAACGCAGTCGAGAGATCGGTGGAGATCGTGAGTATAAACCTATCATTTATCATGGCTGGGAAGGAAGATCAATAAGGACCCCCGGGGTCTCTCATTAATCAATATATGACAGATAGACATTCACTCATTAAACAGATGAAAAAGGGGGATAGGATCCGTCCCAGGCCCTAGAACAACAGCGAGATTGGCTCTTAGGACAGAAGAAAGATAAGACTAAGAAAACCGCAGTCCTTTTAGTACATCAATTGGCCGGCCTTATAGGGCAAACATTAGAGTCCACGAGGAGGTGGACGGAGGAAAAAAGGATCCTAGAATCACGAATTAGGGAACTAGAAAGAAGGAACCAGTTCTTAGCAGAGGGTCAGTGGGGACCCTTACCCCATACCATCCCAGGAAAGGGCCCACTGCCCCAGAGGAGAGTCTGAGTGAGGAAGTTAACCTCGCCCCGGTAACCCGGGGCGGGACCCTGGCAGCACCAACCGCTAGATATCAGCCCTTCACACCAGGAGAAAGACAACAGATATTGGCGTCCCTGGGAAAGTTACAACCTAGAAGCGCAAATGCTAAATTCTGGGCCGAATTAGACACTATTTGGGTGGGGCACCAATTACACTTACGATATATACACCAACTTGTCCGAGCGGCTTGCCCGCAAGATAAATGGCGGTTAATGGGGGACGGTTCTGGTCAGGCTGACGCCGTAGCCCAAGCTAAACACGATTACTGAGGTGGACGGTGGGCTCATGCTGTAGAATTAACAGCCAAGAGAGAGGCACAAGAAGAACCCTTTAACCGCTTTAAAGCCGAAGTCCAATGGGTCCTGGGAAATGCCCCCACTAATTGGTCCAAAATCACAAACACGAAACAACAGAAGGGACAAGGGGCGTCTGAATACGGGGAACGATTGTTCAAGGTATATCAAGAATGTTCAGGGATGCCAGATACAAACCATACTGATAGGGCATTTATACAGGCATTCAAAGATGGGTTATCACCCACTCACCAGGCAATCCTGAAGATGGGAGTAACTGCCACCAGAGATTATGACAAGTTGGTAGAATGGGCATCTGGAATTAAAGAAGGGATGGGACAAAGACCCCCCCATTCAAATAAAGCAAGAAAACTTGGGTGCCGTGACAAAGATAAAACCGAAATCCACTTGCCACAACTGCAGCAAGACGGGGCACTTTGCCAGGGAATGTAGAGCCCCAAAACAGAACAAAGGGCCACTCTGAGGGCACCTGGTGGGAAAAGCATGGTAAACCAACAACCGCAACTTCTCAAAGGGAGACGGCCTGACGTCCGGCAGCCCCCACGGGCACGGGTAATAAGGAAGGTAGGACTTACGTGTCTGCACTAGTAGGGGGCAGACAATGTGAGATGCTGGTGGACACGGGAACCTCCATATCCATCACTGACCTACCTCTGCCCACAACTAACAAAATGATCTATGTAAAGGGCATTAGCGGGCAAAAAACCCCTGCGTACTTGAGCGAAACTACTTTGGTGGAAATTAATAATTTGTATATACCAATGCGATTTTATGTGTGTAAAAATAATGAAGGAACTATCATGGGAAACGATTTGATGAAAGAGTATGAGGTACTAATAGATTGCGGGAAAGGCGAATTAATTTGGCCCCGTCCCGATGGGAGAAAGGAGAAAATGGGAGCCTATGCAAGCCATTTGGAAATTGTCCAAGCCGCATCTGCGACAGGACGTGACTGGCAATTGGAGGACAATGGGTTCGGCGCCATTTGCACCTCCATCCCAGGGGTATGGGCAGAAACAAAACTAGATACCGGGCTAATTAAAATCGACCCCATAGTAGTAGAAGGCCCGGAACATAAACCACACCGACAGTACCCCATCAAACCGGAGGCTAGGAGGGCAGTTGTGGAAATTGCTGAAGGGCTAGTGGAGAGGGGAATTCTCCAAGAAACCACGAGTACCACCGACTCCCCCACCTGGCCAGTGAGTAAACTGGATGGGAGCTACCAACTCACAATTGATTACACAGCCCTAAATAAGGTCACACCGAAGTTGCACCCCATCGTGGCGAGCCCATCCACAATCTTGAATGGGCTCTCCCCGGCCCACAAAATCTTTACTGTACTGGACATTGCCAATGGATTCTGGTCTATCCCACTCCATCGTGGCTCCCAAGATAAGTTTGCATTTACCGTCGGGGATAAGCAGTACATGTGGACCCGACTCCCCCAGGGATTCCATAACAGCCAGGCCATCTTTCACCCGGCCACGAGCGATATACTCAGGGAAATCGAACTGCCCCACGGTAGCACGATACTCCAATATGTAGATGACATCTTACTGGCCTCGGAGTCCAAACCTGGCCACCAAGAGGCACTATACCTAGTCCTGAAACACTTGGAGAACAAGGGTCTTAAACAAGTCCGAAGAAAGCCCAAATAGGGAAAACTAAGGTCCTGTACCTGGGACATCTGATCTCCCAAGGCACAAAAGAAATGCCTGTAGACAGGAAAACCGCTATACAACAAATGCCACGACCCGTGACAGTCCGTGGTGTGAGGAAAATTTTGGGCTTGTTTAATTACTGCAGGAATTTTATCCCTGAGTTTGCCAAATTGGTAGAACCAATACAACGACTGGTAAAAGGGGGGAAACCAGCCATGGACCCCGTGGATTGGGGGCCTGAACAAGATGAAACTTATACAAAACTAAAAGCGGAATTAATGACAGCCCCAGGACTGGGACTACCTGACGCTAGTAAAGACTTCCACGTTTATTGTAATAATGAGGGAGGATTCTACTCAGCGGTGGTGACCCAGGTCCATGGAGACAAACAACGACCCATAGGGTACTACTCTACTGCGGAAGGACCCGTGGTGAACGGTTTACTCAGGTGTATAGCCGCCTTAGACTGTGCCGCGTGGGCCGTGAGGATTAGTGAGCCAATAGTAATGACAGGGAATATTATTTTACATACCAAACACACCTTGGTAGAAATGTTAAATACGGGGAAATTACAGTCCGTCTCTAACATGAGAAGGGCAAAGTGGGAAGCGGTCCTTCTACCACCTACCACACGAGCCACATGAATGTGGGAATGTAGATGATGAGGTAGAAGAAAGTAGGATTAAAAGATGTGCCCCTGGAGGCACCAGACGAAATCCTGTTTGTGGACGGTTCTCGGAGATATGTACATGGGTCGCCACGAACAGGATGGGCGGTAGTTAACACAGACCTACGAGTAGTCTGAGCGGGGAGGATAGAAGGAGGCCTATCGGCCCAGGTGGCAGAGCTAGTTGCCCTGACCCAGGCCTTCACGGAGGCGGCAGGAAAAAGGGTTAATATTTACACTGACAGTAGATATGCGTTTGGAATTGTGCATGATTATATGACTGTTTGGGGAAGGGGATTTGTTACCACGGGAGGCACCCCGATTAAACATGGACAAATAATAGAGACCTTACTGGAGGCCAGCGAGCTCCCATTGGAAGCTGCAGTGCTGAAGGTCAAGGCCCACCAGAGGGAGCCAGACAAACAAAATCCCGAGTGGCACATTCTTAAGGGGAACCAGGCTGCTGACAAAGCAGCTCAGTCAGGCCTGGAGACAGAGGATATCCAACCCTTATCAGCCACATTTGCTGAGGATGGCCCCACCATTAGTATTATCCAGCTACACGCAGACACCGCTGAAGGAGAACGCACCATGTGGAAGGCACAAGGGGCCACACCGGACGGAAAGGGTGTCTGGAGATTGAACGACAAGGTCATGGCCCCCAAGTGCATCCAACACACCCTCATGCAATTACACTATGGCGTGTCCCACGTGGGGCGAGACGCCATGATTACCAGTAT
This sequence comes from Rhincodon typus, assembly GCF_021869965.1. Lineage (NCBI taxonomy): Eukaryota > Metazoa > Chordata > Chondrichthyes > Orectolobiformes > Rhincodontidae > Rhincodon > Rhincodon typus. Next base: position 72,535,066 of record NC_063342.1, read on the forward strand.
CGGAAAAGAATGATGGTGGAAAGGAATGGGCAGGGACATAGCGTGATACTGTCACCGTTGTGTGACGTGTGCCCAGCACAACCCAGGCAGGCCCGTCAAGATCAGAATGGGACACCAGCCACGCCCGAAGGGGCCCTGGGAACATATACAGATAGATTTTACGGGACCACTTCCCCAATCCCATGGAAAGACATATTGCCTGGTAATTATTGACCAATTTACCAGATGGGTAGAGGCGTATCCGACTCGGAATTGCTCAGCTAACACAGTAGCTAGGATCCTGGCTAAAGAAGTCATCCCCAGGTGGGGGGTGCCGCTCCAGACTGACTCTGACCAGGGGACCCATTTCACTGGAAGAGTGGTAAAAACCATATGCCAGCTGATGGGCATTAAACAGAAGTTCCACATACCCTACCATCCCCAAAGCTCGGGCATGGTGGAGCGTATGAACAAAACCCTTAAAACTTCCCTGGCGAAAGCTTTGCAAGACTCTGGTAAACGATGGACAGAGGTCTTACCTGCAATACTGATGAAACTAAGGGCTACCACGAGCCGCACAACTGGATTAACCCCATACAAATTGATGACCGGCAGAGCAATGCAACTGCCCGTGTCTATCATAACGGGGGGTTCCGACGTCGGCCCGCTCTGAGATAGAATACGACGCTATGTGCTAGAACTAAGCGCCCATTTGAAGGCGTTGCGCAAAACAGTAAGGGACAATCAGGAAGGACAAGATGAACAAAGGGAATTAGAGGATTGCCCCAAAGTCCCATCTGCAGGTAGCAAGGTTATGGTAAAGACCCTACCCGGGAAACCTGGCTTCGCCCCCAAATGGAATGGCCTCTATGAAGTTATCATCAGTGGAGACACTTGCGCTTGCATAGATATGCAAGGGAAGGGCGTCTGGAAACACTGGTCCCAACTTAAAGAATATACGGACACCAATTGAGATCCAAAATGATATGTTTTATTCACAGGACAACCCTCTACTAGACCTCCAAGCAAGCTGATCGGGAGCGCGGGAAGTCGCGCGCGGGCGGTATAGCCTTTGGAACATTGTTAACATAGTGTGATAAGATACAATTTCACCATCTGAGTTTAAAACATGTCTAAGATGATATACGTGGTCGCGGTGTTCTGTATTGTCATGATTGCAGGGGTATCGGGATTAGAGGACAACTTGTTTTACAAGACCCACGTACATCTACACGGTAATCGGACCGTGTGCTACCCACTTGCCCAGTCAGTCAAGGCGTTGTTTGTAGCCACCCCTGGATGGACCCCCTTTGACCTATACACAGCAGATACGTTAGACGCACCCTGTGTGGGCCAAATCGGTACATACCGACGAGGTATACAAGGGAGATGTGTAGAGCTGATAAACTCAAATAGGATACAGTCCCCCAATTGTGCAGGAACTCGGGAAAAGCACGGCACAACATGTTCAAGCCTGTTAAGTTACCCGCTTTGCTTCTCAGGACAGGGATGGGGGTGCGCGTACGGTCTAGTCCCCAAGAACGCCTCCTGTGTGCAGACACAGTGCTCCCGCCAGCATTGCCAAGTGAACAAAGGCCTGTTTACGTGCACGTGTAATGAGCGAAGATGTCTAAACGTAACTGCAGGTAGACAGTTTATTTGTGGACAGTGCAACGGGACACATGTTAGTTCAGCCGCATGGACGTATCCATTTGATACCTACCAACTGGTGGGGTCAGGCAGAAACTCCAAGGAACTGGTGGTACAAACAGTTCATGCAGAAAAATAATCAGGAGGTCAAATGCTATCAAGCCAAGAAAGGCTTTGTGTTCCTCCTCAATGGGACCTTCACAACAGCCACACCAACCCTCCCAGTCCTCTTTGCAGTAGGGACAATAGGACCGCTTACCATCCCGTGCCCCCAGAGAGGACACACCCATAGGAAGATAGTGACCCGAGCCATTAGCGAGAAATTCTGTGCAGACTGGATGGACCCAGTAACACTGTGGTCCTCATTTGGCTACGGGTTCCACGGGGCCTTGTCTCTGGGGGAACAGCGGGAGTCATTAGTTCCAAAAATAGGAACTACCTCGTCTGTGGACTGACCATCCTGGGAAATAGCACAGCAAAGGGGTTGGATGCTATAAACCGAGTTAAGACTCTATGCGCGGCAGACCCGGTATGCCAGTTAGCCCAGCAGGGCGGAGTGTGCACGATAGTAGGGGACAAGTGTATAACACAGGTTACGGATGAATCCTATAATGTCACCCAAGCCATTAATGATATAAGAAAGCAGCTTGATTACTTCAGGCAAGGCCCCAAGAAATAGGATGGTTGGCTCGAATGGTTCCTAGGTGGATCTTGGGTGACATACCTGCTGCATGCTTTGACTATACTAATTATAATAGTTATTTCTTGCTGTGTTGTTATGGCCATCTTTAATTCGTGCTGTAAAATTTTAACTGCGAGAATTATGTCAGGTGCAAGTGTGCGCACCGACAAGACTGTTGAGCGCCCCTTGATGGGTGACACGGAGACACTGAAAATATGGCTGTAAGTAGTCTAGAGGCCATGAGTACTCATGACTCTGACCACAAGGGGGGACTGAAGGAGTAAGTAAAGAGTTAACAACACAACAACTCTGATAAGGAAATGGACCTTTAGACCGAACCTGGGGAGGAAACATCCACTGAAACAGCAAGATCCTGCGCGCGAAAAAAAAACAACATCACTAACCTTCACCGGCTTTGTGAGACGCCTGGAACAGATTAAAGAACTGTGTACATGACTTGGGGGGAGGGTGGCGAGTAACAGCAAATGTATATAAGCTTTGAAATCGTCTGTAATAGCTGAGAAGTTTGGTGAGGCCCCTTTGAGGTCCCTGCTTCTCCCAAAAGCTTTTGTTAATAAAGCTGTGTCTGACTCACTCACTACAGAATTATACTTGGTAATATTTTACCTACAACAAGGAGGGAACTTGTGCTTGGATGCAGAGGATGTGAGTGAAATCCTAAATGAGTACTTTGCATCAGTATTCACCCAGGAGAAGGATATGGAGGATAGTGAGATTTGCTTGGAGCATGCTAATATGCTACAGCATTTTGAGATCAAGAAAGTGGTGTTGGGTCCCTTGAAAAACTTTAAAGTGGATAAGTCCCCAGGGCCCAATGGTATCTACCCCAGGTTATTGAGAGAGGCAAGGGAGGAGATTTCTGGGGCGTTGACCAAGATCTTTGTATCCTCGTTAGCCACTGGAGGAGATGTCCCGGAGTCTGGCCAGTAGCAAATGTGTTCTTCTATTCAAGAAGGGAAATAGGAATAATCCAGGAAACTATTGACCATTGAATCTCTCATAGGTGGTTGGGAAGCTATTGGAGAGAATTCTTAGGGATAGGATTTACATGCATTTGATAAAACATGGCCTAATTAGGGACATGGCTTCGTGCAGGGCATGTCTTACTAACTTGATTGAACTTTTAGAGGAGGGTAGAGCAGTGGATATTCTCTACATGGATTTTAGTAAGGCTTTCAACAAAGTCCCTCATGGAAAGGTTCATCCAGAAAATTAAGATGCATGGGATCCACAGTGACTTGGCCACGTGGATTCAGAACTGCCTTGCCCATTGAAGGCAGAGAGCAGTAGTGGAAGATTGTTTTTTATACAGGAGGTCCATGAATAGTGGTGTTCCACAGGGATCTGCACTGGGACCTATGCTGTTTGTGATATATATGAATGACTTGGATGAAAGTGTAGATGGGTGTGTTAGTAAGTTTGCAGACGATACAATGAGCAGTGGAGTTGTAGAAGGTTGTCAAAGGATACAGTGGAATATGGACAGAGAAATGGCAGATGGTGTATAATCCATCTAAGTGTCAGGAGCTATACTTTGGGAGATCAAATGCTAAGGAAAAGTACAGAGTTAATGGCAGGATCCTTAACAGCATTAATGAACAGAGGGATCTTGGGGTTCAAGTCCATAGTTCCCTGAAACAGCCACGCATGTAGATTGGGTGGTGAAGAAAGCATATGGCATGCTTGCCTTTAGTGGTCAGGGAATTGAGTACAAGAGTCAAGATGTCATGTTGCAGCTTTAAAAGACTTTGGTTGGCCCACACTTAAAGTATTGTGCTCAATTCTGGTCGCCACATCACAGAAAGGGTATGGAGGCTTTGGAGATGGTGTGGAAGAGGTTTACCAGGATGCTGCCTGGATTAGAGGGTTTGAACTAGAGGCTAGAAAAATTCAGCTTTTTTTCATAGAGTGGTGGCAGCTGAGGGGAGACTTGATAGAAGTCTATAAAATTATGAAATGAATAGAGTGGGTTGATGGTCAGAATCTTTTTCCCAGACTTGAAATGTCTAAAACTAGGGAGAGGGGGAAAGTTCAAAGGAGATGTGAAGGACAAGTTTATTTTTTTTTTTTTTTTTTTTTTTTTACACAGAGTGTGGTAGGAGTGTGGAATGCGCTGCCAGGGGTAGTGGTGGAGGCAGATACATTATGGGCATTTAAGAGATTTTTAGATAAGCATATGAATATGCAAGGAATAGAGTGATATGGACCAAGGGCAGGCAGAAGAGATTAGTTTAATTTGGTGTCATGTTAGAAACATAGAAGATAGGAGCAGGAGACGGCTATTTGGCACAACATGGTGGGCTGAAGGACCTGTTCCTGTGCTGTACAGCTCAATGTTCTATGTTCCACAACTCTCTGAAACAACAACTGTGCTATCTCTGTCTCCATTTAAATCATACGCTGTTTTTCTGTTCTTCCACATTGTACCCCATCTGTCAATTTTTTGCCCACTCTCTTATTCTGCCTAAATCCCTTTGCAGACATGTTATATCCTCACAAATTGCTTTCCTACCTATCCCTGCATCATCAGCAAATTTGGCTACCATATTACAGTTCTCTCCAGCAAGTTTGACCCCTAAGCTGCTAATCAAAAATCTACCCCATTACGAACCTACACAGTACAGACTGCAGCCTTAATTTTACTGGATATGATCAGTGTTGAGAAACATTGCCTGTTTTTTGTGCCAGTTAAAAATCTTCAGGCATGGTGCATTTTTGCTAAATTCTCTCTCATCTACTTGTAATCATTGCAAAGACACCAGTTCACTTAGAAGCAACTACAGTGAAGTCGCACATACCACAAGAGGTGCCCAGGTTAATGCAGTTCCTCCTTGACTGTATTTCACAGTGGCCATTGATTTTTTTCTCACAAAGTCATAGATGCGCACTGTGCCTGGAATTGTAAAGGACAAAGAAAAAGATGTGAGCAAATTTCAGGATTGACTCCCTGACAAAAATCTCTGATGCAGCCAGCATTGACATATATATATAAAATTCACAGACAGTTCTGTGGCATCAGAGAAAGCTTTGCACCCAAAACAATTCTAACTTCTACATAAATATTTACAAAATGGTTTTGTGCATATGGAGGACAAAATCAAGATCTATTCTAGTATAAAAATATGGAGCTTGGCAAAAGAAGAATACAATGCTCTGCAGGAGGATGGAGGGAGGAGGTAGGTGCCAGCAACAAGTTATTCTAGAGAGTAAACAAAATAGTGGAGAAATTCAGCAGGTCTGGATGTATGCTTGAAGAGAGAAAGAGAGTTAACGTTTTGAGTTCAATATGACTGTAAACATAAACAATAGGAAGAAAATTCATTCACAGATGCCACCAGACCTGCTGAGTTTTTCCAACACTACATGCATTTATTATTCTATGACCCTAAGTTCCAGAACTCTTTGAATTTATTTACTCTAATCTGCAGTGAGAACTCCAGGCTTCTTTCTTTGCAAACCACTGGGTCTTTCTCCACCCAACAGCAACAAATCTATGGATTTATTTTTCATAAACATTGACTTATGCTTCCTCCACCCATCCAACAACGCCCGGTCTCACTCACTTTAACCTTATTCTATTAATTTTGCAGGAAACCAACCTTTGTCTTCTCAATTACCTTTCCACTCAACTCCTACCATTCAACATTCAGGTCCCTGTGCTATCTCTGTCAGCACTGATGGCCTCCACTGCACAAGCACTGGCCCTCTCCCTGCCAAACCACCACTAATTATCTCAAACTCAGAACTGCTCACCATTGATTCTTTGTTCCTCACTAAACAGTAATTTCTTATCTCCAGCCCTCATTCCCAATGAACATGCTTAAAACATCATTGCTTCTCATCTGAGCATATCAAACCTAAAGTCCATGTTTAAATCCTTTCAGTGCAGTGTCAAGCCATTACAAGAACCATCATTTACCAACTCTGTTATTGTGGCCGTGGTCATTTTTTCAAAATTGAAGAAGGTTAACTGTGTCATCCTTCTGCAAATGTCTTGTTTCTGTTGTCCAGCTTTATGGTACAACTGTTACAGGGTCCTATTCTTACCCCTTTGAACATAAAATGATTTCATACATGGAATGATTTCCTGTCTCCTTTATGAAATTTCAGCTCAGCAGTTGCACAAATATCAGCTTCTTCCTTTTCTCCATTTATATACTGGCCCACAGTAACATCATTAGTGGCATCTGCTCCTTTTTAAAACATACCACTGAAACCCAGCTCTACCATTTTGATGCCCTAGATGTGTTATCAGACTACCTTTTCGACATCTAGAACAAATTTAATCACTTGCCTGCCACAGTTTCAAGCTGAGCCAGACTCCCCACATTCTCAGATTTTTATGATTCTTTGATGGGATCTGGGCATTATGGGTTAGACCAACACTTATTGGCCAATCCTAATTGCCCTGGAGTAGTTGGTGGCGATCTGCCTTCTTAAACCACTGCAGTTCTTGGGGAATAGGGACACTTAATGTGCTATCAGGGAGGGAGTTCCAAGAATTTGACCCAGCAACGTTGAAGGAACATGATATGTTTCCAAATCAGGATGGTGTGTGGCTTGGGCAGGAGCATGTAGGTGACATGTATCTGCTACCCTTGTGCTTCAAAGTGGTAGAGGTTGCAGATCTTGAGAGTGCTGTTGGAGGAGCCATGGTGAGTTAATGTAGTGCATCATCAGATAGTAAACATCAGAGCCACTGTTCAATGGTGAAGGGAGTGCTTGTTGAAACTCCCTGATTAATTCGAACAAAATTTAAGTCTCTCCTCTACCAGTGCAACCTTTCTACACATTTCTGTCTCCTCCAAGCCTGACTGCACTCTACTTCCTAATCTCCCATCCTTCGATATAAACACCGTGGTATTTAACCTTTAGCACACTCCTCCATCACTCATCCATCACTCCAATTCCTGCTGGCATATATTAGCTCCCCACCTCAGGTCAAATATTCAAATCCATCTATTTGCATCTCTTCCCTTCTTGACAATCTCCTCCAACCCCATGGTCCAACCCTTCAAAATCTCCATTCTATTGACATGGGCCTCTCTCAGCCTCCACCCACTAACCAAAATACAGCCTCATGTGTCTAAATCCTAAACTCTAATTCTCTCCCTTAATTCCATTCTCACTCCACCTATTCTGACTTGGAACTACAGCGCACCTGGTCTTTCACTGTTGGTGGGTCAAAATCCTAAAACACCTTACCTAACATCATTGTGAATGTACCTACATTACATGGACTGCAACAGTTCAAGAGGGCAGTTTTCATCCACCTTCTCATGAGCAATTAGGGATGGCTAATAAATTCTGGCATTGCCAGGGACACATACATCCCATGAACAATAAAATCAAGTATAAAGCAGAGTAGTTACTTTTGTTTGTCAGTTTATTTGCCTTAAAGTGATCTCCAAAAATTGTTTATTCTTCGAGAAAAACATAACTGAATTGCATCTAAACGTAAATATGTTTTATTTAAGTAAAGAAGTCAAACCTACGGTCAAGTGCTGTTGTTGCCATCAGATAGGTGAGTGGTGAAAGGTCCATGGCCTGGATCGGCCCAGAATGGAAAGAAAACAGGTACTCAGGGTCTTGGGTCTGCGAGGTTCAGAAAAAAACTGTTAAGATATGGAGAAAAAATGATAACTGAAAGTAACTGGTTTGAAGGATGCAATGTTCATACAAGGTGTTTCCTTTATCTGATAGATTTGATCAATAACAGTGACAGAGATGTCAGTTCTGGAAAATGGAGAAACCAGCTACATTTCACAACTAGCACCAGCAGGAAGGATGTCAGCTTGGAACAGGGCAAAAAAGGGTATCTCACATCTTAGAGCTTAGGGATAGCCATCAATGATGAAGTGATTAAAATCAAGATGTGGAAGGTCTCCGGATTACAGGAGCACAGATATGGCACAGCAATAGTGCAGTGCTGGCAGATATTACAGAATTTTAGAAAGGCAAGGCCATTGTATGATTTAAAATCAAGGATAAGAATTTTGAAACTAATACATGTTGGTCAGCAAACAAAGGAATAACAAGAGTACATGGACTCTGATGTAAATTACAACATGGGCAACAGAGTTTTGGATCCTCATATAGGACGCCAGCTCTAGAGAGCATTCAAATAGCCAAGTTTAGAAGTAATGAAAAAATGAATGAAGGTTTCAAAGTAGACATGGGCAAAGTCATCAATATTGGTGGAAATAGGCTGTCTTAGTAATTACATGAATATAAGGTCAGAAGACTTGGAGGTCAAGTGTGAATCCAAGTTGTCAACAGACTGGCTAAATGTCAAAGGACTGCCAGAGAGATGGATGGAATCGGGGATCAAAATTTAGACTGAGAACCTAAAATCATGGCTTCAGACTTCACAGTAATTAACTGGAGGACATTTCTGCTTGTCAGATATCAAATGAATAGGATAATAGCAGGAATGAAAAACGTAGTTATTAGGGATTCTTAAAATATTGGGAATACTTCCATTGGAGCAGTGAAAGTGTACAGGAGGTTTAAAAATATAAAGGGCTGTTATGGAGTGAAAGTGAAAGGCTGATTGGGAAGTCAGTGATAAGGAATCATTAATTTATACTTATTGAGAGTAAGGAAAAGGGTTTGGAGAAGCATCTTTGTAGAAAGTGGGGTTGTTAAAACATGGGATATATCTGTCACTTTGGGGCAAGTTATGGCAGTGATTATTAAACTTTTTCAGAGAAATTTGGTTATGGATTTGAAGCAAATAAAGAAACAGGCTATTGGGAGGGAATGTGAGAGTGGCATTAATTTTGGATTGCTTGAGCAAATTATTAGCACAAACAAGTCGAGTCAATTGGTTTTGTTCTGTATTCTCACACAGTATGTTTGTCTTGGAGCATGCAGCTGCAAAAGCTTGTGATTACCCAGTGGAGAATAAGCTCCATGATGTGTGCCCATCTCTTTAAACTCAATATCCACACTCGGCATACTGAAACTGCTGCACATTCAACCTACATCGTACATTTGGACAACTTCAAAATAAATTATAAATTAATTATTTTGAACTATTCTGGTAAAGCCATTATCATAAAAATGGCAGGAGGTCAAGGAATTCATCACTATAGTTATGTCTGAGGCTGGGGAAGTGCACTGTGGCTCCAGTCAAACTACACCATGGATCACAACATAAAATAAAAAGTACTTTTTCCACCTGCTGAGATGACTAATTGAATACCTCATCCGTAGCAGGTATTTAAACAGAAAGATGAATTAACCAAGTTTCTTAATATACATAATTTTGGGTTTATCATCAAAATAAAACAATTCAATAAAGATGCAATATTTAGTTAATTTACACTGTCAGTAATATAGAAGAATAAATATTTATCCCTCTAAATATCCCAAAGCACACACATTAACTCTCTTTTACTCTCATTCTCCAGGCAAAGAGGAAACTAAATCAGATTTCTCTGCAGAGTGTGGCTTTCTGGACAAAAGCAACAAAAACAAAATTGCTGGAAAAGCTCAGCAGAGTTAACGTTTCAGGTCCAGTGCCCCTTCCTCTGAACAGTTCTGAGGAAGGGTCACTGGACCCGAAACGTTAACTCTGTTTTTTCCCTTTGCAGATGCTGCCAGACCTGCTGAGCTTTTCTAGCAACTTTGTTTTTGTTCCTGATTTACAGCATCCACAGTTCTTTCGGTTTTTATCTGGGACAAAAGCAATTTTGGCCAATGGGTTATTCTTGAAGGCAAAAGGATAAAGCATAAGATGCGCCCAAGTCTATTACTCTGCTGTTCTGGCACATGTAGTCAAGCCAATAATCAGACAAGGTTGTCCTTAAAGTCTTCACTGTGAACTGATGCAGAGGGTTTTCTTTTCAGAAACAGGAGAAATCAGCTGGGCAGCTTGTTCATAGCAAGCTTCCCACCAACTTAGTTACAGGAAATGAGATTAAAAACAGAAAGTGCTGGAGGAATTCAGCAGATCTGGAAGAATCTGTGGAGAGAGAAACAGAATTAACATTTCGAGACCAATAGAACTCTTCTTCAGATATTGTACTCCAAACGTTCACTGTGTTTCCCTATCCACAGATGCTGCCACACCTGTTGAGTTTCTCCAGCATTTTCTGTTCTCTCACATTCACAGTATTTTCCTTTTATTGGAGAAAACAAAAACCTCTCCAAACCAATCTCTGCTCAAAAAGGTCCAGCATGGTCTACACCAAAGTAGGTAGTTATTACCAGTCACGTAATTTTTAGGTAGCTTTGTTAATAAAATCTCCAATGTCTGCTGTAAACTTTCAATGACCTCTTTTAAAGAAACTATTCCATGTCCACAAAACTCAAAATAAATTAATTTTTAAACAATCCTTCAAAATCTAATTCCTGTAAGCATTCAATGACCCCTTGACATTCAATGGCATTACCATCACTGAACCCTCCACTATCAACATCCAGAAGCTGAACTCGACTAGCCATATGAATACAGTGGCTATAACAGCAGGTCAGAAGCTGTGAATTCTGTGGTGTGCAACTCAATTCCTGGCTCCTTAAAAGTCTATCCACCATCGATAAGGCACAAATCAGTAATGTGATGGAATGCCCTTCACTTGCCTGGATGAGTGCAGCTCCAATAACAATAGCAGTAAGACGATACCATCCAGGACAAAGCATCCCATTGATGAAACCCCACTGAACACCTTCTGCATTAATTCCTCAACCACCACTGCACAGCAGCAGAAGTGTGCTCCATCTATAAAATGTACAGCAACAACTTACCAAAGCTGCTCCAACAACATTTTTCAAACCCATGAGTTCTACCACCCAAAAGGACAAGGAAACACCACCACCTGCAAGCTACCTTCCATGTCACTCACCGTCCTGGCTTGGAACTATATCGCCATTCCTTCATTGTCACTGGGTCAGAATCCTAGAACTCACTTCTTAATACTGTGGTCATTCCTACACCACCTGGACTGCAGTAGTTCAAGAAAGCAGCTCATTATAACCTTTTCAAGGGCAATAAGGCAGGCAATAAATGCTGGCCTGGCCAGCAACGCACACAGCACAAGAATGCATAAATAAATATAGGTTATGGGTGAAGAGATATTCATATAGGCAAGCGAGAGAAAAAGACAGAGATTGAGGCAGAAAAAGGAGAAAGATCCATGTTATACTAACAGCCTGCTCTTATTTGCTTAATTAACCAAAAACAATTTCTTGTACTTACAATATTTGAAAAGGAGAGGTCAAGTTTCCAGATTTTGCCATTGGCATCCTGTGGAAAAACAGAATTGTTCAGTTTACTTTACCTGTATTAATTTAGCAAACTCAAACATCAATGTCTTATAATAAAAGCCACTGGCTATTATGGAGTTTCAAAAGATATGAGAGCAGATTTTACTTTAGTTGCTATAATTCAGTGGCGTTATCCTTGGTTAAAAAAATAAAGAATTGGACAAAGAGCTAAACTGCCAGTGTCCCTACATCCCACTGGTACTTGCCGCATCTGTTCTGAATTAGCAAGGAATGATCAAAGTATTTAAACAATGGAAAATCACAGACCAAAACAGCAACAACATTAGCACCATACCAGCTGATGCTCTGAAAGACTCAAGCCTTCCTGAAGCTTTTGACAATTCAGTGCCCTCTCTTCGGTTGCCACAGAAACAGGCAATCATGTCTGGTTGCTGCTGCACCCCAACTTTGCAACAGCAGTTTTCCTCCCTTCCACACAGTGTGCTACCCAATGCAAGCAAAAATCTACCAACAGTTTATCATTAGGGATAATCGTATAATACAATCCAAAATCCCAAAGCCGTGTTACAGCCTTGATCCACCAAAACTGGAGCAATACCCTTGCCAAGAAGAAACTCCCACTGGTTATCTTTAACTGCACACTCGCAACAGACAACTGAGTGCTTCAAATTAATGTTCAGGTATACTGATTAAATTGTTAATTTAAAAATTATCCGAATTCAATCTCTTTCTCAAAAAACGTAAAGAATAGAAGCAAAGAAACTGATAACCCTGCTTTTACCTCAGCTCAGGTGCACTGGCCCATACTGGGCAATTGTGAAACTCATATCTATCCACAATCTACAGGTATGGCTGATAACTCCCTTCAACTGTCGTACAAAATAAAATCCATCACAGGCTGTTGACATGGCCTGATATTTGAAACAAGTACTTCAATAAAGACATAATACAGATTATTCCATCATTCAATTTAGTTTTTCTGTCATTAAATGTAACATTGGTTGACAACTTTACTTGTTTAAAATTTTATTTGGTACGTGACATTTCAACTACTGAGGAAAAATGGACCAATAGCAGTTTTTAAGAAGTACTAGTACCGATTCAACTGATTTATATTTCACTTCACCTTCCCTTTGTTTGTCTTTATAAGTGTTTCTCACTGCCAATCTTCTAATTTTCATAGGATCATAGAATCCCTTCAGTGTGGAAACAGCCCTTTGGCCCAACAAGTCCACACAGAACCTCAGAGCATCCCACCCAGACCCATCCCCCTATAACCCACATAATCCACACATCCCTGAACACTATGGGCAATTTAGCATGGCCAATCCACCTAGCCTGTACATCTTTGGATTGTGGGAGGAAACTGGAGCACCCGGAGGAAACCTACGCAGACATGGGGAGAACGTGCAAACTCTACACAGACAGTCGCCCAAGGGTAGAATCGAACCTGGGTCCCTGGTGTTGTGAGGCAGCAGTGCTAACCACTGAGCCACCGTGCCGCCCTTTTTCTTACTTTTTCTGTTCCTTACTTTTTCAAGCCTAATTCATTTCTCTCATGTTGAGCCACTCAACGAAGTATAATGCAGAATGTGTCATGGGAAGTGAATAGTACTTCACAGGCACCATGTTTATCCATAAAACAGTTAATATAGGTTTATGTACCAGATTTTATAGCATTGAATGCTCCAATTCATCTTACTACACATATTATGATGTCTCTGTGAAATGCATGCAAATTATTTCTTTTCGAAACAAATCTTTTTAAAATACCTGGGCACACCAAATAAAGTTTGAGTCTTTGAACTTCACCATGAACCGGAGGTTAACATGCCTGCCAACGTGCAATTCATTCATTGGTTCCATCTCTAATACAGAATCCTCATCATAAGATTCCGCTGTGTCAATGGTCTCAAAATCCCAGACCTGAAATCAATGGAAATAGTTCAGTATTCATACGGCTGAGAGAGTACGCAAAGTTGGGGTGGAGCACTATTTTAAGATTTCTACTTGAAGAATATCTGTCTCACTTCAGGAATGCCTCACTGACAATCCCAATATTGTAAGTTCTTGATTTCAAATGTCACCTCACCTAGAAAATGGAGGACATATTAGTAACTAAGAAATTTTTTTAGACACAGAAAATAAAAACAAGTGACAAACTTGTAACAAACACTGAAGCATTGTGTCCACTTCTGATCACCACACTTTATAAAGAATGTGAAGACATTAGGCAGCATGCTGAAAAGATTCACGAGAATGATTTTCAAAGAATAAGGAATTTCAGTTGTGCAGACAGACTGGTGAAATTGAAACAGTTCCCTTTGGAGAAGAGAGGGTTGAAAAGAGTATTAATCAAGGATATGGGCCAAGTGCTGGAAATTGCGATTAGAATATTTAGGCAGTTGTTTTTGACCTGCTTGGACACAATGGGCTGAAGGGCCTTTTCCTTTGCTGTAGATCTCCAGGACTCCAGGTGTTCAAAATCACAGGGGGCCTGGACAGAGTAAAAATTGCTTTCATTGGAGGGATCAAGAACCAAAAGACACACATCTAAGATACTTGGCAAAATAAGAAATCTCAAATCATCAAAAATGAGGAAAATCTCTTTAATGTAGTGAATTGTTAAGAATGTGGAATGTATCACCTTACAGTGTGGGAAAGAGACATCCAATCATAACTTTGAAAGGGAATTGAATCGTCATCTGTAAAATTAAAAACAAAATTGCAGAGCTAGAGGGATGAGGTAAGATAGTAGCACTAGAGGAATTGCTCATAAGAAAGGCTAAACACAGCACAATAAGTCATGAGATAACAAGGTGTAGAGCTGGATGAACACAGCAGGCCCAGCAGCATCAGAGGAGCAGGAAAGCTGACGTTTCAGGCCTAGACCCTTCTTCAGAAATAAGTCGTGGCCTTCCTTTATATTGTAGCCATTCTATAATTCTATCTAAATCATGCTCTATATTTAATTTTTCTATCATTGATATTTTCATCTAGGCAGGTGGGTTCCTGAAGGCTGGGGACCCCTCAAGTCAGTCAGTTCATGAATCTTGGGAAGGCCTTGTGAAGCTTGGAAACTTTTGACAAGCAAGCTGGCAACAGCTTTCGAACTTCAGCTGTCCTAATGTAATAGTTTATGATGCAGTGGTTTTTTTTCTCACATTAATTTAATGACTGATATCTGCTGTGCCTTTGAAGCACTCTTTCAATATTCACTAGGTCAAAGTGGGCATGTTTGCTGATGACTGCACAATGTTCAGCATCATTTGTGACTCCTAACATACTGGAGTCCAAGTCCAAATGCAGCAAGAACTGGGCAATTTCCAGGCATGAGCTGACAAGCGGCAACTGTCAGGCAATGACCATCTTCAACAAAAGAGAATGTAACTATCAACCCAGTAACATTCCTGAGCATCATCATCACTAAGCACCCCATTATCAACATATCACAAGGATTACCATTGACCAGAAACTGAACTCGACTAGCACTGTGGCTACAAGAGCAAGTCTGAGGCTAGGAATCGTGCAGTCAGTAACTCACCTCCTGACTGTCCAAAGCTTGTCCACCATCTACAAGGCACAAGTCAGGAGTCTGATGGAATACTCCCCACTTGCTTGGATGAATGCAGTGCCAACAACACTTCAGAAGCTTGACACCATCCAGGAGAAAGCAGTCCACATCTACAAACATCCATTCCCTCCACCAATAGCACCAGCATGCATAATCTGTACAATGCACTGTAGAAATTCACCAAGGCTCCTTAGACAGAACCTTTAAAACCCACAACCACCGCTACCATCTAGAAGGTCAAGGGCAACAGGTATATAGGAACAACATTATCTGCAAGTTCCCCTCCAAGCCACTCATCATCCTGACTTGGAACTTTATCACTGTTCCTTCAGTGTCACTGTGTAAAAATCCTGGAACTCCCTCCCCAACAGCATTGTGGATGTGCCTACATTTAACCAACTGTAGTGGTTCAAGAAGGTAGCCCACCATCACCTTCTCAAGGGCAATTAGCAATGGGCTATAAATGCTGGCTCCCAGCCAGCAACGACCACATCCCTTGAGTGATTAAAACAAAATGTATAAAATAACCAGTAAACTTTTGAAATGTGTATGCATTAAACAAGAAAACAATCAGCCATTCAACATTTCCTTTGAAAAAATTTCCCCCCGTACCTTCTCAAAAAACTGTTAATCAAACACAGTTACTATGCGTGAAGAAATTTCCTCATTTCACTTCTGAAAGGTCTTGCTCCAAACTGTGAACCCTGTCCTAGACTCACCAAACATGTCTGTTACCTTTCATACCTTGTAAAAGTCAATAAAATCACCCCCTAACATTGAAAATTAATTAAATGCAAACCTTATTTGTGTCGCCTCTCCTTGTAATTTAACTCTTGGAGTCCAGGTAATATTTCATAAATTAACACTCTCCTATTGACTAAAATATTCTTCCTAATGACTAGTGTCCAGAACTGTTCACTGTACCTCAGTTGGGGTCTAACCAGATTTGTAAATTGAAATGTAACTTCTAACACTTGTATTCTAGTTTTCTAGATGTAAAGGTCAACATTTCATTAGGCTTTTTGCTTATTTTCTGCGTGTGGGTGCCAGGTTCCCCAGGACCCTTTGGACTTTCACTAGCTTTTCACGATTCAGAAACTACTCTGTTCTATCCTTTGATAGGACCAAAGTGAATTACCTCAAATTTGGCTATATTGATATCCATTTGCCACAGTCATGTAATTAATGAGTAGTTCAAATCCTGCCAATTGGGGTACTTGCCCAGTATCTCTATTTCTGCCATTCAGCCAATTTCCTAACCTGGTCAATAACTGGCTTTCATTTCCACGAGTTCAAACTTTAACTTACAGTCTCTTATGAGGGAACTTGTCAAATGCTTTCTGGAAGTTCATATAAATAAAAATAAGCATGTGAATGATGGTAATAATCCTGAGATTATTTATCTCTGCAGAGAGACATCAAAGGCATATCAGACCTGGAGCACCTCAGTGACATGCACTTTGTCTCAAGTGGCTTATAGTAATAATATTGAATCCAAGTAGTGCAAGTCAAAAGCCTGAGAAATCGTCAGCTTGGTGTATTATGCTTCAGATAATTGCAGGTTGGACATCAGCTTTAGGTAAAGACCTTAATGAAAGCTTCAGAACTTGCAGAACATTTCAAAAGAGATTGAAGAAGGATGTTATGAAACTTGAAAGGGTTCAGAGAAGATTTACAAGGATGTTGCCAGCGTTGGACGGTTTGAGCTATACGGAGAGGCTGAACAGGTGCAGCTATTTTCCCTGGCGCATCAGAGGCTGAGGGCTGAACTTATAGAGGTTTATAAAATCATGAGGGATATGGATAGGGTGAATAGCCAAGGTCTTTTCCCCCAGGTGGGGGAGTCAAAAACTAGAGGGCATAGGTTTAAGATGAGAGGGGAAAGATTTTAAAGGGACCTAAGGGGCAACTTTTTTTTACACAGAGGGTGGTGTGTGTATGGAATGAGCTGCCACAGGAAGTGGTAGAGGTTGGTACAATTACAACATTTAAAAGGCATCTGGATGGGTATATGAATAGGGAGGGTTTCGAGGGATATGGGCCAAATGCTGGTAAATGGAGCCAGATTAATCTAAGACAGCTGGTCGGCATAGACGAGTTGGACTGAAAGGTCTGTTTCCGCGCTGTACATCTCTATGACTCTACGGGAAAGTCAGTATATGGTTTGTGTTGTTGAGATAAAAAGACAGAATTAATGAGAAAGCAAAAAATAGAAGGACTTTCTGATGTAAAAACAAACATGAAATTAATTCTCCTTAAAGAGGATCTATGTTAAATAGAATTTACAGCACAGAAACAGGCCATTCAGCCTCAATGTTTTGTGTCACAACGCGAGCTTCCCCCATCATACTTCAAGGCATCAAGTCAACATATCCTTCTCTACATTCTGTCCTTGATATTCTCCATAGCAATTTACAAAAGTTGTAAGGTAGGACAAACTCAGGTAACGTTTTCAGGCTGCACATCATCAATATCAACATACTGCAGTGAAGAAAGAAAAGCAAGGAAGTGGACTTCATACTGACCTATGTGAATTGCATTGACAGCAGTTCATGATGGAATTAAGTTTGTTTAACCACTGGGTTTTAATATCTGTCATCACTCACCCGCACATACCCATCAGCACCAATAGTAATAAGTTCTCCTTCATCCAGTACAAATTGATTTATAGGTCCTTGGTGACATGGCTTGCCATCCTTTCTGCTTAGTTCCACTTTGATAAGACCTCCATCCCACAACAACATATTACCCCATTCACAGCCAGACACAACCTGCAAGAAAGAAGCAAATCTTCAAGCACAAAGATAGATAGAATTGTTGCGTGGAATGAATAAATGTTGTCTTAGGCTGTATTTATTCATTAATCAGCATAACTAAAAGCAATCATGTTTTATTTAATTGTTCTGCAAAAATTGGAGGCTGGATTTGCACAAAGTAATAGTGACACTACTTCAAAAATATTTAACTGCCAAGAAGGTTAAGAACATTTTGAAGACATGAAAAATGTTAAATAATTCTAAGCTTCTTTTCTACCCCAACACGTTTCACACATTTTTCTTTAAGTAACAATTGATCTCCATTAGAGATGTTATGTAGATGTGTCATCCAAATTTACATTACCAATGACTGAACTCCACGAACAATGGTATATTCACAACAAACATGCTGTTCGGTTGGAGACATGAAGTCGACAATGCTTCTGGAGAGAGGTTAGTTTGAAATTGTAATAAAGCTAATGAATTTTTCAACCATAAGACACTCGAGAGGGTGGAGGCCTTTTGGCATATTGACTCCATCCTGCCAGTCAGTGAGATCATGGCTGATCTGATAATCCTCAACTCCACTCTCCTGCTTTATCCCCTTAAACCTTGATTCACTTAAAGAGTAGATTCTGTGTCTCTCACTTTGAATATACTTGATGTATCTCCAAATGGTTTTTTTCTATCCTAACTTGAAGATGGATGAAACCATCTCAAACTCCACATTGTGTCCCAACATCTTACTGTTAATCACGACTACCATTCCCAATTTATCTTGTTCTCCTCCACCTCCATCTTACCTCCCAGTATAATCTTGCCTCTTCATCTATGTTTCTTTAAAGAGAAACCTGTTTGATAGGAATCAAATCTCTTGTCTCATTCCCTTGCAGAAAGTTTAGTGTAGCAGGTTATTCACTACTGTTTACGGTGTACGTTAATAATCTAGACACAAATATAGGAGGCTTGATCAGTAAACTTGCAGATGACACAAAAATTAGTGGTGTGTTAAGTAGTAAAGAGGAAAGCATTAGATTACAGGATGAAATAGACAGGCTGGTCAGATTAGCACAGCAACAGCTGACTGAATTTAATCATGTTAAATGTGAGGAGATCTATTTTGGTAGAAGTAACAAGACAAGGGAGAACATGATGAACAATAGGACCCTGGAAAATACTGAGGATCCGAGGAAACTTGGTGTGCACGTCCATTGAGCCTTGAAGGCAACAGGGCACGTGGATTGGGTGGTTAAAAAGGCACATGGGATACTTGCCTTGATTTGTCAAGGCATTTTGAATACAAGAGCAGGGAAATTATGATGAAGCTGTATAAGACATTGGCTAGGCCACAACTGGAGTTTTGAGTACAGTCCTGGTCACCACACTATAGAAAGGATGTGATGGACTGGAGGGGCTGCAGAAAGGATTCACCATGTTTAGCCTTAGATAAAGCATTTCAGCTCTGAAGAGTGATTCGATAGGTTGTTTCTCTTAGACATAAAAGGTTAAGGGGGAATCTAATTGAGATGTACACAATTATGAAGGGCATTGATTGTGTAGATAGGGAGAAACATGTCCTCTTAGTGGAGGGATCAATAACCAGGAATAGATTTAAGGTAAAATGCATGTGGTTTACAGAGAATTTAAGTAAAATCTTTGTCACACAGAGGGTATTGGTTATCTGGAATCCACTGCCTGAGGGGATGTTAAAGCCAGGAACCATCTCGATATTCAAGAAATATTTAGGCAAACATTTGAGAAACCTTGGCAGACAAAGCTACGGGCCAAATGCTGGAAAAAGGGATTACAGCAGATAGGTATTTGACACGGAGCGCAAACACAATGGGGAAAAGGGCCTCTTTCTATTCTATAATAGTTCATTTTATTTTTATTTTTATCTGATTCTATCTTTTGAAATATGAGAACTATTCCAAAATACAAAGATGTTTTGAAATCAAAAATAGAAGGTAGCCAAAATTTTGCTTCATAAGTATATTTCTTCTTGTATAATAAATAGGTTATCTTCCTTATAAACTTAGGGTAGAGGAAACTGCCAACTGTACCTTTCCATCTGGCAACTCTACATAACCTTCAATGTCTGTCAGCGCAGTCTTGCCAAACCTGCCAAGTTCACCTTGCAGTTTCAACCCAGTGAAGGTCTCCACCATCTTCCAAAACCTGGAAGAGTTAGAAGCAAAAACAATGAGGTGACAATCTCCAGTTTACATGATTTTTATGTGCCTCATTGTAAAGTTGCAATGTCACGTAGGCTGCAAAAGAGTGTAAAGATACAACTAGCCAGTCAGTTCAGCTTCAGTGGTAGGGACGCTTCTAGAACCAATAATTTTGGACAAAATGAACCGTTGCTTGGGCAAATACAGGTTAATAAGGAAAACCAGAATGAGTTTGTCATGGGAAAATCATGTCCAACTAACCTGCTGGAGAAGAAGTGATAGAGTGATGATGAGAGTGATGCAGTTGATAAGGTGTACAGGGACTTACAAAGGCATTTGATCCAGTGCAGCACAACAGATTTGAGAGGAACTGGTGTATTGCATCCTTTTCTGGGTATCACACTTCAGCAAATACATTAAGGCATTACAGAGGGTACAGGAAAATATTGTTGGAATGGTTCCACAAATGAAGATTTTGAGTTGCAAAAAGTTGGGAAAATATGTTGGAAAAGTTTGGAAAAGTTGGGATTGTTTTCCTTGGAAAAGACAATGCTGGGACAGGATTTGATAAAGGATTCAAACTCAAGGCTCCGAACAGAGTAATTAGGGAAAAATAGCTTCCACTTAGAGTCAATAGAGTTACACAGCATGGAAACAAACACTTTGGTCTAACTCGTCCATGCCTACCAGACATCCCAATCCAAACTAGTCCCATTTGCCACCATTTCGCCCATATTCCTATGCCTTTTAATGGTGTAACCGTACCATCTCCATCACTTCTTCTGACACCTCGTTCCATACACACACTACCCTCTGCATGAAAAAGTTACCCCTCCGGTCCTTTTTAAATCTTTCCCTTTTCCCTTAAACCTATGCCCTCTGGTTTTAGACTCGCCGACCTGACAAAAAGACTTTGGCTATTCACCCTATCCATACCTCTCATGATTTTATAAACCTCTATAAGTTCACCCCTCAGCCTCCAACGATGCAGGGAAAAAAACCCCAGCCTATTCAGCCTCTCCCTATAACATTCATTCCAGCAGCCTTTAACGTTTAACAACATCCTTTCTATAGAAGCACCACCAGAATTCTACACAGTATTCTAAAAGGGGCCTCATCCATATCCTGTATAGTTACAGAAGGATGAAGACCCAGCGGGTACTACTTTAAGGTAATTGCTAAAAGAAGCAAGGAAACGCGAGGGGAAACCTTCCCCACAGCTAGTGGTTAGGTTCTGGAATGTAGTGCCTGAGATTCTAGTGGAGGCAGGGTCAATCAATGTATTCATATAGGATTTGGATTAGTATCTAAAAAGGAAGAATTTGTAGCATTATGGGAAGAAGGCAGAGGGAGACAATAGGTGCATTGTTCATTTGAAGAGCTAGAACAGACACCACAGGTCAAATGGCCTCCTTCTATGCTGCAACACATCTCTGATTCATATAGTGACATTATTTCTGTCCAGAAAGGAGATGACTTGATAACACAATTGTGTTAACAGAAACTTTAACTATATTACAGTACATACTTTTTTTGGTTACTATTTGGCGACAAACACATGCAATAGTACCTTAGCTTCTTATCTTAACTGCAAGGCCTTGTTTAAAACCACTGCAAGTCTACAGTTCACGATCCTTGCATATTATGCCAGCAGATACAAGCAAATCGCTGCCAACTGTAGAACAAAAGTAATGAGAAAATGCAATCGGATTTATATATGAACTCCAGCACTCCTCCAGTGATTGGCAAAAGGAGCTGCAGCGACATGAGAAAACCTTTTCTGCAGCAAGGGATTAGGATCTGGAATGCACAGCCTCGAAATGCAGACAGAGGAATATTCAATCATGGTCTTCAAAACAGAATTGGATATTTTTCTCAAAAGAACAAGAAGTTGTAGGACCATGGGAAAAGAGAGAGGATTGGACTAGGTGAGTTGCTCTTGCAGCGAGGCAGCACAGATACAATGGGCTGAATGACTGCATTTTGTATTGCAACTATTCTATGTTTCTATCATGAGGCCCAAAATACTAGGGAACATAACTACTCCCAGAACTCTCCTTCAGAAATGCAGTATCACACTGTTTCTCCCATCAGACCTTCAGCTTTAGCTGGGGATAAGGAACAGCAGCACAGATATTTCCCAGTGCACTTTCCAAGCTAACCTTCCCAATTTATTCATACACAATTATCGAACTGTTAGAGTATAAATATTGACACGGAATGCAATTCAGGATTAATCACAACTTAGTTTGGTCACATACTTGATGTGTCCTGTGCCGGAGGTGGTCAATTGTTCGTCATTTTCTGGTGAGAAAGTGACCCGATAAACATCCTGTGAAAATGCTTTTGAGCGCAGAACTATTCTTTCCTGCTTCCAATTCCAGATGGTGAGCATATAATCGGGACTGCCCCCTACACTGGCCAGCAGAGTACCCGATGAATTAAAGTCAATAAAAGCATAAGCTTCCCAAGTTCCCCCTGGGAAGGAAGCAGACAGAGAGTGATTATTCACCAAAGTAATCTTACTCATCACAAAAGATAAGAAACTTGCGTTCAGTTTAATTGCAGTAATTTAGCAAAAACTAACTCTCTCTCTCACTGGAGATACGCACTTCATCAGATGCTAATCAATTCTAAGAAATAAATATTACATATTATTGATCGCCTTTGGATCTTGAGCCAAAGCTGGCAAACGTTATTATTTTCAGAGCATCCTGAACAGATAATTAAACTTTAAATGATCTGCTTACTTAGGCCAACCCAGATCCAACCAGAATATGATGCTATGAAATTTAGGGTATGAATACCTGTCCTTATAAATAGTATGGCATCTTGCCTATCTTAGATAGCACTGTAGGAGCTGCACTATTAAATTACAAACTGTGTTTTAATTTCCTCACTGTAATTTCCTGTATCATAATTTGTTCTGAGCAAACAAGTTGCCTGCAATTGGTTGACCCGTATGTAAATTTCTTCGAAAATGTTTTGCTAAAAAAGTTTATGATTTGAATCCCAGCTCTTGAAAGCTACTCCATTTCCAATCACCCTTTTCACTCCAAAAATATTGAACATGCATCTCTTCCCACGTCCACCTATCCTACAATCCCATGTTTGATTCTCTTAATCAGTTTGTCACAACATCACTCAAGATTGAAATCACTTATCAAAATCACAAATCACAACCTATATAACAGCGACTGCAGGAAAAAAAATACCTGTTCATCCTTCTTGATTTTTGGCATAGTTGACCTCACCATCCTCCTCCAGCAGGCCAAGTCTCCTCCATCATTCAGCCAGATGGGACTGCCCTTGCTGGCTCCATTCTTACCCATGCACTTATAGGTTGAGATTCGTCTGCAATGACTTCTGTTCCTTCTCCCACACTGTTTTCTCCGGATTCATACTTAACAACATTATTGATCACACCTCCCATCACTTTTTTGATGATTCAGAATAGACTGTCGGGGAAGTAATGGTCATTAGTCCTGTTTTTTGTGGACAGGACATAACTGGGCAATTTTCCACATTGTCAGGTAGATTCCAGATTTCTAGCTGCACTCTGTAGAAGTGGGGACCTCAGGAGAAATCTGAAAATGATGATCTATTCAGTGCTTCCGGCAGAAAATCGTCAGACACTCTTGTCATTTACATTGATGTGCTGTGCTTCCACATCATTGAAAATTGAACTATCCACACTGCTTCCTCCTCCTCCTGTTAGTTGTTTAATTGACCACCACCATTCACAAATGGATGTGGCAGGACTGACCATAAGATATAGGAGCAGAATTAGGCCACTTGGCCCATCAAGATGCTTTGCCATTCGATTGTGATTGATATATTTCTTAAACTCATTCTCCTGCCTTCTCCCCATAACCCATGATCTCTTGACTAATCAAGAACATATTTATATCTGTCTTAAATATACTTAATGACTTGGCCTCCACAGCCCTCTGTGACAATGAGTTCCACACATTCACCAGCCTCAAGCTGAAGAAATTATTCCTCATCTCAGTTCTAAAGGGTCGTCCCTTCACTCCAAGACTGTGCCCTCAGGTCCTAGTCTCTCCTACTAGCGGAAACATCATCTCCACATCCACTCTGTCCAGGTCTGTCAGTATTCTGTAATGTTCAATGAGATCTTCTCTATATTCCATCATCCTTGTCATCCTTCTATAGTCCATCAAGTACAGACCTAAGGTACTCAACCACTCTTCGCATGACAACCCCTTCATTCCCAAGGTCATTTTTGTAAACAATTTCTGGACTTACTCCAAGGCAGCACATCCCTCCTTAGATACGGAGCCCAAAACTGCTCACAACATTCCAAACATGTTTTGACCAGAGTTTTATACAGCCTCAGCAATACATTCCTGCTCTTGTATTCTACTCTCTCAAAATGAATGCTAACATTGCATTAGCCTTCTTAACTGCCCACAGAACCTGCATGTTAACTTTAAGAGAATCCTGAACTGTGACTCCCAAGTTCCTTTGTGCTTCAGATCTCCAAAGCCTTCCCAAATCCAGAATCCCTAGTGGGTTCTACCAGAAGCTTCTCAACCATAATTGCTGGGCCCCTTGCGGAGATATTTGGCGCAGTGCCGGAAGACTGGAGGTTGGCTAACGTGGTGCCACTATTTAAGAAAGGTGGTAAGGAAATGCCAGTCTACCTACCCTGCACATCTTTGGACTGTGGGAGGAAACCAGAGCATGCGGAGGAAACCCACGCAGACACAGGGAGAATGGAATTATACACCAGTGAGCCTGACATTGGTGGGTTTTTTTGATTGATTGACTGACTGATTTTTAGTGTCATGTGCATGAAAATACAGTGAAAAGCTTTATTTAAAGCACTACAGGCAGATCACAGCAAGCAAAGGATGTGCAGATCAAAAAGACTTAGAGGCATACAGGTTACATTGCAGGTTACATAATTTCAGGTTAGAGTCCATTCAACAGTCTGATAATGGACCAGAAGGAGCTGTTCCTGAACCTGCTGGTACGTGTGTTCAGGCTTCTGTATCTTCTGCCTGATGGAAGAGCTGGCCAGGGTGCAATGGGTCTTTGATGATGTTGGCCAGCAAGCCGTGTAAATAGAGTCCATGGATGGAAAGTTGGCTTCTGAGATGGTCTGAGCTGTGTACACCACCTTCTGTAGTTTGTTACGGTCCTGGGCAAAGCAGTTGCCCTACCAGGCCATATCCACCCAGACAGTATTCGTGCAATGGTGCATCTGCAGAATTTGGGAGGGAACTTATGGACATGCCAAATTTGGTGGTGGGCATGTTTTTGGAGGGAATCCTGAGGGACAGGATTTACATGTATTTGGAAAGGTAAGGACTGATTAGGGATAGTCAGCATGGTTTTGTGAGTGGGAAATCATGTCTCACTAAATTAACTGAATTTTTTGAAGAAGTAACAAAGAGGATTGATGAGGGCAGAGCAGTGCACATAATAGTAGAGACTTCAGTGAAGTGTTCAACAAGGTTCCTCAGGGTAAACTGGTTAGCAAGGCTAGTTTTCTTTTCTTTATTCATTCACAGGATGAGGGCATCACTGGCTAGGCAGCATTTATTGCCCATCCCGAATTGTCCAGAGGGCAGTTAAGAGTCAACCACATTGCAGTCACACTTAGGCCAGGTCAGGTAAAGATGGCAGTTTCCTTCCCGAAAGAACATTACTGAACCAGATGGGTTTTTCCTGACAATTGACAACAGATTCATGGTCATCATTAGATTCTAAATTCCTGATATTTATTGAATTCAATTTGAACCCAGGTCCCCAGAACATTATCTGGGTCTCTGGATTAACAGTCCAGTGATAATACCTCTAGGACATCGCCTCCCCCACATGATCACATGAAATATACGGAGAACTTAGCCACTTGGATGCAGAATTGGCTCAAAGGTAGAAGACAGAGGGTGGTGGTAGAGAGTTGCTTTTCGGACTGGAGACCCATGATCAGAGGTGTGCCACAAGGATCAGTGCTGGGTCCACTGCTTTCATCATTTATATAAATGATTAGGATGTGAATATAGGAAGTGTGGTTAGTAAGTTTGCAGATGACACTAAAATTGGAGATGTAGTGGACAGCGGAGAAGGTTTTCTCAGAGTACAACAGGACCTTGGTCAGATGGGCCAATGGGCCAAGGAGTGGCAGGTTGAATTCAAATTTAGATAAACGCGAGGTGCTGCATCTTGGAAAGGCAAATCAGGGCAGGACTTATACACTTAATTGTAAGGTCCTGGGGAATGCTGCTGAACAAAGAGACCTTGGAGTACAGGTTCATAGTTCCTTGAAAGTGAATCGCAGGTAGATAGGATAGTGAAGAAGGCATTTGGTATGCTTGCTTTTATTGGTCAGTCAGATGAGGAGAAGAGTTGGGAGGTCATGTTGTGGCTGTACAGGGCATTGGTTAGGCCACTTTCAGAATACTGCATGCAATTCTAGTCTCCCTGCTATAGGAAGGATGTTGCAAAGCTAGAAAGAGTTCAGAAAAGATTTACCAAGATGTTGCCAGGGAGGATTTGAGCATAGGGAGAGGCTGAATAGGCATGGAGTATTTTCCCTGGAGCGTTAGAAGCTGAGTGGTGAACTTATGGAGGTTTATAAAATCATGAGGGGCATGGATAGGTTAAACAGACAAGGTCTTTTCCCTGGGGTAGGGCAGTCAAAAACTAGAGGGTATAGGTTTATGGTGAGAGGGGAAAGATTTAAAAGGGACTCAAGGGGCAACTTTTTCTCACAGAGGGTGGTGTGTGTATGGAATAAGCTGCCAGAGGAAGTGGTGGAGGCTGGTATAATTGCAACATTTAAAAGGCATCTGGATGGGTATATGAATAGGAAGGGTTTGGAGGGATATGGGCCAAATGCTGGCAAACGGGACTAGATTTATTTAGGATATCTGGTCAACAAGGACGGGTTGCACCGAAGGGTCTATTTCCATGCTGAAAATCTCTATGACTCTACGTTTGGGTTAATTCTGCACTCTTGGTAGTTTCTCCTTTATGGCTTTGTACTTCTGCTGCCTGGGAATCTTTCATCATGGTGTTTGTCGCCATGGTGATGCCTATGTGGCCAACAGCAAATGCCATTTCCAGACTCACTCTTCCCTGTGCCCAGGTAATAAACAATAATCTGATTCCCAGCCATTGGCTTCAAGCCCCTGAGGCAGCAGGGATCTCACCCTTCTTCTATATTCTCCCATAGTAAGCTCCTCCAACTTTTGAAGACAAGCAGTGGGAGACCTCTCGACCAATTCAAACAATTCAAATCAAGTTTCAAAGACTTTCCCTCATTATTGAGCCACCTCATGCTTCCACTCAGCTGTATGTGAATGCTGAGGGCACTTGATCCTGGCCACTCCTGGAAAATCGTGTAGCCTCTGATGTTGAGTCTTAGAATCAATACTTAGAATCCTTACAGCATGGAAACAGGCCATTTGGCCAAACAAGTCCACATCAACCCTCTGAAGAACATTCCACCCAGAACCATCCCCATACTCTATCCCTGTAAACCTGCATTTCACATGCCTAATGCACCTAACTTACATCCCTGGACACTATGGGCAATTTAAGCTGGCCAATTTGGACTGTGGGAGGAAATCGGAGCACCTGGTAGAAACCCATGCACACATGGGGAGAGCGTTCAAACTCCACACAAGGCAGTTGCCCAAGGGTGGACTCGAACCCGGGTCCCTGGTGCTGTGGGGCAGCAGAGCTAACCACTGAGCTGCTGTGCAGCCCTTCAACATAGTCTCAACCAATTTAATGGATGGCTCTACTTTGGTTTACTAATAGCATCATTTTCCACACTGTGCACAAAGACAGAGGACGGTTTTCCATGCCGTCGTCATTGCATCCCCAATTCAGAGGGACTAATTCCAGCCACTATTTAGAGGTGACAGCACCATCCTATGGAGGAAGCTGCATCACCATTGAAATCAACATGATCAAGTACAAGGTTTTAGATGAGGTATTATTTCATTTTTTTTCTTTATTCATTCACGGGATGAGGGCATTGCTGGGCGGGCAACATTTATTGCCCATCCCTAATTGCCCAGAGAACAGATAAGAGTCAACCACATTGCTGTGGGTCTGGAGTCACATGTAGGCCAGTCCAGTTAAGGATGGAACTTTCCTCCCCTTAAAGACATTAGTGAACCAGATGGGTTTTTCCTGACAATCAGCAATGGATTTGTAGATTCTTTGTAGATTTGTGATCTTTGTGGATTTGTAGATTCTTAATTCCAGATATTTGTTGAATTCAAATTCCACCACCTACTGTGGCGGGATTCGAACCCGGGTCCCCAGAACATAATCTGCACCTCTGGATTAATAGTCCAGCAGTAATATCACTATATTACACAATATCACCTCCCCCTGTTTAACTGAATAGGAGTAGGCCATTTGGCCCCTCGACCAGTCCAAACAAGTCAAATCAAGATTCAAAGACTGTCCTTCACTGTTGAGCCACCTCTGTTCATGCTTCCACTCAGCTGTATGTGAACGCTGAGGTCTCCAGATTCCCAGCCACTCCTGGAAGATTGTGTGGCCTCTGAAGTTGAGTCCTTCAACGTGGTCTCAACAAGTTTAATGGTTCTAGAGGTGCCACTGTAGTTTAATAACAGCACCATTTTCCTCACTGTGCACAAAGACAGAGAGTAGTTTTCCATGCCATTCCCAATCCAGATGAGTAAAATCCAGCCGTAGGTTAGAGGTGACAGCACCATCCTGTGCAGGAAGCTGCATTACCAGTGAAATTATGATCTCAAATACAAGTTTTCAGATGATGTATTATGGAAACATTTAAAGCCTTGTGAAGTCTGGATAGAGTGGATACCAAAGGATGTTTCCTGTTCTAGGGTAGCCTAAAGCTAGGACGTATTATTCAAGAATAATATTGGCACTCCTTTATTCTGAGACTACGCCCTCTGATTGTAGACTGTCCCATGAGTATTTACCCTATCAAGCCCCACAGTGAAAGGATACACGGTGAAACACAGTGATAGTAGCAAGGTTAGCTACAGTGACAGGGCTGCAAAGTGAGATAAAGTGGGGGCCAGGCCACCAGAGGCTGAAGGTCATATCTGGGGTTCTTGTTTGGGAAATAGTGAACTTGAGATGCTTCTTTCCTATTCCTTCGCCCCCGCACCCCACCCCAAGCACTTGTGCTTTGACCAAGAACAAACATAAAATTTTATGTTAAAAGACACTTTTTGCCAAGCAATATATCCCAAGGTACTTCACAGGGCTGGTATCTGACAAAATTTGTCCCCAAACTTACAAAGAGTTATTGGAGGGAGTTCAGGAGCTTAGAAATAAGGCAGCTGTAGGCCTGGCCGCTGAAGGTACAGTCATAACACTTGGGGACAAACAAACGGTCGGCATTAGCCTCACAAGATGACACTCACCTCGCATGATTCTGTATGGCTTCAGCGAAGGATATTCGTAGACTATAATGTTGGGCATGTTTCCCTTCTCACCTACAGCAAAATAGCTTCCGCTTGGATGAACCTGCAGAGTGTGACAGTAAAATAGGAATTATTGCTTCCACTGATTGAATTAAAGAATTGGCCAAGCCACCACTGATGTGTGCCAAAATATCTGGCTTTTCCAGGAATTTTTTGTTAAAGTTTCCTTTTCTGTTCCTTTCCAGTTCACCAAGCAAGAGACATGTAGTCAGAGAATGCTAGTGCAAGAGTCTATTAAAATCATATAAAGAAAGCGGAACATTGGAAAAGTCATTTGGACCATCAAAGCTCATTGCTCTCTGATGTTACCATTCAATAAAATATTGAACAAACTAGAATTTTAAAATGGTTATAACACAGATGGAGGACATTCAACCCAAACTGTCAGTGCTGGCTCTCTGTAGGAGCATTTCATGTAGTGCCACTCCCCCATCTTTTCCCTCTAGCTCTGCACATCTTTCATTTTCAGATAATAATGCAGTTCCCTTTTGAATACCATGGTTAAATTTGCCTCCACCACATTGTCAGGCAGTACATTCCAGACCCTAACCTCTTTAATTGTGAAAACGTTTTCCGCTCATGTTACTTAATGTGGTAAACCATAAATGTGGTAAACATGGAAAAGGTGGTGGGATTGTCGTTTTGTTTGCTGTCCTACCTCAACCTGCATCCCAGAAGGAAAAATTCTGGCTGCAGCATTTAGAGATGGTAGTGCCATCCTATGGAGAAAGCTGTATTACTATTGAAATGATCATGATCACAAGAACAAGTATATCGGACAATATCCTGTTGTTTCAATGGACTACATTTTCAATACCCACAGGGAAAACCTTTTTCATGAAAGGGCAACAGGCTGAAATGTTTGCTGTGCTTTCTTTCTACATAGATTCTACCTGACCTGTTGAATATTTCCAACATTCTTTAAGCTTCTGCAGTATTCTGCTTTTCAAATCACCATTACTCTGTTTTCCATGAAAAGCTCAGGTGGTTGGTGACCTTGAAATTCAATCTGGGGTGGATTTGACATCTGCAGTATCTATGGTGGAGGTTGTGGCAATGTGGAGAACTGAAGAAAAAACCTCTCTATGTTGTTTCATGCCCATAGAGGCTGCCAACTTTTAAAAATTAAAGGGACTCCTATGATACGTAATGTTGACAATTAGTTAGGATTTCAGTATAGGAGCGGATGTCTTGCCTAGTTGCATAGAACATGTATGTCGTGTGCATTTCTGGTCCTCTTGCCTAAGGAAGGATTTTCTTGCCATAGAAGAAAACAGCAAAAGTTGGTAGGACTGTCCAATGAAGAGAGGTTGAAGAGACCGGGGCTTATATTCTCTGGTGTTTAGAGAAGTTATCTCTCAGAAACTTACAAAATTCTTAAAGGGATAGACAGAGTAGGCACAGAGAAAATGTTTCCCTTGTATTTGGGGTTTAGAGTCAAGGGACACAGAATAAAAGATAAACCAATTAAAGACTGCAATGAGGAGCAACTTCTTCACTCAGGGGGTCATGAATCTTTGGAATTCATCAGCCCAGAGAGTTGTGGAAGCTCAGTCATTAATTAAGTTCAAGGCAGAGATTTACAGTTTTCTAATGACCTCTGGAGATATATGGAGAGCATGGGATTATGACGTGGAGGTAGATGATCAGCCATGACTTGAATGGTGGAGCAGCTGAATGATGTACTCGCAATACTATTTTGCTATAACAGCAGGAAGAAAACTACTCCACAAAATTTCACTTTTTAGAACTTTTACTGTAAGAAAGCAACTAAAAACAAAATAATCTCAGATCAGTTAACAGGGGAAGAATGTTTCCAATAAAGCAGTAAATTTCATACAAGTAGTCAATATAGCTAAGTCTCATATAATTACATGTACTCACATTACATCCCTCACAAATATGGCACCATGATCAATCCCACAGTCTTTCCAATTTAACCTCTACCTGTACAGTCTCTTACTTCCTAACAAATTATTTTGGCCTCAAGCCCCACTGACCAGAGGCAACATTTCATTTCAGATCCTGAGACACAGTTACCACTAATAATGTGCACATCTATGAACCCGCTCTCACTAAAGTCACAAAGTTCTTATGTCACAGAATTCACAGAGATTCCCTCCTCCTACCCATTAAAATTGTATGATGGACCTTGACAACATTGAAGCAGCACCAATGAGTCTTGTACAATCGACAATCCGTGATCAATCTCACAGTCTTCCCAATTTAACCTGTGTTCTGTACAATCTCTCATTTTCTAAGAGGTTAAGAAGGTGTTTAGCACACTTGCCTCCATTGCTCGGACCTTCAGTATTGGAGTTGGGACGCTTTGTTGAGATTGTACAGGATGTTGGTGAGGCCTCTTCTGCAGTAGTGTCCAGTTCTGGTCACCCAGTTATAGGAAGGATATTATTAAGCTGGAGGGCGTTCAGAAGAGATTTACCAGGAATGGAGGGTTTGTGTTATAAGGAGAGGCTGGATAGGCTGGGACATTTTTTACTGGAACGTAGGAGGTTGAGGGGTGAACTTATAGAGCTTTACAAAATAATGAGGGGTATGGATATAGTGAATGGCAGGTGTCTTTTCGCTAGAATGGAGAATTTCAAAACAAGGGGGCATATTTTTAAGGTGAGAGGAGAAAGATTTAAAAAAAGACATGAAGGGCATTTTTTTTAAAAACACACCAAAGAGTGGTTCATGTGTGGAATGAACTTCCAGAGCAAGTCGTGGATGCAGGTAGAGTTACAACGTTTAAAAACATTTAGATAAGTACATGAATAAGAAATGTTTGGAGCGATATGGGCCAAGTGCAGGCAGATGGGACTAATTTAGAGATAGTAGGAACTGCAGATGCTGGAGAATCTGAGATAACAAGGTGTAGAGCTGGATGAACACAGCAGGCCAAGCAGCATCAGAGGAGCAGGAAAGCTGACGTTTTGGGCCTAGACCCTTCTTCAGAAATTTCTACTTCCATGCTGTTTGACTCTATGACAATCCCTTACCCTCCCCGTCTTCAGCTCTGTTCTTTGCAACTGTAAAACACACATAAAAACATACAGTAGTCTCTGTTTTATTTCAGAGACCTGCTTCAACTCCTGAATCCATTCCAAATCTGCCAACCAGAAATTGTTTTATGTAGAGAGAACCTCGTTCATCTTCTCTCAGCTGAATTTCTGTGTAATATAAACTGTCAAACAGAAAACACAGACTGAAAAACACTATTGTGCTTTGTTTTACTTTCACATTTTGCTTCATAACTATTTATCCCAATGGCACATGGTCATTTCATGGAACCTGTCAATGTCAACAAGGAAACAAACAAACCCACTTCAAAATCCTCCCAAGTGTATATTGATCTTAAAGGGACACAAAAAGAAAGTACATTCTGAGGGTCATCGCAGTATTTAAGTGGTGTTAGCAGAGAGATGTGAATAGTTGGCAAGTCATAATTTTTTGTTTAAAAGTAGTAAGCTTTATTACCTAATAGATAGAAGAATAGCAGGATCACTGAGATGTTGGATTGCCCATCCTGTTCTATGTGGGAACTCCAGAATGCTTCCCATGTCCTGGATAAACATACATACAGGAAGGTTCATTAGCTGCAGCAATTCAAACTTTGGATTTCAGAGCTTGAGCTGCAGCACATCTGCATGTTCAAAAGCTTCATGGATAGCATAGTCCTAGATGTGGTTATTCCACAACTTAAAGGTATGCATGTACAGAGAGAGAAAACAGTGACCACCATGCAGTGAAAAAGAAACAGGCAAGTACTACAAGAGTCTTTTCCCTAAGTGCATCACACTCCCTAATCTGTATTAAGTTCTGAATATTGACAAAAGTGATGCTTCATCTGCAGCATGCAGCCAAAGCCAAGACCATGGCTCCAGAGCTGGCTCAGTTGTATGGAGTAGGAAGCCCTAAGTCTGGAAGAAAAATTGTAATCGGAGGTTCAGTGGCTAGAAGAAAAGATAGGTGTTCATGCAGCCACAGGCATGAATCCAGAATGGTGTGTTGCCTCTTTGGTTCCAGGGTCAAAGAAGTCACTGAACAGTTGTATATTTTCCTGAGGACAAGAGCAAACAGCTAATGGTCATGGTCCATGTTGGCACCAAAGACATAGGTAGGAAGAGGAATGTGATCCGTCATTAAGAATTTACGGAGCTAGGTAGGAAATTAACAAGTGGCACTTCAAAAGTAGCAATATCCTATTTAGTCCTGGGACCACACACACGTAAGCATAGGAAAAAAGAGAATTAGGCAGCTAAATCAGTCCTGGGGGAAATGGAGCCTGTTCTGGGTAGAAGGGTTGTACTTAATCCAATTTGCTGGTGCTCCTAGCAAGGTTTAAACAAACTTGTTAGAGGTATGGTAAACATAGAGTAATGCTAGAAAGGAATACTGTGATAAAGGTTTATAATATATTATCATTTGAGAATTTGAATTTTAAAATGTAGGTAAATGCGATTTTGATTTTAATGCTGTGAACGTAATTTTTTTTAAATGGAGAGATCAGATATTCATTTTTGAACAGTGAGTTTAAACATTATTCCCACAAAAGCACATGATTTTAGATAAATGACTAGATAAACTAAGACAGTAATTGATGAAACGTTACAAAGTGGAACATTTACAACTACAGACAAACAGATGGTGACAGGCCAAATTCAGGTTTCTGTTGACCGTTTCATATCAAAAGGGTAGTTAGTTTTGTGAAAATCTCCAGACTGTGAGGATTTTATTGGAAGAAATTTCCTGGTTTTGATAACTGAAAATAAGTCCAGTTGTCATAACTGGAAAGAAGCCTCTAGACCTCATGACAGGAAAGAAAATATCAGGCCATCAAGATGGGACAGTCAGTTGTGTAAGAAATCTTAAACTTAAGATAGGAGTGATACTTCACTAGGACGGAGTTAATCCAGTTTACAGTAAATTAACTTCTCAAAAATTAAATCCAATGTTCGGATATTATAAGAGAGTTTATAGCCCTGTTGGTTGGATGACTAGCATGTGTTTCGGAATAACAATAAAGGCAGCAGTTTGATTCCTATTCTGGCAAAGATATTCTTAGGATTTGCCTCCTCTGTGTGGACTTGAAAGTGGAGGGCAACAGCAAAACAGTCCTGACAGAATCTGCCACAGAAATGGCTTCTGGCAGGTGAAACAAGACATATGTATGTAAATTCAGAATAATTTGCTATTTATTCTGACCAATGACTAGTCGACATAAACTTTAATTTATCTAACTCCTTTCACGCCCTGAGTATGTTCATAATCAAAAACTGCGTATGAAGTATAGTTACTGTTGTACATATGCAAAAGTGGGAGCAAAATTGTGAAAATAAGATGCAATAAATGCAAATAAGATAAATTGACAGCTGGTCTGTGTTTCTTTAACGTGTTTATAATTGAGAAATAAATATTGCCCAAAGAATCAGGAAGGCTCCTCTGCCTACTTTGAAACAGTGCCATGGGCTGTGGGAATATTTATATATATACATATGTCAGAGGCTGATGGGGACTTTGGTTGGGGGTGTTGATGGATTGGGAGCATATCAATTTAACATCTCTTCCGACAGGTGGCACCTCTGACAGTGTAACAGGCCGTTAACATTATACTGGGAGTGTAAACTAGACTATTCAAACCTCTGAATATTACAATTTCAAACAACCTCATTACTTTATGCAGCAAATTAAGTATTTAATACTCCAAAGAGATATGGAGGGTCATCATAGAAATACCAGCGTTGTTTAATGATCTCAGCAGCAATTAAATAAATACTTTCACGTATTTCAAAGGCAGTGATGATCAAACTGCTGATATGTCTGGAAATGAAGCATTTGGATTACTGTGTAATACCTCCAGTCTGAAAATCAGAAATCTGCAACGTCAGTGGACCAGACATATTTTAAGCAGGTCAAAACATTATTTTGAAATCAAGAATATCATTTTAATGCAGAAACTTGGAAGTGGAAACATGGAAGGTACAATATTTGGATAGTACTAACCCCATCACCCCCGGCACCTTTCCCTGCAACCGCAGGAAGTGCTACACCTGCCCATACACCTCCCCTCTCAGCTCCACTCAAGGCAGAAAACAAACCCTCCATATTAGACAATGGTTCAGCTGCACACCCGTGAACTTGGTCCACTGTATCCGCTGCTCCCAATGTGGCCTCCTCTACATCAGTGAGACCAAGCGTAGACTCGGAGACCATTTTGCAGAGCATCGGCACTCTGTACGCAACAAACGACAACACCTTGCGGTCACCAACCATTTTAACTCACCCCTTCCACTCCCTGGGTGACATGTCCATCCTGGGCCTCCTCCTGTGTCACAATGACACCACCCAGAAACTGGAGGGGCAGCACCTCATATTCCACCTCAGGAGCCTACAGCCCAATGGCCTAAACATGGAATTCACTAGTTTTAAAATCTCCCCACCCCGGCCTCATCCCATGTCAAACCCTCCCTCTCATCCCCGCCTCCTTGACCTGACACAACCTGTCCATCTTCTCTCCTACCTATCTGCTCCTCACATCCCACTGACCAATCCCCATCACTCCCCATCTGCACTCGCCTATCACCACGCCACCTACTTTCCCCAGACCCAGCCGTCCTCTCTCTATTTATTTCTGAGGGGTCCCGACCCAAAACTTTAGCTTTCCTGCTCCTCTGATGCTGTCCGACCTGCTGTGCTCTTCCAGCTCCATACTGTGTTATCTCTGGCTCCAGCATCTGCAGTTCTTACTATCTCTGAAACAATTTTTATGACTGTTTTATGTTTCAAGTAAATATTTCCATTTGATAGTAGGAACTGCAGATGCTGGAGAATCTGAGATAACAAGGTGTAGAGCTGGATGAACACAGCAGGCCAAGCAGCATCAGAGGAGCAGGAAGACTGATGTTTCGGGCCTAGATCCTTCTTCAGAAATGTTCTGAATGTAGACATTGTCACAGTTGGGGCCAAATTGGGAAGGCCTGAATGTGGACTGTAGTCCATTGGGGATGATCTGGTTCTGTAGGCAGGTACTAAGAAAGGTGATGTGGCTGTAGTACCTGGTTTGCTTCAGGACGTGGTAGAGCAGTTTCAAGGCCGAAGAGATTACGAGAGAGTTGCAGTGGGAGAGAGATCCACTGAGGTTTTTCCGGACAGAGGAGGGTAACTTCTTCAGGGTAGGCATCCTTAGAAGATGCTTCGCAGTAGGGTTAAAATTGTTTCAGAGATAGTAGGAACTGCAGATACTGGAGAATCTGAGATAACAAGGTGTAGAGCTGGATGAACACAGCAGGCCAAGCAGCATCAGAGGAGCAGGAAGGCTGATGTTTCGGGCCTAGACCCTTCTTCAGAAATGGG
>NC_063342.1:72574958-72593830 GCF_021869965.1 Rhincodon typus
CCATCCCCGCCTCTTCGACCTGTTTGTTTCCTCTCCACCTATCCTCTCCTCTATCCCTCTTCTATCCGCCTCCCACTTTCTCCCTATTTATTTCGGAACCCCCTTCCCCTCCCCCTTTTCTGATGAAGGGTCTAGGCCCGAAACGTCAGCCTCTCTGCTCCTATGATGCTGCTTGGCCTGCTGTGTTCATCCAGCCCTGCACCTTGTTGTCTCGGATTCTCCAGCATCTGCAGTTCCTACTATCTCTGATTCCATAGATTTAAGGAATGGGGCAGGATATTTAGAGGGGAGTTAGGGACATTTTCACTTAGAGGGTGGTGGGTACCTAGACCTAGCCGCCTGAAAGAGTGTTAAAAGTGGGAAGACATTTGAGAAGTATTTGAAATACTGTAGCTTCAAGGTACAAGTGCTGGGAAATGGGATCAGAATAGATGAATACTGATGATCAGGGTGGACAGGCTGAGCCAACAGACTTCTTGCTGTGCTGTAATACTCTACGACTTTAGTGACGTGATTGATGGATAAATATTGACTGGGACCACTGAAGACATCTCTCGACTTCTACTTTAGAAATCGTTGCTGGATTTTTTTCCATTCAAGACAGGGCCTTGTTTTAATGTCTCGCCCGCAAGATGGTATGTCAGACAGTGCAGCACTCCCTCAGGACTTACTGGAGTTTCAGCCTTGATATAGAATAGAATAGGATATCCTTTATAGTCACGTGTCCTCCAGTACGGAAGTACAGGAATCCAATGAAAAGTCTTTACAATGGCTGCCTTTAATGGCGCCCTCAGAGATATAACTACCTCAGTACGAATCTTGGAAACAAAAGAGGAATAAAAGGTAAAGTAGTAGCATTACTTACAGCATATAAAAAGTAAGTTAGAAACAAGATAGTTGTAACATAGTTAAAGGGTTGACATTACAGTCTGGTAAAGAACTTCAAACAGCAGCAGATCAGTGTGTCGTCTGACAGCAAGTGCCAGGCCCCAGTCCAACAACTGTCCTGCTCCGCTCCAAGCCTCCGGTACACACAGCACTGGCACTCAGCTGCACCAAGGTAAGTGGCACTGCTCCGGGACTCGCTTCCCCTCATGCTGTTCCAGGACTCGTTTCCCTCGCACTGCACCGGGCTGTCGTCTCTGGAGGGGGGCCCCTGATCTCCCATTTAGAGATGAGCTTACTCCTCACAGTTGAACAGTTTGCTGGCACAGGGGGCATGGGTGAATACCAGACAGTCAAGAAAGAGCAGGAAGGTCTTGCTGGAGCCCTTTAAATGCCTCCCAGTCTCCAACCAGATCTGAATACAATGGTGAGAGATGGCGCAGAACCTGGGAAGGGTCACCAGATCCGAAACATTTCTGGATAATACCACTAGGCCATTGCCTCTCCTCCAGTGTTGAGTGGGTTGTTATTTTAGACTGGAGAAATGTTAAATTGTAACTGGTGTCAGGACCTCATTTTTTTTTTTATCTCGATCACTGACCTAGACTGGGTATATGGTGCACTATTTCAAAATTTGCAGATAACCCAAACAGTGAACTATAAGGAAGATAGGCATCAATTTCAAAAGGGCTTCATTGATAGGCTGGTGGAATAGGTGTTGATGTGGCAAATTCAATTTAATATTTGATTCGATTTCTTATTGCTATGTGTACTGCAGTACAGTGAGAAGTGTTGTCTTACGTGCTTTACAGGCAGATCTTACTATACAAGTGCAAAGGGGTAACAGAACAGAGTGCAGGATACAAAGTTACAGCTGCTGAGAAGGTGCAGAGAGAGATCAACATTAACGTTAAAGAGGTCCATTAAAAAGTGTGATAAGAGTGGGGAAGAAGCAATTCTTGAATATGGAGTATAACATAATATAGGGAAGCTTGAAGTTACTGATTTTGTTGCAAGAACAAGTAGACAGGATATAAAATAAACAGGATGAAGAAATGTAAGTGACAAGGCAGGTTGAGAAAGTGATTAATAACATTTAAAAGCTCCTGGATATTATAAATATGGGTGCAGGCTGCAATAACAGTGAAGTTATGATAAACTCATATAAGAGCATGGTTTGGCCACAATAGAGTATTGTATCCAGTTCTGGGCATAAAATTTTGAAAAGAATGTGAAAGCATTGGACAGGGTGCAATAAAGATTCATGGGAATGGTTAAAGGGAAGAAGAAGCTCAATTGTTTGTGGATCAGTCAGAGAAGTTGGGGCTGGTTTCCTTGGAGAGGAGAAGGTTAGGAGAAGGTTTGATGGAAGGAAGTGTATGTTAAATAGTTACTGTCTGGAACGTGCACTACCTGAGAGTGTGTGGCAGAGGCAGGCCAGTTGTAGCTTTCAAAAGAGAATTGAATTATTACCTAAAGAGGAATTATTTGGAAAGTGGTATAGTGAGTTGTCACAGTGTTGTGGATCAGACCAAACTCCCTCAAAATATATAGCCTATACCCTAACCTTTATTTATTTTAAAGGCAAGTGCCAGGTGCTGCATTCCAGACCAGCCTTGAAGCAAAACACACTTTATTCATACACTATAGTTAAAATACACGCAAAAGAAAGAAGAAATTGCAATAATTTAACTCAATTTATTGGAGAGATGATAGCCTAGTGGTATTATCACTAGACTGTTAACCCAGAGAGCCAAATAATGTTCTGGGGTCCCGGGTTCGAATCCCACTGTGGCAGATGGTGGAAGTTGAGTTCAATAAAATATCTGGAAATAAGAGTCTAATGATGACCATGAATCCATTGTGGATTGTCAGGAAAAACCCATCTGATTCACTAATGTCCTTTAGGGAAGGAAACTGCCATCCTTACCTCGTCTGGCCTACATATGACTCCAGACCCACAGCAATGTGGTTGACTCTTACCTTCCCTCTGGGCAATTAGGAATGGGCAATAAATGCTGCCTGGCCAGCGACGCCCATATTCTGTGAACAAATAAAGAAAAACAAAATTGGAAAACTTAACAGAATAATAGATTATATAACTACTAACCAGTAACCGATCCAATAGAGTAACACCCCATAAACACACCCTTGGCAAAGGCAAATTCAGTAAAATAGATTGTCTCACATGCAATTCTAACAGTAAGAAGAGAATGCCCAGCTTATAGCTGTAACAGAGAGAGGAAAAATAGCTTCCACATCCAGCTTCAAGATCCCAGCAACTGCCACTAAAAATGAAAACTGAAAATCCTGGTTCTATGGGAGCTTGCCCCCACCCATTCAGGCTGCTTCTACTGTTCCAGCTTTAAAAAAAAAACAAACCCAAGGTCTCACAAGCTGTTTACTTTATTGACTTTGGAGCAGACTGCCTGGTACCTCTGTCACAACTTTTCTTAAAAAAAACCAGGACAAAATACACCTCTAAAAGCCATAGTATCATCACAACAAGTGCAATGGGCTAAATGGCCTCCTTGAATATACTATGATTCTGACTCCTTCAACATAGAGGGTAAAGCAATGTCAATTGGACCATGGCCCCTAAGTGGCCAGATTAAGTAGCTGGGGCATGTGAAATTTGACATAGCTCAATGATGATCTAAACACAATGAAGCTGAACTAACTGGTTTTTTATTGAACTTTCAGATTATCAACTACTTGCCTGGAAATGGAACCGTCCCAAATGTTACATGTGGTGTTCTGGTGAGTGCCAATAGTCAGGGAACATCTGTCCATCAAGGGTTATGGATTCGATACATAAATTTAAAGGGTGCTATTCTTCCGGAGAGATGCTTTCACTTCACAGCTCAGCATTATTAGATCTTGTTTCCTTGTGAGATTCCTGCTGCCACTTCTGGGCAAGTTAGACCAATGTACAACTGCAACCAGCAGAGAGTTTTACCCTGATTCCCATTGGCTCCAGTTTTGTAGGGCACCTTAAAGCCAGACTCAGTCAAATGCAGTTTCAGTCTCACACTCATCACATCTCTGTTTTTCAGTTCTCTTCCCCTAGAAATGGAGAGGGCTGTTTTCTCTCAATATGGTCTTGTTAGCCGACGCTGCTACAGTTTATCATGGAATCATCATAGAATCCCTATAGTGTGGAAACAGGCCCTTTGGCCCAACAAGTCCACACAGAACCTCAGTGCATTCCACCCAGACCCATCCGCCTATAACCTACCTAATCTACACATCCCTAAACACTACGGGCAATTTAGCATGGCTAATCCACCTAGCCTGCACATCTTTGGACTGTGGGAGGAAACCGGAGGAAACCCATGCAGACACGGGGAGAATGTGCAAACCCCACACAGACAGTCACCCAAGGGTGGAATTGAACCCGGGTCCCTGGCGCAGTGAGGCAGCAGTGCTAACCACTGAGCCACCGTGTTTATGATTTGTAAATCTGTACCATAAGATCTGTTGGCCCTCCTGCCACATTCAGATTCTTATTTTCCCAGGAGCTTTCTTATTCTTCCCACTAAAGTCTGGTGATCCTGGTTGTCAAACATTCATTTCCTCAGAAGGTTGAGCTGGCGCAATGGAAGCGATGATAAGTTGCTCACGTTGTAACTGTCTCCCAGCAAAGCATGACCCATTCAGATTGCTATGATCATTAGGCCTGATGCAATCTCAATTCTCAGTCAAGTTGAGGTCCAGCCAGTCCAACTCACCCCATGTCCCTGCAACACTTGCATTTTTTGGTGTTGCTGCTCATTAAGGACACTCAGCGGTTTGTTAGTTACTTACCGAGATCTCGCTATGTTGTTATTAGTGAACTTGCTGCTGCAAATCTCCGTAGGGTATTGTTGCAGAAGCAATATCCCTAGTTGCTTCAGTGACCTTGCTCTTATTATCTGGACATTTGCTAAAGATCAGAGGAATTGCTTCACTCCAAGAATTTGCCTTTGACCAGTTCCTCAGACCTCAACTTTAAAGAGTTTCATGCATTAGTCATAGAGTGATGATGGCAAAGATAGAAGGCATTTGGCTCATTTGAGGTTATGCTGGCCTTTTATACAGCAATCCAGTCAGTCCCACTCCCTCACTCTGTACCTAGAGTCCTGCAAATTTATTTTCCTCAAGTGTCCATCTAAATGCTTATGGAATCTTCAAAGTGTCCACCTCCACTACCCTCACTTACACAGAGTTCCAGGTCTTTGAGTAAAACAAATGTTCTTCTCACATCTACCTTATAACTTGCCTAAGACCTTAAATATGTGTCGTCCAGTCCTTGTTGTATAAGTTAACTGAAGCAGCTTTTCTTTGTTACCTTATCCAAACCCTGTCCTAATCTTTTACACCTTAACTAAATCTCCCCAATCTCTTTAGCTCTGAGGAAAAGAACCCCAGTTTATCTAACCTAACCTTGTCACTAAAATCCTTCATCCCCAAACCTCTCTGGTCAATCCACTCTGTGCCCTCCCGAGGACCCTCACGTCCTTTCAAAAATGTGGATGGAGTCTCTTGTTGGAAACCTAACCAGAACTTTATAAATGTTCTGAATAGCTTTGAATCCAATGCCACTATTTGTGAAGTGAGTTCCACACTGTTTTCTGTCAGCTGCCACTTCGTTCCATCCCCAAGTGAGGATGCTCCTATACAATGTATATGACCAGTTTCCAGTTGAGGACATACTGCTTGCATCAAAGAACACTGGCCAAATTTCTACAACATTGCGCAAGGGAATCATAAACTGCTTTGACACCCCTCAGTCTTTGATGCTCCACGGAAAAAAGCCTCAGTCTATTCAGCCTCTCCCTTTAGCTCAAACCCTCCAAACCCAGCAACATCCTTTTATATGTTTTCAGAACCCTTTCAAGTTTAACAACATCTTTCCTATATGAGGGAGTCAATAATTGAATGCAGCGTTCCAAAAGCAGCCTAGCCAATATCTGTACAGCTGCAACATGACATCCCAACTCCTATACTTCTAAATTAAACTCCATCCGCCATTCCTTGGCCCATCTGATCAGGGGTGAAAAGCCAAGGTCTTTTTCCCAGGGTAGGGGAGTCCAAAACTAGAGGGCATGGGCTTAAGGTGAGAGGGGAAAGATTTAAAGCGGATCCAAGGGATAACGTTTTCACGCAGACGATGGTGTGTATGTGTGGGATATGTTGCCAGGAGAGGTGGTGGAGGTTGGTACAATTACAACATTTAAAAGGCATATGCATGAGTACATGAATAAGGAAGGATATAGAGAGTTATGGGCTAAATGCTGACAAATGGGACTAGAATAGTTTAGGATATCTGATCGGCATGGATGAATTGAACCGATGGGTCTGTTTCCATGCTGTACAACTCTATGACTCTATGCAAATCTGATACCTCAGAAATGAGTTTTTCAAGTTGTAATCAATCAATTTGCAGTATAAGGCACGTTAATCAAAAGTTTCTGTTTTCTAACGACAGCATGCCTACCCAGAGAGCATTGGAGATGTGATATTTTATCCTGACAATGGTACTTTTGACCTGTCGTATTTTCCTTTCTATGGGAGACAGCCTCAGGTATGGAGTTTCTATCAATCTCGTAAGGATTTGCAGATGATTTTTCTCCTGCCCTTCGCCAATCAAATATAACCAGCAATGTTGTTTCTTACAGCCCAACTACACCAATCCTTTAGTTGCAGTCAAATTCCTGAGTCTGAAAAAGAACAGACACTTTGAAATTCAGTGCAAGATTAATGGACCAGGAATCATTAATGACAACCCCTATGAGAAATTTGAAGGAAGAGTGATCTTTCACCTGGACATCCAAAAATGAACACAAGCCTAAGGGAGAATTTCGTCTGATGGTTCATTTGTTTTCTGTATATTTATATCAGTAGTTATTCCCTGCAAGATTATAGACAAGGTCGTAGATGATGAATGAAATGTTTACTCTGTTTCTCCCTCTCCGCTGGATGGTTCCAGACCTGCTGAGTTTCTCCAGCACTTTCTATTTTTACTTCAGATTTCAAATGTACTGATATTGCTTTCAGATTTTTGCTTTTGTTTTGGATGATGTACTTTAGTGCAACGTGCCAGCATTTCTGTCTAAATATCCTTCAATGTTAGCTCTGTACTGTGATGTATAAATGTATTGCATGCAT
Organism: Rhincodon typus; assembly: GCF_021869965.1. Lineage (NCBI taxonomy): Eukaryota > Metazoa > Chordata > Chondrichthyes > Orectolobiformes > Rhincodontidae > Rhincodon > Rhincodon typus. The sequence continues at coordinate 72,581,994 of NC_063342.1, forward strand.
ATATAAACATTCATGTGCCAATTATATAGCGAAAGTGATGTGGGTCGGCATCATCCACGCAAACTCCATTTAAGGACATAAACATTTTACTGCAGTGCCTGTCACTCTCACAGGTGGAAATGTCATACTTGAATGTCACCCAATTTGTTTTTCGCCTCCTCATTATTATCCCCTTTCTCCCTCTTGCCCTGTGCCCTGTGTCTCCCTCTGCCTTCTCTTTCCTCTCCTCCTCACTCACCCCTCTCCCACTCACCTATCTCCCTGGTATCACCATCTCTTAATGTCCCATCCCCACCTCCATCATCCTCCACATCTTCCGACCCCATCTCTACCAACTCCTCTGCTAATCTCCTCCCTCGTTCCTTCTTCCGTTTGAAACCAGTTGCAGCCTGCCCTCTAAGTTGCAATGACCTTGAATGCCACACTGAGAGAGTAGAATTACAGAAAAAATTACAGCCAGGAAGGAGGTCATTGGCCTATTGTTTCTATGACACTTGTTTACAAAAGCTTGCCTCACTCTCCTGCCTTTCTCTGTATCCCTGCTACAATTTTGCAATTTCCTTCTGAAGGCCATGATTGAATCTGCCTCCAGCCCATCCCCAGGCAGCACATTTAAGGTTTTTCTCATGTCACCTTTGATTCCTTAGCCATTGACAGAATGCCCTGACTTAAAGTCGGGCTTGTGAACCTGAAAATCATAACTTCAATTGAAAAGACTTTCAACTCTTAGTTACATTCCATAAAGATCTTCCTTAGCAGAGAGAAAGAAAAATAAATGGTATTCTCTAAGTTGAAATCAGTGCTGTTTGATTCTCAATTGCTGTGGGAACAATTTCTATCTACTCAGTCCAGACCCCTCCCGATTTTGAACACCTCAACCAAATCTTTTGATTTGATTTGATTTGATTTATTATTGTCACGTGCACCTAGGTACAGTGAAAAGTTTTGTTTTGTGAGCAGTACTGGCAGATCATGCCATCCAAAGTATATAAAGGTAATAGAAGCAAGCAGGAAATATAATGTTACAGCTGCAGAGAAGGTGCACAAAGAGTGAGATCAACATTAAATTTAAAATTTGAGATGTCCATCCAGAAGTCTAATAACAATGTAGGAGAAGCTGTTCTCGAATCTGTTGGTATGTGTGTTTAAGGTTTTGTATCTTTTGCCTGACGGAAGAGGTTGGAAGAGATTATAACCGGGGTGGGAGGGGTCTGTGATTATATTGGCTGCCTTTCCCGTTCAGCGGGAAGTATAGGAGGAGTCAATGGATGGAAGGTTGGTTTGTGTGATGGACTGGGCTGTGTTCACAACCCTCTGTAGTTTCTTACGGTTCTGGGCAGAACAGTTGCTGTACCAAGCTGTGATGCATCCGGATAGAATGCTTTCTATGGTGCATCTATAAAAATTGGTAAGAGTCCTTATGGACATGCCAAATTTCCTTAGCCTTCTGAGGAAGTAGAGGCGTTGGTATCTATCTTCACAACTGCAGTTCCTCATCTCTGGAACCATTCTGGATCTTCGCTGCACTCTCTTGAAGCCCTTCACATTCTTCCAAAAGTGCAGTTCCCAAAATCGGACACAATGTTAAACTTTATAAGGTTTCATCGTAACCATTTTGCTTTTGTTCTCTTACGTCCCCATGTATAAAGCCCAGGGACATATATTCCTTCTTAATTAAATCCTCCGTCTTCTATGATTTGTGCACTGTACCCAGTCCCTCTGTTCCTGCACAGCCTATAAAATGGCAGCAATTACTTCATACTGCCTTTCCTCATTCCTCCCACCAAAATGTATCACTTCACGTTTCACTGTCACATTTAATTTGTTCTCATGTTTGCCTATGTCCTCTTGAAGCTTATGAATATTCTACTCACAGTTCACAATGCATCCAAGTTTTGTGTCATCAATTGTATCTAAATTCTGTCCTGTGCTTACCCAGGTCCAGTTGCTAATACTTATCAGAAAAAAGGAGAGATCCTCAATCCAGTCACTGGGAAACTCTGATGTATACCTTCTTCCCCGTTTGCAAACAACCATGTCGTAGATATTTTGTTTCCAGTCAGTCGTTCAACCTTGTATCGTGTACCTGTTCGTAAGACACCAATTTCTGCTTCAAAAAGTAATATTATTCCTCTTTATTATGTTTTAAAGATCATTTTAATAAGCTGACTCATTAGCTTATTAGCTCAAATGATTCCACTCCATTGCCATGAGATTTTGAGATTGCCTTGACAAATGTGTATTTCAAATCACTTGCAATGTATTCTTTTGCCACATTTTTGATCACAAATTTCTCTTACTATTTCGAATTCTGTTTCTCCAAAGCTTTCAGATGTTCTGTTTTTACTTCATCTGTGTCTGGAGCTTTTTAACATCAATTACACAATGATCACTACCCTCTTCATATTCTCCTAATGACACTTGATCCACTTAATTCACCTCATTCTCCAGAATCATATCTTGCATAAAGATGGATTTCCCTGGGCTAAACAGTCATTTCATAGAATCCCTACAGTGTGGAAACAGGCGATTCAGCCCGACAAGTCCACACCAACTCTCCAAAGAGCATCCAACCCACATGTGCCCCCTATTTTATCCCTGCATTTCCCATGGCTAATCCATCTAACCTGGACACTACGGGCAATTTCCCATAGCCAATCCACCTAACCTGCACATCCTTAGACTGTGGGAGGAAACCAGAGCACCTGGTGGAAACCCACACAGACACGGGGAGAATGTGCAAACTCCACACAGACAGTCACCCAAGGCTGGGATTGAACCTGGGTTCCTGGTGCTGTGAGGCAGCAGTGCTAATCACTGACCCACATGCCAGCTCCAGCTCATCTCTGCAGGAGGTTCCTTAGGCTCAACTAAATGCAGCAACTTCATCTGTCATAAGGTCAGAAGCAGGGAGGTTCAGCACCATTTGCAATGCCTTAGATACTGAAGCTGTTCATGCACACAAGCCAAAAGACCTCAAGATCGTTCATTCTTGGGCTGATGACTGTAAACAGCATTTGCACCACACAAGAGCCAGGCAATGACCATCTCCAACCAGAGAGAATGTTACCAGCTTCCCTTGACATTCAATTCTTTTACTATCTCTGAATCCCTCACCATCAACCAGAAATTGAACTGTGGCTACGACAGCAGGTCAGAGGCTAGGAATACTGTAAAGAGTAACTCACCTCCTGACTCCCCAAAGCCTGCCCATTATCTACAAGGCACAAGTCAGAAGTGTGATGGAATACTCCCCACCTGCCTGGATGAGTACAACGCAAAGAAGAAGCTTGACATCTTCCAGGATAAAGCAACATACTTGACTGGCACCAGTAGCAGCAGTGTGTACTATCAACAAGATGCACTTCAGAAATTCAACAAGGCTTCTTTATTTCATTGCAAGAAGCCTGACAGGTAAGGCAAATAAACTTGGGCACGGATGGGTACATGGGACTGGGATAGTATAGCTATCACAGAAACATAGCTCAGGGAGGGACAGGTCTAGTATCTCAATGTTCTGGGGTATAGATGCTATAGGAAGGATAGAAGGGGAGGCAAGCGAGGAGGGAGAATTGCATTTTTGATTAGGGAGAACATCACGGCTATACTGAGAGAAGACATTCTTGAGGGTTTGTCCACTGAGTCTATGTGTGTAGAACTGAGAAATAAAAAGGGGGAGACCACTCTGATTGTACTATTGCGCCCCCCGCCGCCCCCCCCCCCCCCCCCCCGCCCCCCCCCCCCCACAATAGGCAGCCGGAAATTGAGTCATAGAGTAATGCAGCATGGAAACAGGCCCTTTGGCCCAAACTGGTCCATGCTGCCCACTCAGCTAGTTCCAATTGTCCACATTTGGTCCATATCCCTCTAAATGCTCCTGATCCATGTACCTATCCAAATTTTTTTAAATGTTGCTTTTGTTCCTGCCTCAACCACTTTGTCTGCCAGCCTGTTCCATATATGCACCACTCTCTGCGTGAAGAAGTTGCTCCTTGGTCCTTCTTAAATCTACCCCCTCACCTTAAACCTAGCCCTCTAATTTTCAATTCCCCTTCCTTGGGAAAAAGACTACATGCATTCAAACTATCTATGCCCCTCATGATTTTATACACCTCAATAAGGTCACCCCTCATTCTCCTTTGTTCCAAGGAATGAAGTCCTGTTCTGGCCAGCCTCTCCCTATAACTCAGACCTACTAGTCCTGGCAACATCCTAGTAAATCTTCTTTCCACATTTTCTAGTTTAACTATGTCTTATAACAGGGTGACCAAAACTGTACACAATGCTCCAAGTGCGGCCTCACCATCGACTTATACAACTGTAACATAACATCCCAACCTCCTTTACTCAATGCCTCGAGGAGCAAATATGTAAGGAGACCATAACTGCGAGAATAATAGCGTTGTAATAGTGGGAGATTTTAGCCCTCCTACCATTGACTGGGACTGCCATAGTATTATGGGCTTGGATGGAATGAAATTTGTTAAGTGTATTCAGGAAGAATTCTTCATGCAGTATGTAGATGGCCCTGTTAGGGAAGGGGCAAAACCTGACCACCTCTTCAGAAATGAGGCAGGGGAAGAGATGGAAGTGTTAGTCAGGAGCGCACTTTGGGACCACCGGCCATAATTCCATTAGTTTTAAAATAGCAATGGAAAAGGATAGGTCTGGTACACAAGTTAAAGTTCTAAATTGGAGCAAGGCCAATTTTGATGGTCTTAGACAGGAACTTTCAAAAGTTGATTGGAGGAGGCTGTTTGCAGGAAAAGGGTTATCTGGTAAGTGGGAAACTTTCAAAAGTGAGTCAATGAGGGTTCAGTTTCAGCATATTCCTGTTACAGTGAAGGATAAGGCTGGCAGGAGTAGAGAACCCTGGACCCTAATAGAGTAATTGAGGCCCTGGTCAAGAAAAAGAAGGAGGCATATGACATGTGTAAGCAGTTGGAAATCCTTGAGGAATATGGAGGGTGTCGGAGTACACTTAAGAGAGAAATCAGGAGGGCTAAAACAGGAAACAGGGTGGCTTTGGCAGATAAGGTAAAGGAGAATCCAAAGAGATTCTACAAGTATATGAAGGGCAAAAGAGTAACTAAATTTAGAATAGGGCCTTTTAAAGATCAACAGTGCTATCTATGTGCAGAGCCACAAGAGATGGGTGAGATCCTAAATGAATATTTCTTGTCAGGATTTACTATTGAGAAGGACATGGATGCTGAGAACTTGGAGAAATAAACAGCAATGTCTTAAAGAGACACATTACAGAAGAGGAGATGATGGAAGTCTTAAAACGCATTAAGGTGGATAAATCCCCGGGACCAGATGAAGTGTATCCCGGGACTTTGTGGGAGGCTAGGGAGGAAATTACGGGGCCCCTAGTGGAAATAGTTGTATCATTGACAGCCATAGGTAAAATGCCCAAAGGTTGGAGGGTGGCTAATGTTGTGTCATTATTTGAGAAAGGCTGCACAAATGGGACAAGTTTAATTGTGAAAACTGGCAGCATGGGTAAATTGGGCAGAAGAGCCTGTTTCCATGCTGTGACTCTATGGCTCCTCTGGCAGCACCTTTCAAACCCATTACCACTACCATCCAGAAGGAGTAGGGCAATAGATAGATGGGAACACCTGCAAGTTCTCTTCCATGTCTCTCACCATCCTGGCTTGGAAATTTATCACCTTCCTTCAGTGTTGTTTAATGGAACTGCACAGGTCTCCATACCATGTAGACTGTATTGGTTCAAGAAGGCAGATCAATGCTATCTTCTCAAGGGCAATTAGGGATGGGTAAAAAATGTTGGCCCAGCCAGTGGCATGTACATCCCCGAATGAATTTTAAAAAGTAATTTAATTCCTACACTTATTTATTCTCACACTAGTTCATTCTCACATAGGCTATTTCCCAGCCTAGATCTTTCCTACACCAGTCCTTTCTTATATTTTAGACTCTACTCATCTTACCCTGTCCTTCTAAATTTTGCAATAAAAAGAAATATTGAAGATATGCAGCACTTCTTCCTGGAACCCAGGATTTCATTTCACTTTAATGTGGTTGAAACGGTTCAGCTCTGACCTGCAATAAGTCAGAAATGCATTGCAAAATGTGTCTTGGATCAAGTCCAAAGAAATATTAATTCATAGCAGCGGACCATACACTGAATTAGTGTAATTGTAGGATTAGACTGGGTGAGACATTAAAGGGTGTGGGGAGTGAGGAGGAAGTGGGATTAGACTGGGTGGGATATTAAGGGGTATGGGAATGAGGGAGAGGGTGGGATTAAACTGGGTGGAATATTAGAGAATGCTACAAAGATAACTTTAGAGAGTAATTCCTTTATAATATTAGAGAGTTATACAGCAATAATATTAGAGAATAATAGCTGTAACATTGGAGAGTGATACGGGGATAACAAGTGAGAGTGGTAACTTTCAATATTAGAGAGTCTTATCATTAGAAAGTGATTTAATAGTGATGCAATTATATTACTGAACAGTATTAGAGTAAAAATATTAGAGAATAAAACAGGCGTAATATTTAGGAGTGATTCAGGGATAACATTTAAGAGTGGTGTAATTCTAACATTAGAGTGTGACAGTTATAACTGAGAATGACACCACTATAATATAAAATTGACACAATGGTGCAAATGTAGTATTAGAGAGTGACAGTTACAATATTGGAGGGAGATAGCTAAACTATTATTGTGGCACAGGTATAATATTACAGAGTGACAGTTACAATATTAGAGAGAAATAGCTATACCATTAGAGTAGTACAGTTTTAATGTTAGAAAGTGACAGTTATAATATTAGAGAGTGATAGTTACAATATAATATTAGAGCACAACAGCTATACTATCAGTGTGACACAGTTACAATATTAGGGAGGGACAATTGTAATGTTAGAGAGTGATAGATACTTAGCTCGACTCAATTATAATATTAGAGAGAGATAGATAATTTTGTGTCATTGTTATAATGTTAGAGTGATGGATAATTAGTGTGACACAGTTATAATATTCGACAGTGATAGATAAATAATGTGACAGTTATAATATTAGTGAGTAATAGATAAATAGTGTGACAGTTATAATAAGACAGAGTGAGGAGGAAGTGCGATTAGACTGGGTGGGATATTAAGGGGTGAGAGAATGTGGGACTGAGTGGAATATTAGAGATTGCTACAATGATAACTTTAGAGAGAAATTCCTTTAAAATGTTAGAGAGTTATACAGTAATAATATTAGAGAATGATAGTTGTAACATTGGAGAGTGATACAGGGATAACAAGTGAGAGTGATACCTTTCAATATTAGAGACTCTTAATATTAGAAAGGGATGCAATTATAACATTAATACAACAACAACAATAGTCTGACAGTTATAATGTTCGAGAGCGATAGATAAATAGTTATAATTATAATATTCAAGAGTGATAGATCATTAGTGTGACATAGTTACAATATTCGAGAGTGGTGGATAATTAGTGTGACACAGTTATGATAGTCGAGAGTCGTTGGTAATTAGTGTGACACAGTTATAATATTAAGGAGTAATAGATAATTAAGTGTGTCACTCTTAAAATATTAGAGAGTGATAGATAATTAGTGTGACACAGTTATGATAGTCGACAGTGGTTGGTAATTAGTGTGACACAGTTATAATATTCGAGAGTGATAGATATAAAAAGAAACACGCAGACGTTTCAGCGGAAGAGACGAATTACTTGACGTGGAATTACTTATAAGTGGATCAAATATTTATTTAAGATGTTGACTCAGGATTATTTCGATTGCTGCTCCCTGCCCTCTATAATAAAGATAGACAAGCATTGGATGGGATTAAGATAAAGAGACCAGAGAAAGTGTAAGACACATCATTCTTTCACACCCCCGGCTGGGTCAGTCATGTCAGCAGCACAGACACTGAGCGCCTCTCCTCAGCTCCTTTTGTTTACTCGGTTGTTGAGTATGTTGTAGTGCCCCAAAGTCTTGGGATCCTGCTGTGTGCACCACCGCCCCCTCCTCTCTATCTCTCACATGGTTTTGCTTTGGTTGAAGTGAATTAGCAACCAAAGACATCAGGATGGATTTGGGGAGCCTGCAGACAGTGGTGGCCAACTCTGCCTATATCTCGGCTCGGGGCAGTTTCGATGGATCCGCCAACCTGCAGATGACCAGGGATAAGAAATATCGAGCCAAGCTGAAGCTCCCTCACATCACCCAGAGCGAAACGCTGAAGGAGCAGATTGACTTGGCCTTCGATAGCATCTGTGTCAAGCAGCCCATCGGGAAGAAGCTATTCCAGCAATACTTAGACTCAGTGGCAGAGTACAAACCGGCCAATGAACTCTGGAAGGCTATTGAAGTGTACGACACAGCAGAAGATGAAGACCGTCTCGAGAAAGCTCGAAACATTATCAGCAAGTTCTTGGAGTCCGGGGCTGAGCTCTTCTGCGGTTACTTGGAAGAAAAGAGCATCTTGAGAGTGAAGGAAGACTGTGAGAATGTCAGGGAGGACCTCTTCAGGGAGTGCAAAGAGTCGACCATGAAATTCTTAAAGGAGGACAGTCCTTTCGAGCATTACAAAGAGAGCATGTATTTCATGAGGTTCTTGCAGTGGAAGTGGCTGGAGGCTCAACCCATTGGGGAGGACTGGTTCCTGGAGTTTCGGGTCTTGGGGAAGGGAGGGTTTGGTGAGGTGTCTGCTTGTCAGATGAAAGCCACAGGGAAATTGTACGCTTGTAAAAAGCTGAACAAGAAGAGACTGAAGAAGAGAAATGGAAACCAGGTAAGGTGGAATAGATTGAAGCAGACAAATTGTTGTGGTAAATGACATTCAATAAGTGCCAATCCTTTGTAGGATGTGGGTTAGAGTAATTGGATAAAAGGCCACCTTAAGCTGCTGAAAAGGATCATTTCAATAACCTTCCTATGAACCTGACCTCTGAACAGATTAACTGGCACCAGGGTTTTAACAATAACTGCCAGACCCTGATCCCTCCAGACCACTGTCCCACTCATTATTTCAGATACAACGCACAAAGTACCAGTTGCAATCAATGGCTGAAATGAAGCAAATCATTCCAAAATTAATTAATGGAAGGGCACACGTGGATATCTTGGGTAGGGGGGGAGGTGACACAACATAATTGTTTGAATGACACAACACCAAGGTAGCAAAGGGATCACAGAGACAGTAGAAGGAAAACCATACTCAAACTGTGGGATAATGTGGGAGTAGAAGCTGGAATCCGCCAAACATTACCACGGTTAAACAGAGGGAGAGAAACATTCCCCACTGGTAGAGCAGGAGGAGGGGGACAGAGGAGGTCAGAACATGGGGCATGACTTTGAAATTTGAGTCAAGCCATTAAGGACCGTTTTCAGGAAACACTTTTTCCCTTAAAGGAGGGTGGAGAGGTGAGCCCATTCACTCCATGGAGGCGCCGTTTCAATTGGGAATGTGAAAAATTGAGAATGGTAACAATTAGTACATTTGCGATTGGGGGAGTTGTGGATGGTGAAGAGGATTGTCAGAGGATACAACTGGATATAGAAAGGCTGGAGACTTGGGCAGAGAAATGGCAGATGGAATTTAATCTGAAAAAATGTGAGGTGATGCACTTTTGGAAGATCTAATATCAGGGGGAAGTAGACAGTATATGGCTCAATCTTCAGTTTCATCAACATACGGAGGGATCTAGGTGTATAGGCCCACAGTTTCTTGGAAGTGGCAACAGAAGTGGAATTGGTGGTAAAGAAGGTATATGGCATGTTTGCCTTCATCATTCGGGGCATAGAGTATAAAAATTGGCAAGGCTTGTTGCAGCTGTATAGAACTTTAGTTAGGCTGCATTTGGAGTATTGTGTACAGGTCTATTATTGTTTAAATGGTAAAACATTGAGAAATGTGGATGTACAAAGGGATCTGGATGTCTTTGTACACCAGTCAATGAAAGTAAACGGCCAGATGCATCAATCAGGAAGTTGTCAGGCCCAGAAATTCACCAAAGATCCTCAGACAGCACCTTCCAAACCCACGACCACTTCCATCTAGAAGGACAAGGGCAGCAGACATATGGGAACACTACCCCCTCCAAATTCCCCTCCAAGCCACTCACCATCCTGACTTGGAAATATATCATTGTTCCTTCACAGTCGCTGGGTCAAAATCCTGGAATTCCCTCCCTTAAGGGCATTGTGGGTCAACCCACAGCAGGAGGACTGCAGTGGATCAAGAAGACAGTTCACCACCACCTTCTCAAGGGTAACCAGGGATGGGCAATAAATCCTGGCCCAGCTGGCGATGCCCACATCCTACAATTGAGTAAAAAAAAACTTTGCCCCCAACTGTTTTTTTGATATCTTGTGGAGTGAATCGAATTGGCTGAAGACTGGTATCTGTGATGCTGGGAACCATTGGAGGAAGTGAAGGTAGATCATCCAGTCACACGTATTGCTGAAGATTATTGCAAATGCTTCAGCCTCATCTTTTGCACTGATGTGCTGGGCTCTTCCATCATGGAGCCTCCTCCTCCAGTGAGTTGTCTGACTTATCCAACACCATTCATGACTGGATATGGCAGGACTGCAGAGTTTAGATCTGATCCACTGGTTGTGGGATGGTTGCCACTTATGCTGTTTGGCATGCAAGCCGTCCTGTCTGGTAGGTCACTACGTTGAGACCTTATTTTCAGGTATGCCTGGTGCTGCTACTGACATGCCCTTCTGCACTCTCCATTGAGCCAGGGTTGATCCCCTGGCTTGATAGTAATGGTTGAGTGGGGGATATGCCATGTCATGAGGTTACAGATTGTGCTGGAGTACAATTCTGCTGCTGTTGATGGCCCACAGCGCCTCATGGATGCCCAGTCTTGAGTTGCTAGATCTGTTTGAAGTTTGTTCCATTTAGCACGGTGATAGTGCCACACAACACAATGGAGGTTATTCTCAATGTGAAAGTGGGACTTTGTCTCCACAAGGTCTCTGTGCTGGTCACTCTTACTGATACTGTCATGGACAGATACATCTGTAACTGGCAGATTGGTAAGGATGAGATCAAGTATGTTTTTCCCTCTTGTTGGCTCCCTCACCACCTGCTGCAGACCCAGTCTAGCAGCTATGTCCTTAAGGACCCAACCAGCTCGATCAGTAGTACTGCTGCCGTGCCACTCTTGGTGGTGGGCATTGAAATCCCCAGAGTACATTTTGTGCCCTTGCCACCCTCAATGCTTCTGTTCAACATGGAGGAGTACAGAGTCATCAGCTGAGGGAGGACAATAGGTGGTAATTAGCAGGAGGTTTCCTTGCCCATGTTTAACCTGAAGTCAATTTTGAGGTCTCCAAGGGCAACTCCCTCCCACCGACTGTATACCACTATGCCACCACCTCTGCTCGTCTGTCCTGCTGGTGGGACAGGACATATCCAGGGACGGTGACGGTGGTTTCTGGGACATTGTAAAGTATGAGTCTGTGAGTATCACCATGTCAGGCAGTAGCTTGATTAGCCTGTGAGACAGCTCTCCCAATTGTGGCATTTGCCATTGCTTCTGCTGCCTTGGTTGATGCCAGGGGGGTCCACCCGAGTGAATTCCTTTTATCAGAGTTTGTAGAGTTTTGATGTAGATGTGAGTTTTGCTCAGACATTCCAGAGAACAGCTAAGAATCAACCACGTCGCTGGAGTCTGGAGTCACATGTAGGTCAACAAGGTGCAGGGCTGGATGAACACAGCAGGCCAAGCAGCATCATAGGAGCAGAGAGGCTGACGTTTCGGGCCTAGACCCTTCATCAGATGATGCTGCTTGGCCTGCTGTGTTCATCCAGCCCTGCACCTTGTTG
>NC_063342.1:72593930-72619186 GCF_021869965.1 Rhincodon typus
ATGATGCTGCTTGGCCTGCTGTGTTCATCCAGCCCTGCACCTTGTTGTCTCGGATTCTCCAGCATCTGCAGTTCCTACTATCACATGTAGGTCAGATTGGATTATTATGGGAGATTTATTTCCCTAAAACTCATTGGTGAACCAGGTGGCTTTTCATTGTAACTGATAATGGCTTTAGTCACAGAATCATGGAGGTTTTCCAGCACTTGGCCCATCCCCTTGTTTGCTATGGTCTTTCAATTGTTCACTAAATATTTTTAAATAGAGCGATAGAGATGTACAGCATGGAAACGGATCCTTCAGTCCAACTCGTCCATGCCGACCAGATATCCTAAATTAATCCCATTTGCCAGCATCTGGCCCATATTCCTCTAAACCCTTCCAATTCATGTACATATCCAGATGCCTTTTAAATGTTGTAATTGGACTAGTGTCCACCATTTCTCTGGCAGCACATTCCATAAACACACCACCCTCTGGTGAAAAAGATGCCCATTAGGTCCCTTTTGTATCTTACTCATCTCACCTTAAAAATGTTTTTAGAGTTCCTGCCTCCACTGCCCTTTTAAGTAGCGAGTTCCAGATACCCACCACCCTCAGGGTGACAAAATATTTCTTCCATTCCTCATTAAACCTTCTGTTCCTTACCTTAAACCTGAGCCCCTGGTTATTGACCTCTCTACTAAGGGGAATATTTTCTCCCTACCTACCCTGTCATTGCAGCCTCAAACGTCATACATCTCAATCAGATCCCTCTCAGCCTTCTCTGCACTAAAGAAAACAACCCCAGTCTATCTAATGTCTCCTCACAACTGAATCACTCCATCCGGGCAAGATCCTGATGTATCTCCTCTGCACATTCTCTAGTGCAATCACATCCTTCCTGTAGTGTGGTGACCAGACTGCACATAGTACTCCAGCTCTGACTTAACCAACATTACTTACAACTTCGTAATAACCTTCTTGCTCTTGTTTTCAAAGCCGTTATCCAGATGCCTTCTTAACCACTTTCCCTATCTGTCCAGCTGCCTTCAAGGATATATGGACATGGACACCAAAGTCCCTCTGATCCTCTGTACCTCTACCATTCAATGTGTACCTCATGTTCTTCAGGATTAAATTCTATTTGGCACTGCTCAGCCCAACTAACCAGCCCATCTATATTGTTCTGTAGTCTAAGGTTTTCGTTCTTGCTATTTAACACACCACCAATTTTCAGGTCCTCTGGGGAACTTACTGATTATGCCTCTACATTCCTATCTTGATCGCTAATATACACAACAAACAGCAAAGGACCTAGCACCAAACCCTGTGGTTGCTACTGGACACAGATTCCAGTCATAAAAATATCATTTGACCATCACTGTCTGCTCTGTGCCACGAAACCGTTTTTGGATCCAATTTGCCAATATGCCCTTGATCCCATAGGCTCTTAGCTCCTTAGCTAGTCTGCCCATGCAAGACCCTTGTCAAAACCCTTACAGAAGTCCATGTGGATTAGATCAACTGCACTATCCTCATCGACATATCTAATTACCTCCTCGAAAAATTCTATCAAATTTGTTAAACATAGTCTCATCCTTACAAAGCCATGCCAACTATCCTTGCCTTTCCAAAATCTGTCACTCAGATTTTGTTTTCCAATAGTTTCTCCACCATTGATGGAAGGTTCACTGGCCTGCTGTTTCCTGGACTATCTCTATCACCCTTCTTGAATAATAGTACCACATTAGCTGTTCTCTAATCCTTTGGTGCCTCTCCTGTGGCCTGAGAGAATTCAATAATTAGTGTCAGAGCCCCTGCCATCTCTTTGCTTCCCTTCCACAATAGCCTGGGACACATCTCAACTGGGCTTGGGATTTTATCGACCTTTAAACCTGACTCTCTCTCAATACTGATTTGTTTTTCAGCTCCAAACACTGATTGCCACTTTGGTCCCAATTCTTTTGACTTCACATTCCAGATGTATTAATTAAATGCAAATATTGACTGTGGTGGGGTTTGAACTCAGAGATTTAACACACAAGGATGGACATTGCTAGAGAAACTCAATGGGCCTGGCAGCATCTGTGCAGAGAAAGCAAAGTTAATGGTTCAGGCCAATATCCTCATTTTTTGCTTTCATCCATGTAGCCAGGGCTGTCCTGGACCAGAATACGTCGACATATGCCCTTGACCATCTTCAAAATGTCAATACCCCCTTCATACTGAAGCTGAAATAAGGGAGGAATTTTGTTGGGATACTGGCTGACATAACAATCAAGCAGAGGTACCGGAAAGATTGGTAGCACTTCAACAAGTCACCCACTCCAAGTTGTGATGCATCCTTGGTTGCTGAGGTAGTAAGGCTAGAAATAGGTGAGGTATTGCTGCCTCACAGCACCAGGGACCTGGGTTCGATTCCACCCTCGGGCGACTGTCGGTGTGGAGTTTGCATGGTCTCCCTGTATCTGCCTCAGTTTCCTCCCACAGTCCAAAGATGTGCAGGTTAAGGTGGGTTCGCCATGGGAAATTGCCCATAGTGTCCAGGGATGTGCAGGATAGGTGGATTAGCCATGGGGAATGTAGGGTTAAAGGGATAGGGTGGGCCTGGGTGAGATGCTTTTCAGAGGGCCCGAATGGCCTGCTTCCACGCTGTAGGGATTCTATGAAACTTCTGCCCACAGTCTTCCAATCCTCCCTAGATACAGGAGCCAGAGGCCTGGAGACTTACAAACGTTAACCTCTTGTTCAAGAAAGACTAGAAAGATACTCCTGGCCTGTCAGTTTACTTTTGGCAATGGCGAAGTTGTTACTTACATTCAAACAGGCAAACGGGAATAGGCCATTCAGCCCCTTGAGCCTACTCCGCCATTTCATAAGATCATGGCCAATCTGATTGGAACCTGAGCAATACTTGCCTGAAAACTTCCTTGATACCCTTCAACTCACTTTATCAACAAACATGTCTCCATCGCTCTTCCACAGATACATGGTCCCCTAAGAGAGAGAGAGAGAGAGAGAGAGAAAATTTCCTTATCCCTGTCTTAAATTAAGCTTCAAGAAAAATGATCTTTAATAAAATTGATAGCCACAAGCAGAAGGCCAAAGGTCAGGGAATATCATTTTCACTAACAGCACAGGCACAGGCCCTTTGGCCCACTACGTCTGTGCTGACGATGATGCCATTCTAAACTAATCCATCAGCCTCCACATAGTCATTTTCACTAACTTGACTGAGATCTTCGAAGAAGTAACAGAGAGGCTGGATGTTTGGGAGTGCAGTTAGATGTGGGGAATGCAGATATTTTTTGAGCGTATGAACCTTTAACTGTGTTTTGGTAAAGTGTCACATAAGAGAACTCTTTGCAAAATTGAAGTCTCCTGGATGAAGTAGACAATTGGACCAAGGGTACAAGATTGGCTAAGACTGTGTTATAGACTAAGGAAGACGCACAGTAAAGTTTCTTACAGTTCTGTTCTGGGACCAGTATTGTTTTCAGTATATATTCATAATTTAAGTTTGTGAGTCATGATGAGGAGGTGCTGGTGTTGGGTTGGGGTGAACAAATTCAGAAGTCACACGACACCAGGATATAGTCCAACAGGTTTATTTGGAATCACACAAGCTTTTGGACCGCAGACCCTTCGTTAGGTGCACTGCGCTCCGAAAGTTTGTGTGATCCCGAGTAAACCTGCTGGACTATAATCTGATGTCGAGTGACTTCTGACTAAGTTTGTGAGTGACATAGCACTATTTCAAAATTTGCTGTTAATGAAGATTGAAAGTAGATAAACAGTGAGGTAAATAGCAATAAACAAGTGGATTTGGACAAGCTGATGGGATAGGTGGATAACATTCAACAGAGGCAAGTGGGAACAGATATATTTTGGTAGGAGAGAAAATACTAAATCCATTACAGGGGCCTCTAACAGGTCTCTCCTCACCCTTATCTATTCTAGTGATGAAGAATCCCAGCCTGTTCAGCCTTTCCTGATAAGGCTTTCGATGGTATGATCCTTGTGATTCCTTTACTTACATATTGCCCACTGTTTCCATGATGGCAAGAACTATGCACAATATTGCAAGTGTGACCCAACCAATGTTTGATCCATCTGCCTTTCAATTACAGTTACTTCTCCTTGTTTGTGAAAACATAGCTTTAGCTCCCTTTGCACTCCCATTTTAATTTCAAAGAGAAAGTGGCATTTTTTGTTCTTCTGAGCAAAATACATCACCTCCCCCAATCCAGATTGAGTGGAGGCAATGGCCTAGTGGTAGTATTGCTAGACTATTAATCCAGAGACCCAGGTAATGTTGTGGGAACCTGGGTTCAAATCCTGCCATGACAGATGGTGACGTTTGAATTCAATAAAAATCTGGAATTAAGAGTCTAATGATGACCATGAAATGATAGTCAGAAGGGAAAGTCTCATCTGGTTCACTAATGTCCTTTAGGGAAGGAAACTGCCATCACTACCTAGTCTGGCCTACCTGTGACTCTAGACCCACACAAATGTAGTTGACTCTTAACTGCCCAATGGGCAATAAATGCTTGTCTGGCAGTGTGATGCTCATATCCCATGAATGAATTTTTAAAAAATCTCAATTGCTATTTACATATTCATTAGGAAATGCAAGTTTATTAACATTTTAATTCTTCCCTACAGTTAACTGTTTGCAAAATTTGGAATAGGACTTCTGATTTTTGAGATCAAATTAGTTATGGAGCTGGTGAGCAATTGGGCACCCTGTCAGCCAAAGATACAATTTTCTACCTACTGACCCTGTAACTTTGCACTGCCTGAATTGGGGTCAGTGTTCCGTTTGACCCAAGGTGACTACATATTGCCTTCATCACCAAGACTGCTCTCCTTGTACCTCTGCAACATCACCTAACACTGGCTCTGTCTCAGCTCGTCGGAACTGTCCAGAGCTGATCATTCCAATCCTGTATGTCTTCCTTTCTTCTGCCCTATTCAATTCCATGTTCATCCAAAACTCTGTGTCTTTTAACTCTCTCTGTCACATTTACTCTGTGCTTGCTGACCCACTTTGTCTGCTGATCCAACAAGACCTCAAAATTCCTCAGTATCGTTTACAAATCCTCCGCCCCGTCTGTAAGGCCGACTAGACTTCAAGAACTCTACGCCCTTCAGATTCTGGTCTCTTTAGTGTCCCTGATTTTAATCACTGCACAGTTGGTGGCTTATGTCTTCAAGTATGTGGACTCCAAGCTCTAAAATCCCCTCCCTAAACCTCTCCACTTCCCTCCCCTCTCTCCTCTCTAAAAGATATTCCACCTTAAGGAGAAACCCAGTTTCTTTGCCTGTCCCAGTGCCCCTTCATTTCAGAATATTGTTTGATTACATTCTTGAGGCTTTAAAAGTGCTATATAAATGGAAATTGGTGTTTCTGTCACTCCTGTGATGATGCTGTGGCTTTAAGAGGTGTATTTTATCCTGGTTTATTTTAAGAGAGAGATTGACTGAGAAGCACAGAGCAGTCTGTGGTAACGTAAACAGCTTGTAAGGTGTTGGTTTTTAAAAAAAGTTAGAACAATAGAAGCAGCCTGGCTGGGTGTCACCAGCTTCCACAGACCAGGATTTCTAATTTAGTTTTAGCTTTTTGGTTCAGCAGAAGCAGCTGGAGTTTTGAAGCAGAAGAAGTTAATTTTTCCCCACTCTTGGTTACAACTAGAAGCTGGGGTTTCTCTCTGCTGCTATGTTACCTGTGAGACGAATCTATTTTCAAAATTTTGCCAAGCGTTGTGTCTAGGGGATGTTACTATATTGGAACTGTTAATTAGTAACAGTTACTGTATCTATTATTCTGTTAAGTTTTCCAATAAAGTTGTTATTCTAAGTTATTTTCTCTGTAATATTTGAATAAATTGTATTTTGCTTAACGTTGAATAGTTTTGCAGGTGCAGGAGCATGAACAATCCCCTGCCCTCCGCAACCTCTCACTCATAGGGCTGTCAGGCAGCCTAACCCAATCACTGCACAGCCATGGCACATGGACATGCCACCCTCACCATTGCATGCGTGAAGTGCACTCGCCTTAGACTGTCAGCCTCCCATACTTCCCGGGCACTGTGCTTTCTACTCACTGTGAAGGTGAAGGGCTATTGCTCATCAAATGCCCAGCACCCACTCAACATTGCCCTTTCTATCATCCAGTAAGGAAGAGTGGCCACTGACTGGCATGGGGTGCCAGATCTCTGCATTCTCATCCCTTGCAAGGAGCAGGCAGCGCCACTGGTGCCTGAGGACTGGGATCCCTCAATGGTGCAGAGGAAAAGGTGGAGGGTGGTGGTTACCAAATGAGGGATACTGCAGACTGCAGTTTATGGCCACTCTTCCACACATATAGAAACATAGAAGATAGGAGCAGGAGGAGGGCCATTCCGCCCTTCAAGCCTGCTCCGCCATTCAGCATGATCATGGATGATCGTCCAACTCAATAGCCTAATCCTGCACTTTCCCCATAACCTTTGATCCCATTCGCCCTCAAGTGCTTTATCTAGCTGCTTCTTGAATACATTCAATGTTTTGGCATTAACTATTTCCTGTGGTAATTAATTCCACTCTTTGGATGAAGAAATGTCTCCTCATCTCCGTCCTAAATCGTTTACCTCGAATCCTCATACTGTGACCCCTGGTTCTGGACACATCCACCATCGGGAACATTCTCCCCGCATCTACCCTGTTCAGTCCTGTTAGAATTTTATAAATCTCTATGGGATCCCCCACCCTCATTCATCTAAACTCCAGCGAAAACAATCCCAACCTAACCAATCTCTCCTCATATGTCAGACCCACCATCCCTGGAATCAGCCTGGTAAACCTTCGCTGCACTCCCTCGAGAGCAAGAGCTTCCTTCCTCAGAAAAGGAGACCAAAACTGCACACAATATTTCAGGTGTGGCCGTACCAAGGCCCTGTACAACTGCAACAACACATCCCTGCTCCTGTACTCAAAACCTCTCACAATGAAGACCAACATACCATTTGCCTTCTTTACCGCCTGCTGCACCTGCATGCTTACCTTCAGCAACTGGTGCACAAGGACACCCAGATCCCGCTGCACACTCCCCTCTCCCAATTTACAGCCATTTAGGTAGTAATCTGCCTTCTTGTTTTTGCTTCCAAAGTGAATAATCTCACATTATCCAAATTATACAGCATCAGCCATTGAATTGCTAACTCACGCAACCTGTCCAGATTATGCTGAAGGATCTCTGCTTCCTTGTCACAGTTCACCCTCCCACCCAACTTGGTATCATCTGCAAACTTTGAGATGTTACATTTTGCTCCCTCATCCAAATCATTAATGTATATTGCAAACAGCTGGAGTCCCAGCACTGATCCCTGTGGTACCCACTAGTTACTGCCTGTCAATTTGAAAAGGACCCATTAATTCCTACTCTTTGTTTCCTCTCTGCCAACCAGTTTTCTGTCCATCTCAATACACTTGCCCCAGTCCCACACGCTTTAATCTTGCACAATAATTTCTTATGCAGGACTTTGTCAAACGCTTTCTGAAAGTCCAAATATATCACATCGACGAGTTTCCCCTTGTCAACTCTACTAGTTACATCTTCATAGAATTCCAACAGACTTCCCCTTCATAAATCTATGCTGACTGTTTGATCATGCCGCTACTTTCTAAATGTTCTGCTATAAAGTCCTTCATAATGGATTTGAGAATTTTCCCCACTACCAATGTTAGGCTCACTGGTCTATAAATTCCCTGTTCTCTTTCTACCTCCCTTTTTGAATATTGGAGTGATATTAGCCACCCTCTAATCTGTAGGGACTGTTTCAGAGTCTATAGAATCCTGGAAGATGACCACCAATGCATCCACTATTTCTAGAGGCACTTCCTTAAGTACTCTGGGATGTAGATTATCAGGCCCTGGGGATTTGTCTGCCTTCAATCCCATCAATTTTCCCAGCACCATTTCTGTACTAATAGTGATCTCCCTTAATCCTCCCCCTCACTAAATCTTGCATTCTCCAACATTCCTGGTATCTGATTTGTGTCCTCTTTTGTGAAGACAGAACCAAAGTATATATTCAGTTGTTCAGCCATTTCTTTGTCCCCTATTATACATTCCCCCATTACTGTCTGTAGAAGACCTAAGCTTGTCTTCCTCTTTCTCTTTCTCTTCACATAACTATAGAAACTTTCAGTCTCAGTCTTTATGTTCTCTGCAAGCTTACTTTCGTAGTGTATTTTCCCCTTCTTACTCAATCTCTTGGTCCTCCTTTGCTGAATTCTAAACTGCTCCCAATCCTTTCATAAAAACCAAAAGAACTGTGGATGCTGTAAATCAGGAACAAAAACAAAGTTGCTGGAAAAGCTCAGCAGGTCTGGCAGGATCTGTGAAGGAGAAAACAGAGTTAACGTTTTGGGTCTGGTGACTGTTCTGAGGAAGGGTCACCGGACCTGAAACGTTAATTCAGTTTTCTCCTTCACAGACGCTGCCAGACCTGCTGAGCTTCTCCAGCAACTTTGTTTTTGTTCCCAATCCTTTCATATTATTTTCCTTGGCCAATCTACATGCTTCTTCCTTGGATAGGATACTAGCTCTAATTTCCTTTGTAATCCATGGATTGGCCCTCTTAACCATTTTGCTATTGTGCCAGACAGGAATAAACAGTTTTTGCAGTTCCCCTGTACATTCCTTGAATGTTTGCCATTGTCTATCCACTGTCATCCCTTTAAGTAACTCTCCCCAATGTGTCAAGGCCAACTCATGCCTCATACCTTCATTATTAAGATTCAACACCTTAGTCTCTGAATCAAGTACCCTACTCACCATCTTGATAAAAAAATTCCATCATGTTTTGGTCACTCATTCCCAAGGGGTCTTGCACATCCAGATTGGCAATGTTTCCCTTCTCATTATACAGCACCCAGTCTAAGATGGCCTGCTCTCTAGTTGGTTCTTCCACATACTGGTCAAGGAAACCATCCGTATACCCTCTAGGACTTCCTCCTCTACTGCATTCTGCAGATTAAAATTACCCATGATCACCGATATTCCCTTATCACATGCATCTCTGATTTCCTGTTTAATGCTATTCCCAACATCACCACTGCAGTTGGAGTGTTTATATATGACACCCGCAAATGTTTTTTGCCCGTTGGTATTTCTCATCTCTACTCTTCTTCATCAACTTCCAGAAATGCGAGTAATCGCTATGGTAAACTCATTTTAATGCTAATTAATGGGAAACTGGAAACAGTAAAATTGTCAAACATTCAATGGAGTACCTATATGGGAAGTTACTATATGTAATTTCTGTTTCAGAATTGTATTTGACTAGCTCCTCTTTTAACAGGAAACAGACCACTAAACACCATCAATGAGGAATGTGGAATTGACACGACCACTTCACAGAGCAGTCTTGAAGGGTTGAATGGGCTACTTCTGCCATCAGATTGAATGTATGCATGCAGTCTGAGAGCTGGGCCTTTCAAGCAGCACCTCCCCCATTCTGTCTCTCCTCACTGATGCTCTTCTGACCTTCCACCACTGACCCCACCCCAGTCCTGAAGAGCCCCTCCCTGTGACAACTGAGGCACCCAAACATCCCATGGAGTACCTCACCACCGGCATCTCAGTTGCCCTGCAGCCCTCCCCTGATTGAGGTCCCCTGCAGACTGATGTTCCCTAACCTTGACCCCACATCCACAAGACTGGGTTCTCCCTGATCCCCAGTACCCAACTGCTCACTGCATCCCCACCCATCCCCCGTGAACATTCCCTCTGCTCCAACAGCCTCCCCCACCACCACCAGATCAAGATCAGGCATGAGTTGGCCCCTACAAGGACCACAGCTTCATGGAATCATATAATCCCTACAGTACGGACGCAACCCATTCAACCCATCAAGTCCACACGGAGTTGCAGGGGTGGGTCTGGCTGGGATGTTCTTCGGAGGATGGGTGTGCACTTGATGGGCTGAATGGCTTTCTTCCATACTCCAAGGATTCCAGCTTCTTCCGACCATTATCTTCCAATCCTCATATCCTCCAAACATTTCTTATTTATGTACCTGTTGTGAAGTTGGTTAGAGTATGTGTGGCTTGGAAGGCAGGATGTTGAAATTTGATCTTTGTAAAATGATGGCGGGGGGGAGTGGAGGGGGAAGAATGTGTGGTCCCTTTAAAAGACATGCTTTTTATGAGCTTACAGATTAAAAAAAAGTCCAAGGGCAGCTTGTGGGTTGTAGGTGCAAAGAGAACTCCTTAAATTGACACATCAGTATCAAAGGCTGTGTGGTTAGCAATCCAGGCAGCAGTTTTGTTTTTTTTTAGCAAGGCAACCAGTTTGAATATCAGCCAATTGATTTAAACCAGGCACTTAAAACCAATTAAATTTAAATCTGATGGTTTTGATAACATTGGACCAATCTTATTGTAAGAAACGGATATATCATCAAGGGTATAAGAGAAGAGGGCATTTGAAAATTGGTCTGAGAGCAACTGCCACCTGATAGAGTTAATAACCATCAGCTCTTAAAGAGAAAAATCACTGGCTCTCGCAGAATTCTCAGCCCTCAGAGTAACCATCATCTAACTAAAGATACAGTGCCACACTTAGCTAATATTCCTGACACAAGAATTCAACGGAGAAAGGCGTTCCTGGCTGAAGATCAGCGGAGAAGGTCACATTTCACATCAGATAGAGGTTCACCTGCACCTCTGTCAATGTGGTCTACTGCATCCGCTGCTCCCGATGTGGCTTCCTCTACATTGGTGAGACCAAGCAGAGCCTCGGAGACTGTTTTGTAGAGCACCTGTGCTCTGTTCGTGACAAATGACAACACCTTCCAGTCGCCAACCATTTCAACTCACCCCTCCCACTCCCCGGGCGACATGGCTACCCTGGGCCTCCTCCAGTGTCACAATAATGCCACCTGGAAACCGAAGGAGCAGCACCTCATATTCCGCCTTGGGACCTTACAACCTAACGGTCTCAATGTGGACTTTACCATTTTCAAAATCTCCCCACCCCCGGCCTCATCCCATGACCAACCCTCCCTCTCATCCCGGCCTCCTTGACCTGACACAACCTGTCCATCTTATCTCCCACCGATCTGGCCCACCCACCTCACTGACCAATCCCCACCACTGCCTACCTGCACTCGTACCTATCACCATCCCACCTACCTTCCCCAGCCCCACCCCTCCCCCATTTCTGAAGAAGGGTCCTGACCCGAAATGTCAACTTTCCTGCTCCTCTGATGCTGCCTGACCTGCTGTGTTCCTCCAGCTCCACACTGTTATCTCTGACTCCAGCATCCGCAGTTCTTACTATCTCAGTTTGTATGGATCTTGTCTCAGTTGTATAACTGCTTCTTCTCCCAGACCAGGCTCCTGTGATCCGTAACTGATGCCCTTCATTCCTACACCAGTCTGTCAGCTATACATTTACTTTCCTAATTTATATGGCAACTAAATTATGGCTATGGCTGTATTCCTGAACTTATCTACCACAAGGTCCTGTTTCTCAAATTTAGTTTCTGCCCTCTGAAGTTCTCTTCACAGGAAACCTTTCCTTTTCTCCCCACTACCATTTAGGCCAACGTGGGTCAACCAATTGGCTACTGTTATAGAGGCTGAACCGCTCTGATAATTAAACCAAAACACAAGCCCCAATCTGTTCTGACAGGAGTACGGGTTCCCCTCTAATAATTATACCAGAAACACCCCGACAAGCTCACCTTTCCCCTTGTAATCTATTAAAAGAAAGAAAATCCCTGATCTCCATTTTACAAGAAACAAGAAACAATTTATTTATATAACCCAACAATGAACATGTTAACAGAATTACTAACAAACTGACAATCCCCCTGCTTCGACTACTAACTACTTCCTAACTGGTCTAAATTCTACTGGAATACTGTTCAAATAAACACAAGTCCCACTTAACAAACCCAATTAATAAATGAACAACTCTCCAAGTTCACACATTCTGTCTTCAGAAATATTCTGTCTTCTCCACTCTCTTCAAATGCCTTTGTTCCACTATTTCTGCTGTCAGGAATGTTTTATCTGTATAATTTCTTCAATGAGGACTTTGAGCTAAAATACCACGGTACCTTTGATTAATTAGATGGGCTTTCTCTGAGAGCTGAATGGTGCTAACTCTTGGCAGGTAGTGGATGGTTCTCCCCGATTTTCCAATTGCCCTCGTCTTATATAACTGTAATGACATAATCAAATTCTTATAATATGATTGGTTTCAGGTTGTCAATACCATCAGAATTAAATTCCGTTGGCTTTCTGTATCTAGGTGCTTGGTTTAAATTAATTGGTCAAATTTAAACTTGTTGTCTTGGAAAAATTGCTGCTTGACTGTTCTACACAAAATACTTCTATTTCTGTCCATCTGTTCCACATTTATGAACTTGCAAGCACAGACAAAGCATATGCTCTTAAAGGGACCATGGCAATCTTTTCCCCACGATCATTTTTACCAACAAATTCTAACTTTCTGCCTTCCAATTCATAAATACTCTACCCAACTTCGTAACATCTCCCCCACTTTAGAAAATAAAAAATCCATCATTTTGGAACGATGGCTTCATTTCTTTTTCTCTAAATCTTAACACTAACCACATAATACATAGTTCAGTACTCTAAAGTTATACCTTTGATGCTAATTCTAAATATATATAACATTGGACCATACCAATTCTATCACATGTAAAAATTTTCTTTTAAAAAAATGAACAATTGGCCTTTCAATTCTGTCATCATCCTCCTGCATCAACATAGCTCCAACCCCTATATCACTGGTGTTGATAGCAACTTTAAAGGGTTTCAAGAAATTTGGTGTCGCTAAAACTGGTGCAGTGGTTAACACAGCTTTTTAATTCTCAAATGCCTCCTGGCATTGGTCTGCCCACTGAAATTTCATGTTCTTCTTTAGCAAATCCAACAGCGGTGCCACCACGCTGCCAAAGTTCAGCACAAACTTCCAGTAGAAACCACTCAGTCCCAAAAATCGTATCACCTCTTTCTTTGAGGATGGTCTTAGAAATTGCTCAATGGGCTTCGTCTTCATGTTCCTCAGGGTTATCCTTCCATGTCCGATGCTATGGCACAAGAATGTCACTTCTGCTTTCGTGAATTCAGTTTTTGCTAAGTTTATAACCTGTTTTGCCTCCTTAGTCTTTCAAAGAGCCCTGCCAAATGCACCATGTGATCTTTCCACGAGTGGCTAAAGATCACGATTTCGTGTATATAGACGGCACAATTAGTCAATCCTGCCACAATTCGGTTCATAAGTCTTTAAAATCTGGCTGATGCATTCTTCATATCAAAGGGCATTACTTTAAATTGATACAGCCCATTTGTGGTTACAAATGCAGAACACTCCTTCACTCTCTCTGACAAAGGTACTTGCCAGTAACCACGGAGTAAGTCCTACTTGGTGATATAAGTGGCTTGTCCAACTCTTTCCATGTTGTCCTTCAGCCTTGGAATTGGGTACGAGTCCAATTTAGTTACAGCATTGACCTTCCGATAATCCATGCAGAACCATTGAATACCATCAGGCTTCGAAACCAACATGACCAGTGACCTCCACTCACTTTGACTCGACTCAATGACATCTTCTTGGAGCATCGCTTTCAGTTCCTTCTGTACCTGTGTGGCTTTAACAGGATTAAGCCTGTAGGGGTGTTGTTTTATCAGAACAGCATTCCCTACTTTAACCTCATGCATTATAGTATTAATCCTCCCCATTCTATTCTCGCGTATGTCCTCATATTTCTGCATCAAGCCTTTGAATTCAGTCCTCTGTTCCTGAGACAAATAGCTTACGATCCCATCCCATTCTCTAGGGACTTCCTCATTTTTTAACTTGCTTTGAGGCACATCAAAATCAAATGATTTGGATTCTGATTCCTCACTGAGGGGCAGTAACTAATAGCTATTTTTCCGGTTCCCATTCCAAAGGTGCTGGATTTATTACTTCCTGTGGCTTTCCTACCATTTGACATGTATGACAGGTACAGCAAAATTCAACCACATCCTTATGCAAGCCAGGCCAATAGAAGTACTTTTGTATTTTAGCCTGAGTCTTCCTCACTCCTAAATGACCACTTACTGGCAATTTGTGTGCTACCTGCAATACTTCCAGTCTGTATGCTACCAGCAACACAATCTGGTGAACTTCCACCTATTTCTCCTCTGCACTAACCATGACGTCTCCATTTCCACCTTAGAATTCCATCCTTAAGGTAATAACACTTGGGAATACATTCTAATTCCTTTTCCAAGTAAGCTTTAGTTTATAGATCTTTTATTGTCTCATTTTTTTTTTGTAACTCCAGTAATCTTTCAGAACTAAACACTTCTGCCTGATCCTCTGCCTGTTTAGGTTCTTCCTTTACCATTTCATCAAACAGGGTTTCAGCTGACTGGACCTCAAATCCTTCATCTTTCTCTTTGGTTTTCCCCTCTTGCTTTAACCTTTGACTTTGGGATCTTGTCACCACACAGTCTGGAAAAATTCCAGGGTATTTTTCTTTTAACTCCTCAGTTCCCTAGTTTTCCTTCGGCTTCTCCACTATAAGGGGTGTCACTCCCACTTTTGTTCCTGCTAGGTCGTTTCCAAGAACAACTACATTCCTGGAATTGACACTCTTTCAATCACTCCCACTGTTGCTTCCCCAGTCTTGATTGGACTTTCCAACGTGATGTTACACAGGGGAACGCTAAATCTCTGTCCATCTATTCCACAGATTACCGGTCTCTCAGGTAACATTTCAGAAGAAGCGCAAATACTTTCATCTCTTCTTATTAGAGACTAAACAGCTCCCGTATCTCTCAATATTGTAACTTCTTTACTGTCACCCCCTGTTCTTACTGAGGAAACCTTATCCACAGAGGCGAAGTCTTTGTAGAGATTGGGCAGTCTCTGATTATCCAGCCCGTAACTAGGCTGTGCAGTCTCCTGTGGCTCCTCGACTCCTTTTGGGATTTCCTTCACTACCTCAACTAATGCCATTGGTTTAGCCTCTTTTACCACATCCTTTTTCCCAGTGCCTTTCTTAAAACACCAGCACTGTGACTGTGTGTGTCCCACCTTATTATAGTGGAAATACCTGAGGCCTCCTGCCTCCTTTTCACTCTCTTGGGTTTCTTTTTTCATTTGTAGTAAACTGCTCTCAGTGTGATCTGGTTTTTGTTTTTCATTGAAGGATCTCCCTTTTTCCCAATTTCTATCCCTCACGTAATGAAATTGCTTTCGGAAACTAAATTTCAATTTATGCACTAATACATATTCATGTCATCTCTGCAGCTCTTCTTACTTTGGTAACTTTCTGTTCCTCAATGTGAGTTCTTATCATCTCTGGAAGTGAGTTTTTAAATTCCTCCAGCAGAATAATCTCTCTAAAATTGTGTCTTTTCATATGTCTTTTCTATCTTTAATCTATCAAAGTTGCTCTGTTCAATACTTTCAAACTCGACATAACCTTTATGTTTCTGAACTGTTGTCTATATGGTTTTGGTACCAATTCACAGGCACTCAAAATAGCCTGTTTAATCTCTTCATAACCTCTTGACACCTCATCTATCTGTGCTGCAAACAACTCAGTAGCCCTGCCTACCAACTTGGTCTGAATTAACATTACCTACACAGTCTCTGGCCAGTCCATCTGCCCAGCTAGTTTCTCAAAGGAAATGAAAAAGACTTCTACACCTCTTTCATCGAATTTTGGTAATGTTTGGACATATTTGTATATATCTCTACCAGGTCTTTGGCTGCGATTGCTCATCTTCACATCTGTCTTGTACTTTTACTTCTGTCATTTGAAGTGTTTTTACTTCAAGTTCCAACTTCGTGTTTTCCAACTTGAACGTTCTTTCCCTGTCTCCCCCTCTTTCTTTTTGCTCAGCTAAGAACCTTCTCTTCCTTTCTTTATCTTCTAACTCCAGTTGTCTCATTTGCAATTTAATTTTTTCAAACTCCATGGCACTTGACTGTTTCTCTGATACACTGATCTGCTTGACCAACTCCATTATAATTTCAGATTTCCTTTTATCCCTCATTAAACCCAAATTTAACCTGTTTGCTAATTCTAAAAGTATATCCTTTCTTTGTCTTTCTAAACTTACTTGGCAATTTTTGGAAGCATCTCTAAATCCTAGAACCTCTTTAGAAATTTTAAGAGTTGTTTCCCTCACTTTTAATTTTAACCTACCACACATAAGCGAAATTAAACAGATTTTCCACGCCTATGTTTTATTTAAAGATCTAGGACACTAATCCCCAAGTCTGTTTAAATCTATCCAAATCCATTCAGAGCCGTTCAAATCTCCTACACAAACCAGTCAGATCCCAAACTCAAATTGTCCAGATCCATTCAGATCCCAGACTTGAGCCCCCAATTTTGTTATGGAGGGGGAATAGCCAAACCCCTCTGATAATTAAACTGAAACACAAGTCCCAATCTGTTATAATGAGAGTAGGAATTCCCCTCTAATAATTACTCCCGTAACACCCAGACAAGCTTGCCTTTCCCCTCATAATCTCTTAAAAGAATGGTTAAAAGAAAGAAAATCCCTGATCTCCACTTTACAAGTGACAAGAAACAATTTATTTATTTAATCCAACAATGAACACGTTAACAGAATTACTAACAAACTGACAATCCCCCTGCTTCGACTACTAACTACTTCCTAACTGGTCTAAATTCTACTGGAATACTGTTCAAATAAACACAAGTCCCACTTAATAAACCCAATTAATAAATGAACAACTCTCCAAGTTCACACATTCTGTCTTCAGAAATATTCTGTCTTCTCCACTCTCTTCACAAATGCCTTTGTTCCACTATTTCTGCTGTCAGGGATGTTTTATCTGTATAATTTCTTCAACGAGGACTTTGAGCTAAAATACCGTAGTACCTTTGATTAATTAGATGAGCTTTCTCTGAGAGCTGAATGGTGCTTACTCTGGCTGATGGCAGATGGTCCTCCCCAATTTTCCAAATGCCCCTGTCTTATATACCCATAATGACATAATCAAATCCTTATGATATGATTGCTTTCAGGTTGTTAATACCATCAGATTTAAATTCAGTTGGCTTTCTGTATCTAGGTGCTTGGTTTAAATTAATTGGCCAAATTCAAACTTGTTGTCTTGGAAAAAAATGCTGCTTGGCTGTTCTACACAAAATGTTTCTATTTGGGCACTTGCATTTATAAACTTGCAAGCACAGACAAAGCATAAGCTCTTAAAGGGACCATGGCATTCTTTTCCCCACGATCATTTTTACTAACAAATTCTAACTTCCTGCCTTCCAATTCATGAATACTCTGCCCAATTTCATAACAACTACCCCTCCACCACCGACCTCCAGCACTGCCCACACATTTTCCAATTTGCTCTCGATTTGCAATGAAATATCATTTGTACTAGGCTGGTGGAATCCCAGGATTCTTGGGTGTGAGGTTAGTTGGATGTGATGATGGTGCTGAGATACTGCATACATATGGTGGCATGATGGGGTAGAGAATGATGTACCTCCTGTGTACAGAGATTGGTGGGAGGTTGGATGGTTCCGTCAGGCTCGCTTGTGTACAGCAGGAAGATGGGCTGTTGTATACTGTACCGCTGTCACTGTTTAAAGAATGTAAGTGAATTGCTGCATATTGTTATTCCCTGAATGGCACTGTAGCATACTGGAGCTTTTGCAATCACAATATAAGTGCATTGTTGTGTCCTGTAGTACATGACTGTGTATACTATACCCCAGTGTATGTTTGCAGGCTGTAGGTGGGTTGTTGTACACTGTCTCTCTCTGTGTACAGACTGTAGTTGGGTTGTTGTATACTGTAACTCACTGTGTAACAGAATGTAGATGGGTTGTTGTATACTGTAACTCACTGTGTACTGTCTGTAGGTGGGTTGTTGTATACTGTAACTCACTGTGTAACAGAACATAGACGGGTTGTTGTATATTGTAACTCACTGTGTACTGTCTGTAGGTGGGTTGCTGTATACTGCAACTCACTGTATAACAGAATGTAGATGGATTGTTGTATTCTGTAACTCACCGTGTACAGTCTGCAGGTGGGTTGTTGTATACAGTAACTCACTACCTACAGACTGTAGGAGGGTTGTTGTACACTACACCCCAGTCACTGTGTAACAGAATGTAGGTGGGTTATTGTACACTGCAATTCATTGAGTACAGACTGTAGATGCGTCGTTGTATACTACACCCCAGTTGCTGTGTACAGCTTGTAAGTGGGTTATTGTGCACTGTAACTTTCTGTGTACAGTCTGTATGTGCGTTGTTGTATACACTACCCCAGTCACTGTGTAACAGTATATAGATGGCTTGTTGTAGATATTTTCCAGTCAAACTGTTCAGAGATGTTATTACACACCTCAAAGAGCCTGCATGTCTCCTACAGTGTTTCGAAGGTCCACTTCACAACTATAGCAGCAATGAACATAGAATGGCATGATCCCATTAGGTACTCTTGAGGTCCACATCAAAGCTCTGTATACACCAAGTCAGCAGACTATTGTTAGGAATATAGACACAGAGACAAAATCATTAATGAGGGTTAGCAGCATTTTCAGTGGTTACAGTTCCATAATGAGCCTCATTAGGATGGTTGTACCCAGCCCAAATATCTCCTTGCGTTAGTTGCTCTGTCCTTGCCATCAAAAAAAATATACTTGCCAGAGACAGGCAAGTTTCACCATACAAATTCCTGGGGTAGAGGGATCATCCCATGAGGAAAAATTAGATAAACTTGGGCAATAATTTGAAGAATGTGGGGTGATCTCATTTAAACATTTCAACAAGATGTTTCCTCTTGTGGGAGAATGTAGAACTAGGAGACATTGTTTAAGAACAAGGAGTTGGCCATTTAAGATAGAGACAAGACAGGATTTTTTGTCTTAGAGAATCACAAGTCTTTGGATCTCTCAAAAGGAGAACTTTTGAATATTTTTAAGGTAATAGTTGGTAGATTCTCGTTAGGCAAAAAGGTGGAAGGTTTTCTGTATACTGGAGAACTGTGAACAGTTTTGGTGCTCTTATTTAAGAAAATATATTATTTCATTTGAGGCAGTTCGGAGAAGTTTCACTAGGATGATCCCTGGTATGGAGGGATTGTCTTATGAGCAAAGACTAAACAGGTTGGGACTCTACTCACTGGAGTTTAGAAGATTAAGAGGCGATCTCAGTAAACATAAAGGATTCTTAAGGGGCTTGACAGGGGAAATGCTGAGAGGGTGTTTCTTCTCATGGGAGAATCTAGGACCAGAGGGCAATCTCAGGATAAAGGGGCACCAACTTAAGCTGAGATAAGGAGGAATTTCTTCTCTCAGAGTGTCGTGAGTTTTTGGAACTCCTTGTCACACAGAGCTGTCGGAACAGAGTCCTGTGTATATTTAAGGCTGAGATGGATTTATTCTTGATTGGTCAGGGAATCAAGGGTTTGGGGGAAAGGACAGGTAAGGGGACAAGAAGAATGTTGGAGCAGCTACGATCCTATTGAATGGCGGGGCAAGGTCGAAGGGCCGAATGGCCACTCCTGCTCCCATTTCCTGTGGTCTACAATCAGCCGTGATCTTACTGGATATGGCAGCATGCTAGAGGGCCCGAGTGACCTACTCTAACTCATATTTCACTTGTTCATGTGAAATATACAATATTGTTACAGGGCTTGAGAGGCCAGACAAAGGAAGGATGTCTCTCTGAGGAGTACTGCGATGGTGAGTGGAGTGAGGTTGTTGAGAATCGGGAATCACAGCCACAGAATGAGGGTCTCAACAAATAGGTCTGAAATGAGGAGAAACCTCCTCACTCAGAGAGTGGTGAGTCTTGGCAACTCACTACTCCTGAGGGCTGTGGAAGCTCAATCATTAAGTAAGTCCAAGGCACAGATCAATAGATTTTTAAATACAAAAGAACGTGATATGGGGATAGTATGGGAAAATGGCCTTCAATTAGAAGATGACCTCATTGAATAACAGAGCAGGCTAGAGGGGCTGAATGGCCCACCATGTATTTCTTATGCTCAACTCAAGGCCCCACCACGGCCACCCCAGGGCTCTTTAACACAAGAATGCATTGTGGATATTGCCCTCTGGAACAAGGGGGCACAGGTAGACAATTAGCTGGATGCACATGGACAGTAAGAATTGCTTACGTTCCTTCTCTTCAGATTCTTGGAGGGTGTACTCACTGAAACCCATGACTATGCATTCAGTTCTGATCTCCCTGCAATAGGAAAGGTGTTGTTAAACCTGAAAAGGTCCAGAAAAGATTTACGAGGATGTTGCCAGGGTTGGAAGGTTTGAGCTACAGGGAGAGGCTGAGTAGGCTGGGACTGTTTTCCCTGGAGTGTTGAAAGCTGAGGGGTGACCTTATAGAGGCTTATAAAATCATGAGGGGCACGGATAGGGTGAATAGCTAAGGTCTTTTTCCCTGGGTTAAGGGAGTCCAAAATAGAAGTTTAAGGTAAGAGGGGAAAAATTTAAAAGGGATCTAAGGTGCAACTTTTTCACGCAGAGGGTGGTGCGTGTCTGGAATGAGCCGCCAGAGGAAGTGGTGGAGTACAATTACAATGTTTAAAAGGCATCTGGATGGGTACATGAATACGAAGAGTTTGGAGGGATATGGGTCAAATGCTGGGACTAGGTTTATTTAGGATATATGGTCAGTAAGGACGAGTTGGACTTCAGGATCTGTTCCCGTGCTGCACAACTCTATGATTCTACTCTGTGACCTGATCAGGCTGCTCTTCATTTTACAGGGAGCGATGGTGGAGAAAAGGATTCTTGCCAGGGTGCACACTCGATTCATCGTCTCGCTGGCTTACGCCTTTCAAACTAAAGCGGAGCTGTGTCTGGTCATGACCATCATGAATGGCGGTGATTTGAGGTAGACAATAAATGGTGATGTGAGAGAGTTCACTCAGATTCATTAAGTTTCTTCACCAAAGAGGCCAAATCATTTCCTCAGTCTCTGTCCCAAATTCAAACATATTCCTCCCCCACACCCACAGCCAGCAATCTCCACACCCCCTCCCCGTCCCCCGACCCTACTCACAGCCCCTCCTGCCCAATGTTTGCAAACAACAGAAAACTGTAAATATTCACATCAGAAATATTCAGCGCCCTGGGACATCCCATTGCTTCACAATGAATTAATGGTCAGTAGATAAATGGAGTAGCTAGACCAGCACACAGCACGATTCTACAAGTAAACCGAGGAGGTGAACAAGCTGGGAAACTGTCTTGCCAATCTTGTTTGAATGGGCATTCGGAGGATTGCACAGTCCCCTTTCAAAACTGCTGTGGTGTTTGCTTTTGCTCGTTGGGGGAAGTGATGGGGCTGTCTGTTGAAAGAGCCAGGGTTGAGTTACTGTTTAAGATCAGGAGGCACGCATTGCTAGGATTTCCCACCAACATCAGTCCCATTCTCGATGATGTCATTCTTCCTGGGAAGAACAGCATTTAGTCACATAGTCATAGAGTCATACAGCACGGAAACAGATGCTTCAATCCAACCAGTCCAAATCGACTGTAATCCCAAATGAAACTAGTCCCACCTGCCAGCACTTGGCTCATATCCCTCCAACACTTCTTATTTGTGTACTTATCCAAATGTCCCTTAAATGTTAAAACTGTACCCACATCCACCACTTCCTCTGGAAGTTCATTCCACACACAAACCACTCACTGTGTAAAAAATGTTGCCTTTCATGTCCCTTTTAAACCTTTCTCGTCTCATCTTAAAAATATGATCCCAGTCTTGAAATTCTCCACCCTAGAGAAAAGACACCTGCTATTCACCTTATCAATGTCCCTCATGATTTTAAAAACTTCTATAAGGTCACCTCATCTCACCAAGGGAAAGAAGTCCCAGCTTATTCAGCCTCTCCCTACAACTGAAACCCTCCATTCCCGGCAACATCCTGGTAAATCTTTTCTGAACCCTCTCCAGCTTAATAATATCCTTCCTAATAGAGCGGGCAGAAATGGACCCACTACTCCAGAAGAGGCCTCACCAACGTCCTGTACAACCTCAACATGATTTCCCAAAAAGGGAAAAATGCAGTGGGAGGCACCAAGGATTTGGGGGAGGAGGGTTAGAAACACACAATTACCCTGGATAAAGGAAAAGACAGAGAATAGCCTGGTGCGTGGAAGGTGATGAAAGGAATGGTGGTGAATGCAGGGAACAAACTGAGACACAATGAGAGAAGTCAAAGACATAGGTAATGTCTAACCCTAACCTCAGAGCATGTTTCACTCCCAGACAATTCATTAGCCCGACCCGGAACGTCAGCTTTCCTGCTCCTCTGATGCTGCCTGACTTGCTGTGTTCCTCCAGCTCGACACTGTGTTATCCCTGACTCCAGCATCATTATCCTTCAATTTGTGCTCCCGAACAGCTTGACTTCACCTGCAGAGTGCATTTTTATCACAGACAGAAGCATAGGAGCCATTCAGCCCCTCAAGTCTACTGTTCTATTCTAGAACAAGGCAGATCATCTACCTCAAAACCATTTCCCCGTGTTATCCCCTTATACTTTGATGCCATGAGTGTCAAGAAATTTATCAATCTCTGTCTCAAACAGACTCTATAACTGATTCTCCACAAGCCTCTGGGGCAGACATTTGTATTGATTCACTAACTTCTGAGTGAAGAAATTCCTCCTCCTCTCAGTCCTAAATGCCACTGAGACTATATCCCCTGGACCCCACCATCAGGAAAAGCATCCGTTTTGCATCCTGTCTGTTAAAAATTCCGTAAGTTTTGAGAGATCATCTTGTGATGTATAATGAGGCAGTTTTAATAAATGATCTCAGAGTAAAATACCTGTAGGAAACAGTGACCCTAACATGGTAGAATGTAGCATTCAGTTTGAAAAGGAGAAACTTGGATCAGAAACAACTGTGCCAAACTTAAATAAGAGTCATTTAAAAAGGAATAAGGACAGAGCTAACTGGGGCAGACTTGGAAAGG
Source organism: Rhincodon typus (assembly GCF_021869965.1). Classification (NCBI taxonomy): domain Eukaryota; kingdom Metazoa; phylum Chordata; class Chondrichthyes; order Orectolobiformes; family Rhincodontidae; genus Rhincodon; species Rhincodon typus. The sequence goes on from NC_063342.1 coordinate 72,616,943, forward strand.
CATTTAGCAGCAAAGATGGGCAAGGAATAATGGCAGAGGTTTAAAAAAATAGCTCATTGCTCACGACAAAGATACACCCCATTGAGGAAGAAGTAATTTAGGTAGGGGATAAGTCCACCATGCTTAACCAGGGAAGTTAAGCACAGCATCAAACGCAAAGAAAAGCATTCAATTTGGCAAAGATTATCGATAAGCCAGAAGTTTGGGAAAGTTTTAAAACTTACAAAACACTATTTTTTGAACAAAGGGAGAAGATAACATTTGAGGGTAAACTTGCAAGGCAAACAGCAAGAGAGAAGCATTAGTGAACATAGGCTCCTTAGAGAATGAGGCCGGGGAAGCAATAATGGGGAACTAGGAAATGACAGAGGAGTTGAATAAATATTTTGCATTAGTCTTCATAATTAATAGCATTCCAAAAATACTAAATAATCAAGGGTGTAAAGAGGGGTGGAAATAAATACAATATCTATCACTAAAGGATAAAGTACTAGGGAAACTAATGGGACTAAAGATCAATAAGACCCCTCAATGTAACGGAATGCATCTTAGGATATTAAAAGATGTAGCTACAGAGATAATGGATGTGCTGGTAGCAATCTTCCAAGAATCCTTAGATTCAGGAAATATACAAGAAGATTGGAAAACTGTCAATGTAACGCTTTTATTTGAAAAGGGAAAGTGAAAAAAATAGGTGAATTTCTCTTATGGGAGAATCTAGATTCAAAGGGCATAATCTCAGAATAAGGGGACACCCACATAACACAGAGATGAAGAGGAATTTCTTATCTCAGAGGGTAGCGATTCTGTGGAATTCTTTACTGCATACTGCCTTCTTTATAACATATATTTACAATATATTAATGACTTGGATGAGGAAAGTGCATGTAATATACTTAAGTTTGCAGAATACACAAAAGTAGGTGGGAAGGCAAGTGGTGAGGATGACACAGGAGTCTGAAGAAGGATATAGATAGGTTTAGTGAATGGGCTAAAACTTGACAGCTGGAATACAAAGTTGAAAACGTGAGGTTTGGCAGGAAGAATAGAGGAGCTGAGTGTTATTTAAATAGGATAAGGCTGCAGAAACCTGCAGCACAAAGGGAATTGGGAGCCCTCGTATATAAATCACACTAAAAAGCTACATACAGGCTCAACAAATAATAGAGAAGGCAAATGGCACTTTGGTCTTTATTTGAAAGGGGATGGAGTGTAAAACTGGAAAGTTTTGCTAAAACCAAACAAGGCACTAGTTCCACAGCTGGACTACTGTGAACAGTTTTGGGCCCCTTACGTAAGGAAAGATTTCCCAACATTGGAGGCAGTCCAGAGAAGTTTCACTAGGCTGATCTCAGGTACAGAGGGACTGCCTTATGTGGAGATGTTGACCAGGTTGGATTTGCACTCAATGGAGTTTAGAAGAATGACTTATTGAAACATACAAAATTCTTACGGGGGCTTGACAGGGTTCATGTGGAAAGGTTGTTTCACCTTCTGGGAGAGTTTAGGACCAGAGGGTATCAAATCAGAGTAAGGAGTCATCTATTTAAGACAGAGGAGGATTTTTTCTCTCTCACAGGGTGGCGATTCTGTGGAATTCTTTACCGCAGAGAGATGTTGAGTCTGAGTCGTTAAATACATTCAAGCTGAGATAGATAGAGTTTTAGTCAGTAAGGGAATCATGAGTTATGGGGAAAAGGCAGAAAAGTGGAGTTGAGAAAATCAGATCAGCCATGATTTCACTGAATGGCAGAGGGGACTCGATGGGCTGAATGGCCTACTTATGCTCCTATGTTTTTCTTTTATTCTGTTGCTCTTCCTCTGCACGTGATGTCTCCTCATAGGACAGTTCAACCATCCCTAGAATCTGTCTGGTGAAACTCTGCTGCATTCCCTCTATGGCCAGTATATTGTTCCTTAGATAAAGGGAGAAGAACTGCACACAATATTCCAGGAGTGGTCTCACTAAAGTTCTATACAAGAGAAGCAAGACTTCTTTACTCCTGTAACTGAGTAGGGAAAGAATGGAACAGGTTCTGGTAGGTCTACTAGGAAGGAGAGAAGGGCAGAAATCTGTGGTGTAGAAATTGGAAAACATCAGATAGAACACGTTATACATATTTCCTATTCAAAGGAACACATCTTTAAAGGAGATAACAAGGTGTAGAGCTGGATGAACACAGCAGGCCAAGCAGCATCATAGGAGCAGGAAGGCTGACGTTTCGGGCCTAGACCCTTCATCAG